>NW_027069508.1:0-203478 GCF_002906115.3 Quercus suber
TTAATTTCATCATCGTTAGCAAATCCGGTAAACTTTCTAACTGCTATGCAATGACTTTTCCACTTGACAAGCTGCACATTCAGTTCAGGATTGGGTTGTAGGGTTTCCACCATACTTTGCTGGGATATAAACCTTACAAAATAGTCAGATCCTCTAGATGATGATGAGTTAATGCTTGTCAAGACAGGAGCAGTTCATCACAATGTCAGAAGAGTTTAGGTTTCCACCATGGAATGTATTCATACAACCTGATACAAGCAATACAAATTAACGTGAACTGTTTGATTTTATAGAATAATCCTCAAAGTTAAGGAATAATGAGGTATGCTTATCACGTAATTAAAGATCATAAACCTCCACTGTGAATTGTCTGAATTTTACACAACCCTTTTGCATTCTTCATCTAGCCCCATCAGACAAGATTCACTAACATCAAACTTAATTCAGTAGCATGAATTACAAATTTTATGCAACTCCATTTTTGAAATGTGCATGACTCGGAACATGATTTTCTCTATTTCAACCAAAGTACATTTCACTGGATCTAATAATGTATGACGTTAAATGACATAACACTTTATACATTTTTAAATTTATAAATTTAATTTAAACTACGAAATGGAAAAATAACATGTGATCCTAGTAAATGGAAAGTAGCTTTAACATTGCAATAATAATATCCGTATAAATAGGCAGTACAATGTTCTCAAGTAAAATTCCTGATAAATAACAAAAAATTTCACCATTCAAATATATCTTTTGTTATTATATCAGAGAGAGAGAGAGAGAGAGGATTTAGCAGTGTATTATATAGTAGTTGGTTGGTTAAATATTAAACCTGTGGAAACCATCTTTGGTGGACTCCTTGAAGTCGAAGGAGGTTGTTCCTAGGACATGAGCAGACATCCACGAGGATTCAGTGTAAAGTCTTACCTCGAAATCTGATTCTGAGTGCACCACTGTGTACTGTGGCGATTCGATGGCGTGGCCGTAGTGTAAGAGGTTACAACTATTGCTGAAGTAAAAGTAGAGTACTATTATTGCGAGGTACATTTTTATTTTGTTTAATTTTGTGACGATTCTGTGGTTGTTGTGAGCTCTTTATTTTGCGCCGCCTTTTATAGCCAACACCATTTCGAAAGACTGATTTGAAAGATTCTCTTCCAAATCACAAAGAATATTAAAAGGCAGACAGAAAGATTTGTGTTTTGATTTTTGTCAATTAATCAAAGCGTGAGTGCCTTCACTCCCATCATTTTCATTATTTTTTGTTGCCCACTAGTGCATAAAAATTTTGAGCTTAACACAAATGCAGTGCTTATCTTATCATACATTCATGTATCAGGGGATAGTAAAACACTTCAATTTTGAATGGAATCCATGGTATTCCAAATGAAGGGCACGTAGGAATGGTCACCAACCAGCAGAGAACATATGTATTTATTTAGTCCAAAATCAATCATGAACCACTTTCCCAAACAAAGACAAAGGAACTTTACAAGTTAAAAAGATCCGGTCAACAATGGATATCATGGAGTTCATAAAATTAACAACTCAAGTGCTCCACTAATGTAACGTACCTTCGATATAGTGGGTGGTAATGGCCATATGGGAAAAATTAAAAAGGGAATGAAACTTCATTTGCATCCAGTGAAGCAACACTTTGCTTCATCCTTTCTTGAATCTATTCAAGGACAAAGGCATTGCAATCTTCTTAGAAGAGAATAAACCTATTTAAAATCATCAGCTGCTAATTGTTGTAGGAAAAATGCTCAGTTTAGTTCACAAGCTGCAGTTGGAGAAGTAACATGCCTTTTCTTTTGATTAATTTGCATCTTTTTCCATATTAAACAAAGGGTGAAATCAGCTTAAAGTTTTGTAATTTAATGACATAACGTAGTTCTTTTATTTGGCAAACTAGGTTTAAATCCTCCTCTCCTATTGTTTTAACTTTTACCTATTGAATTATCATTAAAAAGCTTTGTAATTATTCAACACACTCCCTTCTCTCCTTTGTAGAGAGAACCAACGTTCCAATATCTCATTTTTTTATTGTTGTAATTATTATTAAAATAAACAAAAATAATGGGTGAAGACTGAAGAGTGAGATCATAGAGCAATTTTTCACAAATATGCAAATTATATTTTTACTTAAATTCACTTGTAGAAGCTAGACTGTGCACGCAATGAGTTTTAGGACCTATGACCTCATCCTGTATGGATTATTGTGGGAGAAGGAAGTGAAGCAAACGATAAAACAAGACTCTTCAATTAAGTAGGAAGTATTTGAGTATGAGTGGGTTTTTTTCTTGAAGAGATTTTTTTTTTTTTTTTTTTTTTCGGGAGAAAAATCCTCTATAGGAATTTAATGTGTGGTAATTTATATTTTAGAGAGTTCAAGTGGACTATTTAAAGGCTAACAAAATTCCTAATGTACATTTTTCATATATCACACGTTACCTTTGAGATCATTTAAAATATATGTTTTGAAAAATCTCTACCTAAATCTTTTCAATAAAAACTCCTTTTCATTTTGTATTCGAAGAATTAGGGATATAGGAATGCATGAATTTTTTTTCCATTAAAAGAAAATATGCTATGATTTTATGGTTAAAAATTTGGGATATGTTCTACTTTGTAATCTAAAAATAAAATAGATTTTATATATATATATATATATATATATATAATATATATATATATATTATATATATATATATATATTACTGTTGTAAGTGCCCGAGGACCGAGGACAGGACTGATGAGTCGCAATACTAATATGAGGGTATCACGTGCCCGAAGAGGAAATTCACCCGAGGAGAGGAGGGGATGAGATGAAGGACCCTAAGGCGATCCAAGTGGGAAGAATGGTCTGAAGAGAGAGAATCATTGAGAGTAGAGGAAGTTTCCAGTTGGGAGTAGCATGTTGCCTCCGCATTAAATAGTGGGCAACAGTTTTATCAACTGCATTAATGAGGAAGTGATCTGAACAGTGTGATTCACAGCTAAGCAAACTCCATCTACCACCTTCTTTAGATGTTTAAAGGGACAGGTGTCAATTTGGGGGGTAAAGATGGAAGGTTATGATGCAAAGGAAGGGAGAGTATATAAGAAAAAAGATGGTTTTTAGAGAAAAGGCACCCAAACACAAGTATAAAAAAGAAACAAGAAGAAAATTGAGAGAAGAGAGTGAACAGTGCAACTTTCTGTATAACATTGGCCTCCTTGGGCAGGCTTGTAAGGAGACATTTGCTCATCTATTCTATAACATTAGCCATTTCTTCCTTATTTTCATGCTCAGACGAAGCCCTCTCTTGTTATTTGTTTCCCTCTCTTACAAATTTTATTAATTTGGGCCAAGGTTAAACTGTCCAACTCGCTGTTCTAAGTGGGCTTGGGCCGCCAGATCTTTTGGTCCCTACAACTATATTTCTCTTATATTAAATTATATACTTTAAAACGTATAAAAGTGACATTTATTATTTAATTTATCTGAAATTATTAATTGATTTGTATATATTTTATTTAAATAATATTAATTGTGATTAATATAATTTAAAAGAATTATACATGACTTAATGAAAGAAAATATTTGTCTTGAATTATATAAAACTAACTTGATAAAATTTTTTGAGTTTGGCTTACCTCCAGTACTTTTTTAACTGGAATCTCATTTTATTTTAATGAGAAACTGCCACATCACTCACTAACTAAATAAAAGGTGGAGATAAAAACTCACTACCACTTACTCCTTGTGTATTTAAAATAAAATGACACCTCCAGTTAAAAAAGTACTGAAGGTAAGCCAAATCTAAATTTTCTTATATAAGAAAATCATATGTAGAATAAATCATATATTTAGCTTGACAAACTACAAAAATTCCCAATTCGAATACATTCCCTTCTTCTAATCCTTTTTCAAATAATAAAAAAAATCAGTATAGAGTTAGATAATTGACCAAAATGAGGCTTACCCTTGTTAAGTTCTTTTTTTATACTAGTAGGAAGAGGTGTTGATGTTTGTAGTTTTGTCAATGTTCATAACTCATTTTTCCTCCCTAGTCACGTGCCAACCTCTAATTTGCAACTTCATAAGACTTAGATATTGGGCCAAACATGTACAGAAGTTACAGAACCCAAGAGTCCAATTAATTGTCTAATGGGGTTAGGCATTTTTGCTCATTTTCTTTCCATGCAAATGGGCAAAGCACTAAGTTTAATTACTTTAGACGTATTAAGTGCCTGTATTTTTCTAATTCACGAGATGGGTTTTACGAATCACGAACTCAGATCTCAAGGTAAACTTTGGGTCTCATGCAAATGTGCTTTGTGAATTCTGAATTGTGACCATTAACTTTTACAAAACCTATTGAGCCTACGACCCATGTTCTTTCTCTATATCATGTGCCCCATGTTCTCTGTCTCTCTCATCATGGGTTGGGCCCTACAATCAGTAGCCCTTAATGAATAGAAAATGTCCCAGATTACCTTTCTCTCAAAAATAATGGAAAATGTCCAAGCACGTGTTTTTTGCAAGAAAAAAAAGCCCATTAATTTTTTATTCCCAACAATATTTTTTATGGCAAGTGAAATAGGAGTTATTTTTGGATGAGTCAAGGTAAACCTTGAAGGCCCATTGCATCTACAAATAAGCTATGAGCTAATAAGTGCTTAAAAAATCCAGCCCATCTTCTTATTCTTGCTTAAGAGCATTCCTTATGTATAACCCCAAAAAAATGACAAATGTAAAATAGTTAAATAGATATAATGATTCATTAAAATGCACAAAAAGCCACTTATTTCAAGTTACATCCTTGCATAAAGTTATCAAACTTGCTACTTTGCATCACAACTGTAGCAAATTGTAATACTTATTTTGACGTATTTTATTCTCTGTCTCCTCAATAACTAGGCTAGGGTTGTGGTGGCTGGATGCTCTCTCTCTCTCTCTCTCTCTCTCTTTAATGCTGGTGTAAAATTTGATATAAAAGTTGTTATTTAGATTATTTTACATGACATATTGAATAGTAAAAAATGAGATGTAAGATGTATGGTTAAAGTGGTTATGTAAAATAGATAAAGTGGTTTTTTAGTGAAGAAAAATGGTTTTTTAGTTTGAAGTACCAAGTTGGTTCTAGTTAACTCAACCAATAAAATCTCTTATTGTCAAACATGAGATCTAAAGGTCGATTAATTTCTGATAATATTTTGGTGGCCTTTGAGAGCTTACATTGTTTACAAAACTTTAGGGGAGGTAACTATGGGCATATGGAATTAAAATTGGATATGAGTAAAGCGTATGATAAGATGGAGTGGTCTTATTTGGAGGGGATAATGAGGAAGATGAGTTTTAGGGAGAGGTGGATAAATCTTGTAATGGGTTGTGTGAAAACTGTATCATATTCTGTTTTGGTGAATGGTGATCCATGTGGGATGATTTTTCCTACAAGGGGTATTAGGCAAAGAGACCCACTCTCTCCTTTCCTATTTCTTCTTTGTACGGAAGGATTGAATGGCTTAATTAAAAAGGCAGATTTACAAGGTGATATCCATGGATACTCCCTTTGTAGGAGGAGTCCAAAACTAACACATCTGCTCTTTGTAGATGATAGTTTGATTTTTTGCAGGGCAACAATGGAGGAGTGTGGGAAGGTTTTGAATATACTAAAGGAGTATGAGGAAGCCTCGGGGCAAAAAATGAATAGAAGTAAAACCTCACTGTTCTTTAGTAAGTTTGTACCGAAGGAGGAGAAGCATGGAATCAAGGTGGCCATTGGAGTCCCCGAAATCTTACACTATGAAAAATACCTTGGGCTGCCCTCCTTGGTTGGCAGATGTAAAAAAGAAAGTTTTAACTACATAAAGGAGAAGGTATGGCGGAAACTTCAAGGGTGGGAAGCTAAATTGCTTTCGAAAGCAGGGAGAGAAGTACTCTTAAAGGCAGTCATACAAGCCATCCCTACCTACACTATGAGGTGTTTCAAATTGCCATTGGGTTTGTGCAATGAGATTGAAACTCTAATCAAGAAATTTTGGTGGGGCCAAAGAGGTGACCGAAGAAAAATCTATTGGGTAAAATGGGAGGAAATGACAAAATTGAAAACTATTGGAGGTGTGGGCTTTCGAGATCTTGCTATGTTCAATGATTCACTCTTGGCAAAGTAAGCTTGGCGGTTCTTGCATGATAAATCTTCACTTTATTACAAAGTATTTAATGCTCATTTCTTCCCAAATTCAACAATTATGGAGGCTAACGATTCAAGGATGGGATCATATGCTTGGAAGAGTATCCTTAGAGGTAGAGACATCATTCAAGGAAGGGCTTTATGGAGGATAGGAAATGGAGAAAAAATAAACATTTGGCAGCAACGTTGGCTGCCAAGAAAACACCCAACTCAGCTGCTAAATTTTCCCTTGGAGAGCTTTGAAGATCATACAATAGCTACTCTCTTTGATCCAATCACAAGAAGGTGGAATGAAGAGTTGGTGGATGGGTTGTTTGTGACTGAAGATGCTGACTTAATTAAGAAAATCCCACTTAGCCGTAATGCAGCAGAGGATACCCTATATTGGCCTTATACTCCATCAGGAAATTACTCATGTCCGGGTATAGATTTCTTAAAGAGGAAGCGGAGCTGGAATCAAATCTGCAAGTACCACTAATTTGTGAGAAGCGACTGTGGAAGAAAATATGGCAGATGCGAGCCCCCCCAAAGGTTAAAAATTTTCTTTGGAGGGCTTGCCGTAATGCTTTGCCAACCAAACATTCATTGATGCGAAGGAAGATCCTAGAGGACCCAACGTGTGAGAGGTCTAAACAGGCAGTAGAGGACCCGATTCACGCATTATGGTTGTGCCTGGAACTGGATGTGGTGTGGTCAGACCAAAGAATGTGGGGATTTCGGTATGAAGTTGGCTTCGTAAATGTTAAGGAGCTATTGCTATGGATGGTAGATGAAGGTAAATCCCTGGAACTTTTAGCTTTGCCGGCATGGAGTGTATGGAACCAGAGGAACAAAGCTCAGTTAAATTTGCAGTCCAACCCACTTCATCAGGTTGCTGCACAATCACGAACAATACTGATGCAATACCGAGCTGATTTGCAAGCTTCAGAGGTACAGGTGAGGAGTAACGGCAGTGGGGGAAAGAGGTGGACGGCTCCGCCAAACGGATTTGTAAAAGTGAACTTTGATGGAGCAAATGCAGAAGCCTCAAGGGTGTTTGGTGTGAGAGTAGTGATACGATACTCGGACGGTGCTGTTTTGGCTTCTTGTGCAAAAAAATTCAATCAACCTTTCAAGGCAGAAGATACGGAAGCTTTGGTTGCAATGAAGGCTCTGTCCTTCGCACACGAGCTGGGCTTCCAAAATATTGTTCTTGAAGGTGATGCTTTGAACTTAATTCAAGTGTTGAAGGCACAGGAACAGAACTTATTGCCGCGGGGTCTGCTAGTGGAAGATGTGAAAGAGTATGGAACTAAGTTTAGAAGAATATTGTATTCTCATGTTAAGAGAAATCTCAATACTGTAGCCCATAATTTGGCCAAACATGTTTTATGCATACTAAATTTTTAAGTATGGATGAAGGATGTTCCATTTCATATTGTTCAATTTTTACAGTTGGATGTAACTCATTTACGTTAATGAAATTTCATAAGTTCATTCTCAAATTAAAAAAAAAAAAAAAAAGATTCAAATCCGACTTACACCAAAATTCCAATTAATATCTTGCGTTAGTTTGCAATTCAATTATGAATGAAAATCAGATTAGTGAATGGGCCTTACTGATCATAGCACAAGTACCCATATTTGTTAACTCTGGGCTAGTATGTACCAACGGGGCCCATGTTTAAAGCATTGGGAAACTGGACTATTGAGTTGAACCAATGTACAACCAAGGGATGGACTATTAGTGTGCTAAAGCCACGATTAAAGAGATTATTGTAGCTCAACTTAGATATGTTAAAGAGATTTTTCAATTTAACTATTTTACCCCTCATTAAAAATTTATTTTAATTTTTTCTTTCATCTATTTACTAATAAAATTTTTAAATTTTGGTTTTAAGAAAATCCGTATGAACTAAATAATAAAGGTAATTTTGGAAATGGAAAAGTGGAAACTAAAATTTTTATTCCAATTTATATAATTAAATATAATCTTAACTCATTTTAGAAGTTATAATGCGAAACTCATTTTACTTTCTTCAAGATTTTATCTATAGAATAACATTATAATTACCTATGAGGTATTCGAGTGCTTGGCTCATTGGTCTAGGATGTGATATAAACCAGAAAGTCTTAAATTCAATCCACCATATCATTGGTCCATGAGATTTTAGAGTATCTCATGAGTAGAGAGTCGAATAGTCTAGCCAAAGGTTGTAACACCACTTTTTATATTAAAAAAAAAAATTGTATTTGAAAATATTTAGATTGGTTAGATGACAATGAATTCAAGGAAAAAAAATTAAAAATAGCAACCTTAGGAAGAAAGAATTTTTTAAAAATAAGAGGTAAAAATAAATTTAAATTTAAATAATTATGTCAAATTATTTTTTTTTTTTTTGTATAAGGGGAAAATGTGAGAAATGGAGATAGAGAAGTAATGGGTAAGCATTAAAGAAAATCTTGAATTCCATAGCTATGATTTTTTTTATTTTTTTTATAATTAACGTATATAATAGGATTAGTTTCAAGTATGAAGGTCTAAAATCACTTTCCTACGGATTTTAGAAATTGAGCTCAAATCCATACTAAAAGCTGCTTTGATTTTGAGGAAAATATTCTTTTTAGGAAATGTTGTTAGTAGGGTTTTTTTTTTTTTTTTTTTTTTTTTTTTGGTGTGAAAAAAAATGGCTTGTTTTCCTACTTTTGGGTGTGATTTTGAAAATAATCCAAACTTTTCTTATTTTGTTAATTCAAACAAAAAATCATTAATATTTTATGTAAATGCAGTAGTAGTGGCGATGATGAATTGATGATTGTATGGTGGTGGTGGCGTTTGGACGGTGGTAGCAATCGTAATGGTGGTAACAACGTCAATGGTGGTGGTAACAGCAACATGAAGGGGGATGGCCATGCTAAATGTGGCTGTGATAATATTAGCATCAGCAACAAAGTAAAGAGAATGGAAGATGGAAAATGTTGGAATGGTGGAAAATGTTCTTATTTCTCAAAAGTGAAAAATGTTTTTGACATTTTTGAGTTATTTTCCATTAATTTCGGAAAAAGTTTTATACTGACCAAAATATTCCATCATATGATATCTCGTCAAACAAATGGAACATTATAAGATTTGGTTAGGTAATAAAGCTATATGCCAAACTTTTCCCATTATTATCCAAACTAACTACCGGTTTTTTGTTACTAATACTAAATTTCACTATTCATCAAGACACATTTCAATGATTTAATAATAATAATTTGATTTATATCTTATAGTAAAATCCAAAAACTCACCATATAAGATCTACATTTTTGCTTGAAAAATATGATATTTTCATTAGTTTTACATTACTTTATACCTCTAAAAATGAATAAGGTGTTACTTTTAAAAGTTTTACATTCTATTCTAAAAGATGAAATAAGATCATTTAAACATCCTATCAAAAAAAAAGAAGAAGATCATTTAAACAGATGTCAAGACATATGTTGCTAACTATGATCTATGAACAAAAAAGACGTATATGGGCTGATTGACAACGAGGGACGATGACTTGAACTTTTAGATCTCTTACATATTTGGTAACAAGACGCATGTACATGTGCAGGTGATGAATGAAACATATGATTAATCATCATATGTTGTCCCCATAGCAAGCCATGCCAAGAAGCTAGAGTTCAGGTTGTGTATTTGGTTCGAGCAACATCATCATGATGAACATAATGATGTATTAGCAATCTGGCCCATGAGATTATGCCCTGAGGATGTTACACTTACACACCTAATTAAAAAGAGTGCCTAAGGAAATTCATCTCCAACAATTTCCACCCCCCTAAATCATGGCTTATGCACAAACCCTGTTGGATTAAAGAGCAGTCAGCGACATCTTTCACTGGCTATGTCCCTTTATTTGCAAACCCTTTTAGGATTTTTTTATCTTTTGTTTTTTGCTGAAACCCCATTAGGATTTACTTCTTACCCTCATTCAATTAGGAAAGGTGACCATGCCTCTTAGAGACAAAATCATTGCTTAACATTAGTCTACCATGCTTGCAAGCCTTTCATGTGGCTCTTTTTTTGCTCTTTCAAGACCCTTTTGCATTAAAATATGACACACATCACAGGAGGATGAAGATCAATGAACCCTTCTATATAGAATAATCAATCATGTACAGATGAGATGAGAGAGAGAATAATGGTCGTAATACTATTTCATGACAAAAGTTGGTGTTCACTAGTGGTTCTGAATTGATCATTTAAGCCCTACATACACTACTACCACCCTTTATAATGATTCTATTCTCTTCTTTTTATGTCGGGTCTAAGTGGAATTCACTTTAATACGATTCCACTTTTTAAACTTAAATTCTAAATAATCCGATGCCTAGCCAAATGCTGGTCTAACAAGAAATGCAATCTACATGTGTCTTTGTTCCATGATAGTTTAACTTTTTTTTTTAATCTTTTACTTTGGTTGATTTTACAAAAAATGAAATTGTAATTTACATTTACTATTTCAAGTAATTTGCTTGTTTCATATAGTGTTAACGACCAAGTAAAGAATTGCATAAACTAATATGACTTTCTTTGAAATTTATGTTCCTCATCTTGACACTTACAGACATTCTCTTCTAAGTGGGATCGGATGATAATGCAAAAGTTTGTGAAAGGTTCTTTTAGACTTTGAATTGAAGCTCATTGACCAAATTAGCGGCTCAAAAAAAAGAAGTCAGGAAATTACAACTATGTCATCATGACAAACTTCTTAATTGCTTTTCAACCATTTGAAATACAAGCCCACAGCCCCCACTTAAATGTGGGTAATTATCCTCATATCCTCTTTCACATTCTCAGTTGGACATCTTTTTCAAGGTTTCTAGGAATTGGGTCCTAAAAAGCTCAGCTTTGGTTCTTCCTTGTGGGGTTCTCAAGCTATCAGAAGAAATGGGTCTAGTCATGTTGTCTCTAAGTCAATATAAATAAAGTTTTTAGTCAACCAGCTTTTAAGGTAAGGAGATATGAGCCTTGTTTAATTGGAATTTGCATCTCAAAACCTTTTTTTGGGTGGAGATTAGATACATAGTAGTAGTAGCAGCAGCAGCCACAAGCTCTTCAAAGATTTTAGGACAACTCCATAATG
The DNA here is from genome assembly GCF_002906115.3 of Quercus suber. Lineage (NCBI taxonomy): Eukaryota > Viridiplantae > Streptophyta > Magnoliopsida > Fagales > Fagaceae > Quercus > Quercus suber. Next base: position 11,303 of record NW_027069508.1, read on the forward strand.
GTGCTCTTAAAATTCCCTTCAATCCATCTATTTTTGAAACAAATCAATTGGATTCTACAACATCATCAACATTTAATTAAATGTTGACTGTTATTATTTTGGCATATATTTAAATTGTTGATGATGTTTCAAAACTTAACCCATCCACTTCAAAACTGATTGATAGGATTTTTGGAACTTCATGATTGAATTATCTGAGAACTATAGAATATCGTAATCCACCTGAACCAATATGAAAAACACAAGTTTAGACCACTCCAATTACAACTAATTACCAATTTTAAGTAAATTTCACAACTAAGTCTGGTTAATTAATTGCATGGATATACACAACAAATAGCCATTCCCAATAACTAACGGACCAAAACACCATGAAGTGTTTACAGAGAGAAAAGCCCACAAGAAGTAAAAAACTTTTCGAGACCTATAGCACTAAACAAATTCACTAGTAAGAATAGTTGAGGTACAATATTTACCCTTACAAACCCCCCAAGTTCTAAGTAAGTGTAGTTGTATCCCAGCTTCCTGCTCCTACTAGAAACTAATTATACCAATCATTTCTCCTTACTAGCTACCGGTTCCACAAGTTGAGCCACCAACATCGAATCCAAGAACTTGGATTCAAGGCTTCTTATGGTCCGTTTGGATTGAGAGAGAAGAAGGGAGAGTAGAGTAGAGTAGATTTAGCACAAAATTAGTTTATTTTTAGCCAATTCTACTCTACTCCCCCTCCTTCTCCCCTCCCCCCCCCTCCATCCAAATAGGCCATTAAAGCGTGCCACATTATCCTAGAGCCAAGCTTGCCACTTGGGCTAACAATCACACTTCTTCTTTGTATTTCTTGTGCGTGTGGGTACAATTATTCTAGCATTCATATCTCGAAATGCCCAAAAAAAAATCATTTTTCATCACCAAAAGCTATTCTGTTTATTTTACTTAACTACTTTAACAATACACCCTACATCTCATTCTTATTCTCTTAAGTGTTGGTATCAGCTTACCAAAAATTTTCTCTATATTTTCGGATAAAAGCCTACTTTTCCTATTTTAGCTAACTTATTTTCCTTTTCACACATATTATATTCTTTAATTAATTTAAGAATAATACTACAGATACAAATTATTTTATAATATTTTTACAAACTGCCGATATGACAAATTCTTACTAATTCTAGTATGAGTCCATCACTAACATTACATTTTTACTTACAATAATTTGAAAAATACTAAAATCACATCAATAGTTTATAAAAATATTGTAAAATAGTTTATCTTTGACATTACTCTTAGCTTAAACCATATTTCATTTAGATAATATTATTATTATTATTTCTCTCACTCTTCATTCTTTCTTTATCACAATTACCAAGATACAAAAACAATAAAATACTAATTTGAGGAATGAACAATACTTTCTTTCCTATATTAGCACAATCCTAAAATAGGGACCGGAGAGGATGGCTGACGTAGTGATGTGAGTTATTGTTTTGGGTGATTTTTGGTTTTTATTAACCTATTTTGATCCCTTACCCTAAAATAGGAAAACTACCGCCTGCACTTTAACTCTATTTAAATATTCTTCTTTTATTCTATATTTATTATTTTGTTCCAAACAGTCATATCAAATAGCGAATGGTAGAATAAAATAAGTATTTTTAGTCTATATTTAAATGATACTGACAATGTGGTAAAATTTGAACAGGAATTCATAATCAGATATGGATGCTTTTGGTGATTTTTTCTACAGTATCATCTATAATGCATATCTGGGTGTGAAATGTGAATGCTCCCGGCCAATTTATAACTGAATAGCCTCAGAGAGACAGAAAGAGATAGAATAGATACTTTGTAGTGATCGTGCTGTTCATGCATGCCATTCAACTCACATTCTAGAGTCAATGCAACCAAGTAGGCATTAAGATTTAAGATACGTCAGAAAAGGGAAACTTTGGCTCCAACTGTTGGATGTGTCAAGTAACTTACATACATTGCGGCCCTATTATAAACACGCAAACATGCTTTTTCTTTTCCCAGATGCCACTATCCCATCTCCCAGCTTCAACTTATAGACATTATGATTATATATATTGGTACAAATCTAATAAAAATTTGACTCCACTTCAGCAAAAATATAACCAAGATACTAAAGCCCCTGCAAAAATTTTGATCTGCACTGCAGCCAAAAAATAAAAGTTCATTATTTGGACTGAATGCTTTGAGCTTTTGACCCTTGCACTAGCTTCAGATTTCAGGCTACGGAAAGCAACTTAAAAGAACCAATAATGCTATGTTAAATATTGTTTCGAAATTGTAATTAAATTTGGTTTAGGTTTGTGCTTGGGGTGGAAGACAAAGATTCTCCTTGATACGGAAAGAAAAAAGGCTTCTTGTGGAATAAGTAATTGGTTATTTCTTGTCATTAAGAAATTGAATTGAAGTCTTATAAATAAATATTGTTGCAAAGGGTTTTGTGACTTTTGTCCAAGGATCCTCCCACATGGAGAGAAAAGAAGATTCCTAAAAGAACATGAGTTGGTTTCTTCAAAGAGTAGTTTGGTAAATTCTTGGGCTTGAGAGATATTTGTGGTTATGCGTTGAGAGTTTTTGTTTATTAGTGTGAGAGGGTTATTGGGTACATTAAGGCTTTGGAATTGTGAGCTTGTGTGTATGATGTTTGTGAGAGGTTTTTGTTTTTGTTTGTGAGTTTTGTTGTTTTTGTTTGTGAGTGTTGTTTGAGTGAGTTGTGAGTAATGTGTTTGGTTAAATAATGAAATCTCGCATTGGATATTAATGACAAAAATGAATGGTTAATATAACATAATTGGGCTCATGTCCATTTGCTTAAACTTTTGAGCCAAGTAATATTTATATATGTTACATTAACTACTCAATGGGAGTTTTCTTAAGGTATTCTCTCCCCAACATTCTATAAAGACAAATAATATCAAAATTGTTAAGGTGACAAATTGTAATTTGTATATCACATTTACATGAAACCATCACAACTTGCTATTTGTTGTGTCATGGCTTTATACTCACCATAAAAGAAGAATACACACATAAGATGGTAAGATGGTAAGAATATAAGCTAGTCAGCTTGTTTGAACTAAAACCAATTTTAGATATTAATCCTTTATATTTGGCCCAACACAGCTATAATATTTGGAATGTGAACACTGAACACTCCCCAACTCCAAGTGGGACACGAATTTAGAATAAAGAAGGGCAAAAATGATGGGTGTACAAAAGAAATCATAATAGCAGACTAGATTCTGGGTACCTATCCTCAAAGCATTCCCTTCAATTTGGTTTTGTTTATGGCCATCTTTTAGGCATTTAAACTGATGTCAGCTTTTCTTCTCTCAGGAATCAAGATGATGAAAAGGGACATAGCTGCTGAATCCATTAGAAAGATAAAGATCTCATGGCTTGCTTGCTTCAATCAAGATTGCACAGGACCCTCTTCACCCCCATAAGACGCAATCATATGCACTGAAATACGCTCAAATTCCATTTTCTCTGACCAAAAAAGTTGTAATTTTCTTTTTTTTAAAGGAAAAGAACAGGCTGCCATGTCAAGTATATACTGTACAAAATCTTATTATAATATTTAAGCCAATTTTTTTTTTTTTTGAATTAAATATATTAAAGCCAATTTTGAAGTCACTATTGTGTTGTGCATTTGCTCAAAAGGATTGTACTTCAATTAATAGCATCATTCTATCCAAAATAAAAGAAAAGCATCATTCAGTGTATATATGTACTTGTTAATGGTAGGTTAGAGTTATCTAATTCATAAAGTTTTTTTATAGTTGAATAAGAGATCTAGAATTCAATTTTCGTCTACACTAAAAACTAATCAGTATCTTAATCTGATGATAAACAGCATAATTATCAAAAGCAGACGACATAAATTGAATTTCTATTAAAAAAAAAAATTGTACTTGTTAATAGATCCATTAATTAATTTCTCACAGAAAGCACAAATTTTCATGAGTTATGTGTGCATAAAAGGTCCTCAATGGTCCATTGAGCCAAACTTGTCGGTATTTCTCAAATTAAATTGCATTGAACCCTATAATTACTCATGCACACTCACTGCACCCGCATGGCCTTTAACACTTGATGACCATGCTTTTAATTTTTTGGAAAAGCCTAGTAAAATAATAGTGTTTTTAGGTCCAACTATAAATACACTAGTTTGTGCACAACTATTTGGCCTTTGTCCCCCCTTCAAATTAAAAGCAACAACTGCATGCTGCTTTAGCAGCCTTCCAACTCCAAGTGGAGCTTTCAAATGATTTTTCAAAATGGTCAAATTATTCTCACTCCTATAAACACAACACTTTTAACTAAATGTTAATGTATGTATATGGTTTTAACCGAAGCTTTCAAAGTAGTTGCCAACCTTTTTGGGACCAACCTTTTCAGTGTATTTGGTTTTAGATTTAGGGTCAAAACTCTATTATTATGGTGACACAAATTCAGTCAATATTGGGTGTTTAAACTTGTAACTTGTTAAGGGCACACAAAATTGAAGGGTCGCTAGCTAGAACGAGCTCTCTCGGAGACATTTGTGAACATGCTCAGTCTCTTTGTGAATTTGTTGCACAATAATTCTTTAACACTATAGTGGTCCCTGGAGACCATTTTTCACTAGCTGTAACTCTTAATAAACTTGTGGAAGCAAACCAATACTTTATTCAACTTGGTTTTAAAAAGGTTCATAAAGGCATCCTCTGCAATCACAACCATTCAGTCAGACATTGTCAATACTCAATAGACATGCTACCATTTAATAATTAGAATCCAACAGAGAATTATACCATAAGGGCTGGAGGGTCTGGCTTCAATAACATTGCTCTATGGATCAATTTAAATTCTAAATTCTGTGGCAATGTGGGTTTGGTTCCACTAAGATATCTAAATTATTTGTGCCAATTGGCGTGGAATGAGATTATGAAAGTGACACATTGTGGGACCAAAAATAAAATAAAATAAAAATTCATTGTGGGTCAATGTTTTTGTATGCTTTCAATTTTTTGTATGATGCAGGTGTGGGTGATTTTTAAACCCTAAGAAGTAGGATCAGAATTAGAATAAATATTTTATATATAAATAAATAAATAAATAAAAAGAGGAATAAAACAAGAATAAAAGGGTATGCTGGCGAAGTGGCAGGCATCATTGCCACGGTCCTAAAAAGAGAGCTAGGGGAATACTGGGAAAGGCAAACCCTGGTAATTACTAGATTAAAGTTTAAACTAAATTATTTAATAAATAATAAAAAATTTAAAAATAACCCTGGTAATTACTAGATTAAAGTTTAAACTAAATTATTTAATAAATAATAAAAAATTTAAAAAATTTTAAAAAATAATAATAATAAAAGAAGATAATCATGAAGTTAACCCTGATTTGCATGACAGTTGCTCAATTTGTACATTTTAAACTCCAAGATATAATTTACAAAAAAAATAATAATAATAAAATCAAGTTGTACTTAAAATTTGGAGTACTCTAAAAGGTAGTATAATAAGGAGCGTTCTGGGACAAAAGTAAATGTGACAAATAAAAACGATGCAATAGGTGCATCAGTGCATGCAGTGTCTGTAATACTTACACGTGTAATCAATACAAGCCTTGGGTGACTAGTGATGTCATGTTCCTTTAACCGTGACATCATACACTGCTCCGTTCACTTGTGTAAGTATCATCAACAGTCATTTTGGCAGATGTAGGGGTTTTTTTTTTTTTGGTTTTTTTTCCCTTTCGTTTTAGTTAAAACTTATATACAATTCCTTAGTTATAGTATATTAGCCTCTCAAATTGAATTCTAACACTTGATTGTTTTGAATTCAATTATTTAAAAAATAAATAATAATACTATTCTTACCTTATTGATCAACATAATTAAGTTTCAAATTCAGTTAAGGAACCTAATGTCCTATAACTAAGATAATGTATATAAGTTCCACCTTTCATTCTTTTTTTTTTAGGTAATTGTTACAACCACATATCACCCAGAAAAACAAAAAACAAAACAAAGAGGATCTTTCTAGTATCATATTAGTTTGAATTCGTAAATTTGCAATTAAGTTTATAAATAAACCAAGTTATTTATGAGTAATTTGGATTGATGTCGGAAAAAAATATTGTTTATATTGTTTTTTTAGCCAATAAAGTTAAACTCAACATAAGTTTAGGCCCAACTATTAAATGAGCGGAGCTCAAACATAATAACGAGCTCAAGCATAAGCATAGGTCACTTAAATATGTTTGTTGGCTTTATCCTTTTACAACAACACTCCAATAACACAAGCAATGATCTTGATTTTTTTTTTTTTTTGCTAGGTAAATACGGGGGCTCAAACCCCCGAGCTCAAGATATACAGGGACACCGAGTGCCACTAGGCTACAAGGCCCAGTGGCAAGCAATGATCTTGATTTAGGTGGTAAAATATCCTCCCAAGGATAACACAAATAGGGAGGATTAGAAGACAAGTATCAATTCAATGCATTTTTCTCTTAATTCTGATAGCTATCTTCATTCTTTGAATATTAGGGTTAACAAAGCGGTCTATTTGAATCTCGCATGACTTTAGTCTTCATTACCACTTTTTATATTACAAAATCAAACCCAACAATTACAAATAAATTTGTTATGGGATTAAGCAACATCTAAATATCCTAACGCTTCTCTCTACAGATTTTTTAATTGTCCATTCAATATGTATATAAGTGATTATTGTGCTGACAAGCTAATTAGGGATGATCAACCACCCGCCCAACCTAATCTATCCTGAAGAGTGTTAGATGGTGCAAACAAGTGGGTATTCGAGTGGTGGGTGGAGAATTGGGCAGTGGGTTTCTTCCTCCTTGACATTACAAATCCAACCTAATCGAATATATTTACTCAAATCATCATAAAGGCTACCACCTTCCTCAATCTTCCTACTTGCTCTACATCATCTCCCTATCATCATTAACTCAGTCTATGAACATCGACTCCTCCCCACTGTAGTTTGGGCTAGATATGCACCCATCATCACCTATAGTCACTTATTTTAGTCAATTATGTGACCGCCATTGCCCATCATCATCTCATATTTGTGATCATTGTCGCTACCTTAGACAATTAGACTACTCACATGAGCTCTCAAAAACTCAAGGGGCCAGTTCTCTTTGGTCATTGATGGGTTGAGCTCAACCCAACTCAACTCCACTCGTAATCGCACCTAAAGCTAATGGCTATGGGCAAGGTTTTTAGACCCGGACCGGACTGGGAGGTCGGATCGTGAAACTGGAAACCGAATTGAAATTCAGTTTTTTAAGCATAGAGAACCAGGTATATATGGCAATTCCGTGAACCCCTAAAACCAGGGTTGGACCACACGGGTCATGAAGAACTGGTGGCAAAAACCGTGCGGTCCAACCCCTTAGTATTTTTTTTTTTTTAATAAAAACAACTTAACACAATTTTATTCTACTTAATTAAATTATCCATCTCTTACAAGGAATTAAAAAAAAGTATAATTAAAATCTTTCAAAGATATTCGACTTTACTTCAAAAATTATTCATAAATTTTAATGTTTTCATGGTTATTATTTTATTTTATTAACTTTCCTATTTAATTATTAAATATATGCTTGAAAACCAATAAATTTCTCTCACATATATAGATATATTAGTCAACTTTGCTAGTTTTATAAATTTAATATCTATATTCAGGCTTAATTAATTATGACGTCATCACGGTTCGACCTCGGTTAGACCTCAAAAATATTAAACTTCTCCCTTTTACGGTTCAATGAATGGTCTGGGTCTGAAAACCTTGGCTAGGGGTGGATATCTTTTGGAGTCTCCTTATATTTTGGGTTACTAGTTTATGTTGTTTTTACCTTATTTGAGATACCCTACAGTCGGCCCCCTACTGTTTGGTAAACTTGTATTATATATAATTTGATATAAACACTATTATTGCATAATTAACATACATCCATGGTTTTTTAAAAAAATAGACTAGATCAAATTGATCAGTTCAACTAAATAATGGTCCCTAATTTGGTTTGGTACAAACCTCCAAATCCAAGGAAAAATCAATCAAAAATCGAGAACCTTATCTAGTTTTGATTCTTTGATCATTTCGATTTTTAAAACCATGCATACATTCCTTTTTCTTTCTTTTAAAATATCCAATAAATCCAAAAAACAAGTTTTTTTTTTGTGGGGGGGGGGGGGGGGAGGTGGTGAGGGAGGGAAGCTCCGAGCAAAATATATTGGTTCTCATTCTTCTACACTAATTAAACGATTTGTGCAAAGAATAAAAGAAAAATGCATGGTGGAACTTCATGTACCAGTACCAATAACCATTAATCAATTGCAAAATGAAAGATTAAGCAGGTGATGCTGGGTGTGTGCATAGCATAGAGTGCACAAAACCAGATGCGCGTGCCAACACAGCAGGCCCAACACACTCACAAAATTGGCTCACTATAAGAAAATGACTGCACAAAAAGGTATAGTACTAAGAGAAACTTGGATTAAGTCAGAAATTACAACCGTAGGAAGTGCCGACTCCATATTGATTTGTGACTAGCTTGGTGGTCAACCCAGCAATGTCCAAATCTTCACCCATCAGCAAGTTAATTACTGTAGTATCATGATAGCATATTACTTCCTTTTTCTAATTATCCAAACCCCAAAAAGAAAAAAAAAAAATTTACCTAACAAGTTTTAGAAAACCAAAGTCGGCATGCTTTAATATATATATATATATATATTTTTTGGTTGAATGTGTCAATGTAAGCAAATTTTAATTTGTTAAACCGTAATTGTAAATGAGAGGTAACAAAAACAGACTAGCTGACACAAAGAACATCTAGGGAAGCGAGAAAGAGAGACCCCAAAGCAAAGAACTTTGGAAACCCAGAATCAAGTGTAATTCCTATCTGTCCTCATAGCCAAAGTAAAGAATAACAGATAACAGTACCATTTTCCCTATAAAATTAACACAAAAGCTAAAGTTTCAGTCTTTGTATTGGAGACTGGAAACACAACCTCTCAAACCCCCCCCCCCCCCGGGATTTTTCTCTCTCCTCAATTTTCTTTTTTCGAAATTTAAAAATAGACCATGATTTCATCACTACCAAACTATTTATAACTCCATGCCCACATGGGTAAAACTTTAAGAAAACCCAACCCATTTGTGTGTGTTTTTTAATCAAACTCACGCCTGGGAGTTCAAGTTGTCAGAACACAAAACCAAGGTATTAGAAGGTGTGTGAAGCGAGAGAGAGAGAGAGAGAGAGAGAGAATAGAATAGAATAGAATAGAAATAGAATAGAAGTTTGTTTTCGTTATCCTGGGGTGTCCAAAGCTTTGGAAATGGTGAGAGAGTGAATTGGATTCTCTTAGAATAGTCATTTTAGCCTTGGATGGATTTGCTGGGAGGTGTGTCTTCATGGAGAAAATCTAGGAGTAAATGGCATCATTTTGAACTCAGAAGAAGACAACACCAATGTGCACAAACACAAACAGATATTGCAAAAGGAACAACAGCACAAGGAAATTTCTCAAACATGGCATCTAGTTGGTGTAGGATCTCCCCAATCATTCCCATTTTTGTTTGGTTTCTTCTTGTTTTTTCTTTGGTTTGTCCGGTTCATTCATTGGAAACCGTTGAAGACCGTGCATCCAATCAAACTTTTCGGCCAAACGAAGAGTTGAAAAAGCTCAAATTAATAGCAGCTCGTCTCAGCAAGATCAACAAGCCTGCTGTGAAGACAATTCAGGCATGTATTTTACACTTACGTCTCAATTAATGCTGGGTTTTTTTTTATAGGACTAAACCTTCACTTCCTCTGTTTTTGTTCTGTTTTTTCTAGCACTTGTTTTGGACTAAATGTTCTTGTTTTTTGTTGCTGCAGAGCCCTGATGGTGATATAATAGATTGCGTTGTGTCTCATCTACAACCAGCTTTTGATCACCCTCAACTCAAAGGTCAAAAACCATTGGTAAGTTTAACTTTACTTTTGGCAATTTGTTTGAAGGTTTTCATAACTCATATTTTGGAGCCAAGCTAGTGAATTCAAACTAATCAGAGTGTGAATTTCTTTTCTTAAATTTATAGGATCCACCGGATAGACCAAAAGGCCATAGCCCATCAGGCATGTTAGAAGAAAACGTTCAGTTATGGAGTCTTTCTGGGGAGTCATGTCCAGAAGGAACAGTTCCAATCAGAAGAACAACTGAAGGAGATATGTTAAGAGCTAGTTCTGTGCGAAGATTTGGAAGGAAACCAAGAAGACATGTTAGAAGAGACTCCAGCAGCAATGGCCATGAGGTAAAGTGCAATTAATAGCAATTACACAAATTAATAAGAGGAAAGTGTCACAAAATTATGATCAAACTGAAACAAATATTCTTCATATTGCAACTTTTTTTTTCTTTTTTCTTTTTTTTTTTTCTTTTTCTTATCCTTGTTCTTAAAGATAACAGCTTTATTAATAAACTTGTTGAACAAAGAATAAAGTGCGACAAAAATCTGCTTTTTTTGTTTTTTTTTTTTTAATTTGTTTATTTATATGAAATTGAAGTCACTGATAAACATTTTTTATTCCCTCTGTTCTCTTTACAACAAATTCTTCCGGAGAATTTTGAACAAAACATAACCCAGGTCATGACAATAATGTGTCTGATCACTGATGCTTTCCTATGTAAGCAGAATAAACCAAAAATGTATATACATACGATTGTGGGGTTTCCTTCATTTCACTCATCAAACATAAATGGCGTTTGGATTATCTTTTTTCCAATCTTATTAGCTTCTTTGCTTATATACAATTTTTTTAGAGTCTCACTTTGTAAGTTATAATCTCGATTTTATTAACTTGCAACAAATAATTGAGAAATAAATTTGTCTATAAAAAGTGAATCCAAATGCACTCTAATGAACCAAAGTATATGAATTCTATGAGGATAAAATATTGAATTTATTCGAATAGAATAAGAATTTTTTCTTTTTAAAAAAAAAAAGGTTAAAAGAAGACGTATGTACTGTACCATCAAGAATAAGTCAACAAACTTAAAGGTTTCAGAAACCATGAAAATGTAGCAACATAAAGTAATAAATTAGTTTTTAAATTATGGCATTGTTACTGTTCCTTTCTCATTTAAACTTGTGTGTTTCAGCATGCGGTTGGGTATGTGAGTGGAGATCAGTATTTTGGAGCAAAAGCTAGCATAAATGTGTGGGCACCTCGCGTGGCTAATCAATATGAATTCAGTTTGTCTCAAATGTGGGTCATCTCTGGTTCATTTGGCGATGACCTTAACACCATTGAAGCTGGTTGGCAGGTATGCTTCTATTTCCTCATATCATCTTCTCTCAGAGAAATGTTACCCTTTTTACTATACTTGTCTTGGCTGGATGCTACTCACACGTCACAATCACAATAGAATGGAAGTTTTTTAAGGTTTGACTAATAAATTAATTTTAAAAAGAAAAAAAAAATTGTTTATTTCCAGTCATTGAACTATAATATGAAGTTTGCCAATTGGAAAATCTCTTATGAGCTAGTGCAACTTGTTTTGAAACTCTCAATAGATTTATGAAAATGCTAAAATTATTATCAATTTTACTACTATAGAACATTTACAAACAAATATGACAATAAATATAACAGTAATCACACAATAAATAAACCTTTTAATTAATTTCTCGTGTTGTTTTTAAAAGTTAACACGTCTATTTTTAAAAACTTATCTAATAAAATTAGTAAAGATTTTTTTATAGGAAGACACCATATATTTCATTGAGAAAGCTACACTCAAACATAGCAATATAATGTTTGCAAAGAATCTCAACACATTAAATACCAATATTTGCTTTCACATTTAAAGTGGTTGTCACTGCTCAACCACCTCTCATTTTCTTTATTTCATTTAATTTTCTGCAGGTTAGCCCAGAGCTGTATGGGGACAACTATCCTAGGTTCTTTACTTATTGGACTGTAAGTAATAAAATTTCCTTCATTTAAGAAAAAAATTGCAATACATCTACAGCTTTGAAATTAATTTCACAAAATAATAAGGTACTTATTAATTTATCAATTTACAGACTGATGCTTATCAAGCAACTGGGTGTTACAATTTATTATGCTCCGGCTTCGTTCAGACTAACAATAGAATTGCAATTGGGGCTGCAATTTCTCCCACTTCCTCATACAATGGTGGACAATTCGATATTAGCCTATTGGTTTGGAAGGTAAATTAAACTACACCACAAAAAATACCTACATACGACAAATCAAGAAGAGTCTAAAGAGTATTAGATGTGTAGAATGACAAAGCATCCACGGCCATGGATCTCTTAGTCCCACCAAAATATAAAAATATTTAATGATAGATTTGCATTGGACCATTTGATCTAAATACTTTTCTAGCCCAAAAAGTCCTTATATTTGATGGTCAATCACCTCTAGAACTTTCGAAATCCCAACTTGTCCATTGAAGATAGTGCAAGGGAGCAAGGTTAATTTCATACATAAACTTACAAGTAGAAGAAATCTAAGAATATATCAATTTTACTGTAAAATCGAGTGGTCGATTATGAGTAATGGATATATTTTGCCCACCAACTTTTCATATTTTCTCAATTTTATTTTCATAACTTAAAATCAATCACTTTAATAAGATATGAAATTAAATGTTGAATTTGGTGTGTCTATAATATTGTTGGATTGAATAATGACAAAATAAAAAAAAATCAAAATATAATAATAATACCACGCATGAAGATATGAACATTAGGAATAGCCCATATTTCAAGTGAAAATGTGCCACATCCCACTATACTATAGTCATCATACGCATGCACTAATAATCTCAAATACTAATGAATTGTAATTCCAATGTTCCATTGTGCTTTTTATGTCTTGCAAGATTCTCTTCTTTTCCAAGCAAAAGATCTTCCTGTCTTATCTTATGCATCTTTTTTTCATAAATATGAAGAATTTCCCACGAATAAAAATCTTCAACCATGAACTTTTTGGCTTAAAGAATAACCAGTTTTCTCATTGGTTTTCTTTTAACAACTTTTAGTTTTGAATAAAACCTACTTACAATTCCTCAACTTCTTGTACATTACGATTATCCATTGAACTATGACTAATTGTATTCGTCAATACATCAAAAGCAATATTATCTTTGTTAAAAAGAATTAAATTCAACTATGCAATCATTTATTCAACGCGGCCACAAAATTGAATTTAGTTAAGAAATCTCAAAAATAAAATCTAAAGAATTATACCTACGTTTTTTACTCTTTGTTTCTTTCTTTCTTTCTCTAATGGAGTGAATTCGATAATATTGTGTAGGATCCGAAGCATGGAAATTGGTGGCTAGAATTCGGATCCGGAATTCTGGTTGGGTACTGGCCATCTTTCTTGTTCACTCACCTACAAAGTCATGCAAGCATGGTACAATTTGGAGGAGAAACTGTGAATTCTAGGCCATCTGGTTTTCACACGTCAACACAAATGGGAAGTGGACATTTTGCAGGAGAAGGTTTTGGAAAAGCATCTTATTTTCGAAATTTGCAAGTTGTTGATTGGGATAATAACTTGATTCCATTATCAAACCTAAGAGTCCTAGCAGATCATCCCAATTGCTATGATATACAAGGAGGAATAAATAGTGTTTGGGGGAATTACTTTTACTATGGTGGACCTGGAAGAAATGTGAGGTGTCCCTAATGGATTGGTACAAAGGTGGAAAGTTACTTTGTTTTTTTTTTTTTACCTTTTTTATTAAATTGGGTTATTTGGGTTTCTTCTCGAGATCATTCGGTGAGCTTGGGGTATAATATGTTTACTTTGTTAATCCATTTTTCTTTGTCATTTCCTTTTTCTTTCTTTTTTTTCCTTTTCTTACTAACAGGTGATTCATTAATTATACCGCCTTTAGGGACTTGTGTAAATTTGGAAAAAGAAATAGTGAATATACTGTGGTTTGTGATTTCCATCCTTTTTTGTTTCCTTAATATGTGGATATCCATGACTTTTAGAGCACTTAATTAATCCTAATATGACTTATAAAATAAAAAATAAAAAATAAAAATCCTCATATGAGATTAGTTGAGTATAATTCCCACGTTCCTTACACTAGATTATTACCATGAGTATTCTTTCGAGATACCCAAAATATTGGTTAAAAAATTTATGGAAAAGTTAAAAAATGCTTTAAGAGCATTAATTTGAAAAATATTTTAAAAAAATATATGAAAAAATAAAAAAAGTTACTAACTATTTTTACGACTTTTTATATTTTTTAGAGAAGTAGTATTAAATTTTTTCTAAAATAGTTTATTAATAAATACTTTAAGAACATCCATTAACCGGACCCAAAAATTTTTAATCCATGATTTGATGAATCAAATGAGGCCCTAAAAATTACTTCTAAAAAAAAAAAAAAAAAAAAAAGNCAACCTAACCTCAAAATAAAAAATATATATATATATATATATTATATATATATAACTTGATTTGGATGCCAAAATCAATTTTTTATTTCTTTGTTTTAGCTTTTTTTTTTTTTTTTTTTTGGCTCATGAGAAAACAATCAAACACAAAAGGAATAGTATGAATAGGTTGTACCTTAGTTTTAAAATAGAAATAGGATAAATAAAATGGAAATAGATATAGCAATTTCTTTTTTTAATTTTATGTTTTTCATAGTTGAGGTCATGGCGAGTTTGTTCGTTATTTGTTTAAGGTAAAACTTGCAATCATATGACCTACATACGACAAATCAAGAAGAGTCTAAAGAGTATTAGATGTGTAGAATGACAAAGCATCCACGGCCATGGATCTCTTAGTCCCACCAAAATATAAAATATTTAATGATAGATTTGCATTGGACCATTTGATCTAAATACTTTTCTAGCCCAAAAAGTCCTTATATTTGATGGTCAATCACCTCTAGAACTTTCGAAATCCCAACTTGTCCATTGAAGATAGTGCAAGGGAGCAAGGTTAATTTCATACATAAACTTACAAGTAGAAGAAATCTAAGAATATATCAATTTTACTGTAAAATCGAGTGGTCGATTATGAGTAATGGATATATTTTGCCCACCAACTTTTCATATTTTCTCAATTTTATTTTCATAACTTAAAATCAATCACTTTAATAAGATATGAAATTAAATGTTGAATTTGGTGTGTCTATAATATTGTTGGATTGAATAATGACAAAATAAAAAAAAATCAAAATATAATAATAATACCACGCATGAAGATATGAACATTAGGAATAGCCCATATTTCAAGTGAAAATGTGCCACATCCCACTATACTATAGTCATCATACGCATGCACTAATAATCTCAAATACTAATGAATTGTAATTCCAATGTTCCATTGTGCTTTTTATGTCTTGCAAGATTCTCTTCTTTTCCAAGCAAAAGATCTTCCTGTCTTATCTTATGCATCTTTTTTTCATAAATATGAAGAATTTCCCACGAATAAAAATCTTCAACCATGAACTTTTTGGCTTAAAGAATAACCAGTTTTCTCATTGGTTTTCTTTTAACAACTTTTAGTTTTGAATAAAACCTACTTACAATTCCTCAACTTCTTGTACATTACGATTATCCATTGAACTATGACTAATTGTATTCGTCAATACATCAAAAGCAATATTATCTTTGTTAAAAAGAATTAAATTCAACTATGCAATCATTTATTCAACGCGGCCACAAAATTGAATTTAGTTAAGAAATCTCAAAAATAAAATCTAAAGAATTATACCTACGTTTTTTACTCTTTGTTTCTTTCTTTCTTTCTCTAATGGAGTGAATTCGATAATATTGTGTAGGATCCGAAGCATGGAAATTGGTGGCTAGAATTCGGATCCGGAATTCTGGTTGGGTACTGGCCATCTTTCTTGTTCACTCCGTGATCACAAAAAAAAAAGAGGCCCTAAAAACAACTAAATGAATTACTTGAAATTCACATGGTCTCTCTTTTTTTTTTTAATAAAATTTCAACCTATGGCGTTCACTTCCGTGATTTTGTTCTTTATCATCAGATCAAGATATCAATTGATTTTTTATATAAATAGAAATTAAATCACAGATCTCTTATTCAACCATCAGATATTTTACCAATTGAACTAAGCGGAACCCACCACATGATCTCCCTTTATTAGAAAAAACTTTGAGAATGAAAGATCGGTATTTATTCAATTTTACAAAATAGGGGACCATGCAATTGACCAAAACCTAACAGCTACTGTATTTGTAGTCACATTAATCCTTCACAAATTAAATGCCTGCATGCCTGCCCTTGATGAAGGCCATAGGTCCCACACAAAATTATTCACTCTCTCTATAATTGGAATTTGGACTTTGGAGAGATGAGTCGGTGACTGTTTTTCTAGCATGTAGTTGCTACTTGCTACCTGCTCTCAAACTTTCATAAATGTTATCTAACGGGCAATTTTTACAAAATTATAAATAAATAAATTCCCTATTCTTTTTTAAATAGGGAGACACATCTCTCGTAAACCTAAAATTGAGATATCATAAGTATGTATAGCTAAATTTATGATTAGCATGTGAAATTGTGGACCCAGCTGGATGAAATATGAAGCATACTTAGCTAGCATAAATAATTAGTTTCCCCCCCACACATACAAACTTTTTAATATACTAATAATACCAAAGTAAGCATGCTTTCCTTTGAATATAAGATAGAAACTTAGAGATAATTAATGCCATTACGAATAATACATTAAAAAAAAATAGTAGTAGACTAGTAGTAGATATAATGTATGTCACTTTGAGCCCCCAAAGACTATTGACCATGATTATTACTTAGTACAACACAATACCCCATCTTCTATCATTACTCATTTATCCAATCCTTGCGATGCGTTCCCACATGAATTTGTTTTTAAGAAATTGGATTTGTATATTTGTTAATGTCAATGTGCACGATTGCCAACTATTATCTTTTTCTTGAAGTCCACGTTTTCTCTTCTTATTGTTCAAACTTTAAAAATGTGTCAACATTATGTAACCGAGATATGTATTGTTGTACAATGGGAATTTGTATTAATATATTGTCAAAGCACTTTAAACTTAAGCAACGGGAATATGTATACTCGGTATTTTCTTCATAATTTCATAGATAAATAGTCATATTCTGTCATGTTTCCTCTTAAGAATGCAAAATGAACAGATAGAATCTATTCCATCTTTTGCCCTTTATGTAAAACCTTGTCCTTGAAGAGAGTTTTATAAAAGGCTAAGTCCATCCAATTAAGCTGAATCCCTGTACACTTTTAAGTGCATTCGTATTAGTTTGTGTAAAAAATTTTGTCAATTTTAACATAGGACCTACTTTTTCTATTACACACAACTATTTTTCAAAAATATTTATTTCAAATTACCTATTTTACACTACATTTTATTAAATATTACTTTTTTATTATTATTTTTTATTATTCTCTCAAATCACCCTTTCTCTTTGCGTATATGAATAAAAAATTAGTAAAAAATATATTTGCATGTAAATAGTAACTATGTATATTGACATGTTTACTATAGTGACAATATAAATTTATACAAGTTTACATAGACGGATTATTAATATAAGTGATTTTTGGAGCTTGATGTGCAAAATTTTTCTCTTATACTATTATGCATAAACATGCCTAATCAAGTTAAATCGGTTTTAATGAATCTACTCTTTAATAAGCACAACCAGCGGTGGAACTACTTGGAGAAGTGGGGGGCATGCCCCTTAAACTTCTTGAATATTATAAAATTATCCCTAGTTTTTTGAAAATTTTTCAAAATATATATATAGTTGGCCCTTCAAACTTCTCAAATATTAGACTTTTACCATTAAATTTACTTAAACTTTATAAAAGAAATATGGTCAACCCCCCAAACTCTTCATATTTCTTGTATGACTCAATTAAATTAGTTCAACTTTGTATTTGTTATACTTTTGGCCCCATTCATGAAATTCTACATCGGCCCTGAGCACAACTATATCTTTTTTCATGCTACATCTTTTCAGCTTTTTCACTCCTTAGGTATATGAGTCAACTTGTGGATTTTCGGCTAGTTAAAACTTTGAAATTACAATGGAAATCATTTTCTTCGACGAAAAAGATAAAGATAAAACATCATCAACAATGTTTAGACGCGTTCAAATCTTAACCAGCACTATAAAACCTGTCTTCACGTCTAAAAAGGGTGAAGGAAAACCAGCATGGTCTATAAAGATTTTTGCCTAGACAAGCAATCTTGAATCAATATGTCAAACTGAAGCTAAATCAATGCCATTCTTGCAGGCCTGAACCAATGTGTATTTCAGAGTGATGGAGTTGACTTTGGCTCCAAGTCGGCGCATCAGATATTAATATTACTGAAGTCAGATATACTATAAGTCTATAATAAGATCTAAGTTATACTTGAAGCATAAGCGAAGGCGTAAAGAGTGGATCCAAAAAAAAGTCCATGGACCAACCATAAAATGTGAGTGTTTTTTCTTTCTGTATTGCACCCATCAATAGTTGTTTATGATGTGTTCCCAACTTCCCAAGTATTGCTCTTATGATACCTACTAAATGAACCCACCAACCATTACAGATGAGTGACAATCATACACATTGGGAGCTTTTAATTGTGACACGAACCAGAACAATTGTTTGTGCTAAGAACAGTGAGCAACGTAGACCTTAGAATTATATATTCATCACTCTGTGTCTGTGGACCCTATTATCATGGCATTAACTCAGTGTCTGCAGTATCTTTTTGTGATACGTATTTGTGTGAATAGGCACTTTTTATTTAGGGTGGCTACCCGTGTCATATTTATATCGTGTTTATGTTATATTGGTGTTATATTGGCCGTTTCATATTATAATTTTTTTTTTAATTATAATTTTTTAGAAATTATTCATGTCACCGTGTCGTATTCGTATCTATATCTGTATCCATATTCATGTTTGTAGTCGTACCTGTGTCCGAGCTTAATACTCAATTACAATTTGAAAGTTGTGTACAAAGTCTAACTTGGCAGGACTTTGAGGGAATACTATTTACTACGCGCAGTGTTGATGACGAGAACTCAATAATATCTAGTCCTTTCTCAGATACGCTGGATGTGGGGCAAGGCAATTGCTAATTTGCTCGTGCCTTGGCTGAAACTGTGACATACAAGAAATGCAAGGACAGAGATACTATTAACATTGTTTTATACTCTTTTTTTGTCCTTCTTTGACAAGCCAATTCTAGGACTTCTTAAGTCTTCCATATGAAAAACGATTACTCAATCAATGTGTGCTTTTTCTTATACACTGATTGACACGGTTTGCTCATGACTTTTTTATCCCACAAAGTCTTTTTTTTTTTTTTTTTACTGAATTATTCCACAATTCATTAGTGCGTGGTGAAAGTGAAACATATTTGGAAATCAAAAGAGAAACAGTAGTAGGATTAACATTTCTTGAATTCTTCTCCAATGAATTATCCCGCAAGTCCTTAGTGTGTCCTCAACGCAAATTACTCCACACGTCCTTTTACTGAAATGATGGCTGCCTGGCAGGCTACTCGTTCAGGTCTACACCCCAAGCCCCAAGTCAGAGACTCAGAATTCATTGGTCTTTTCTTTTGACGGAAACTGTGAAACATTAACCCCTCTCTCTCTCTCTCTCTCCCTCTCTCTATTTATGAGTAAAAATGTTATAAAATAGTTTGTGTTTATAGCATTACTCAAATAAAAAAACATAAAAAAATTAATTTCTTTTTTCTTAAAAAATTTCTAAAAATATATCTTAAATTAATACTAAGGATCCATTAATTTTTTCCTTAAATCTAAATTCTAAGGAATGTGACTGAGGTGGTCCAACCTTGTTATACCACAACCGGGGTCCACAAGACATGGAAAACTCTGTCTTGATGATGGAATGGATTCATTCAAATGTCGTTTCCAACAGCATTTCCAACAATGGGACTGTTGTGGAATGTCTTATATTTTATGAGACTCTGGCAACTTTGGCTACACTGGAATTCCTACATATTCCGTAATGGAGTTATAGAACCAAAAGTTGTTGATGATTGTGTTAAAAAATGAGCAGATTTTTTTTTTTTGGCATATGGTAATTGAGCCCAATGCTAACATCAAGTAAGACCTGTATTCCAGTTTCGTGGAGTAGACCTCAGGGTGGGTGGTTTAAACTTAACACATGATGGTCATCCTTTGGGAATCCTGATAAATTAGGTGGAGATGGGCTGTTGAGGAACAACATTGATGAGTGGATCAAAGATTTCCCCAAAAATTCCAAAAACTTGACTAGTATAATGGCATAACTGGGGGCTCTCTAAGATGGCCTATTATTAGCTAGAGACTTCAATATCTCTAACCTGATTGTTGAGTTAGATGCCTTAATTGTGGTTCATCTCGACAACCAATCACCAGAACCTTTGTTATCTGTTTACAAGAACCTCTTGAAGACCTTCCTTAACAACCAAGATTTTTTTTTTTTTTTTTTTTTAAGGAACTAGCAACCAAGATGATCGCACATATCGGGCAAAATTTGCTCAATAGTACATTTTTTAGAAAAAATTTGGTGGCTAGCACGCGTTTGAAGTTATTTAGTAAGTTGGACTGTTTTTTAAAAATCGAGTTTATGAAACTCGATTTCCAACCCAAAATCAAGTTTCTCAAACTCGATTTACAACTGACCTTGATTTTTTTTTTAAAAAAAGTGGAACTCGAGTTTAGTAAACTTGAGTTCCATTTTAAAAAAATAACAGAACTTGTGTTTCCTACACTTGAGTTCCATTTGGTTTTTTTTTTTTTTTTTTTTTTTTTTTTTTTTTTTTTTTTAAAGCATGGAACTCAAGTTTACTAAACTCAAGTTCCACCTTTTTTCTTTTTTTCTTTTTTTAATCAAGGTCTAGAGTAAATCGAGTTTGAGAAACTCGATTTTGGGTTGGAACTCGAGTTTCACAAACTCGATTTTCAAAAACAGTCCAACTTACTAAATAACTTCAAACGCATGTTGTTTATCTAATATTTTTCTGAAAAAATGCTGTTGAGCAAATTTTGCCACATATCGCACAGCAAACCAATGTGCGAATGCTCTTGGCAGACCTAATGTTTCTATTACTAGTACTTTTGTTGTATTTGATAACCCACCACATGTGATGGAGGATTTGGTAGCCCTCAATAAGGAGGCAGAACCTATAGACTTATTGCTGCATAATTTTATGCATATCCTTCTCTTAAAAAGAATTGATGTGGGTAAAGCTATTGGACTAATATCATTTTTTTAAGGGTAGTTTTAGACTAAGTATTTATATTTTGAAATTATTCGAGATATGGTGATAAATTTTCAATCCAAATTGAAGCACAAACCAACCACTCAATACTCAATAGCTGGATTAGAGTTTTTGAGTCTTTTTCTCCTCCAACATAATAAATAGTACCGAATCTGGAAGGTCTAATTGTCTAAGATTATTGGTATAGGCCCAACCCGATTACAACAATAAACCCATTGACCTTATATATGAGCCACACTATTCAAGTTACTATTTATAGGTTGAGATTTTCCAACAATAGCTAGGCAGCATAGAAGAAAGGAATATTTCTTCTAAAATAGCTACTACAGTCCAGAGAGAGATTCGAGATTTGGATCAGACAATGGAACCAAATTGTTCTAAGCATCTCCTTAGAATAACACTAATAGAAGCAGTAAAAATGAAATATTAATTGAGCAGATAACAAGTAGTATGGTTTGGATTATGAAAGAATGGCAGAGAAATATTAATGTGACAAACCCCAATTAGTCTATTAAGGATCTATAGTCGAACTCAAAGTTTTGGAATTTCATCTCTGTTCTTATTATTGATGATATTTATATAAAACAAACCAATTAAAATTGCACAGAAGATTTTTTTTTCTTTTTTTTGACAAATAAAATTGCACAGCAGAATTGCAACTGCAGGATAAGAACTAAAAGAAGACTAAACAACAAACAAAAGCTATTCCATACGTTCAACAAAAAAAAAAAGGAAACGAAGATAGTTTACATATTTTTCAAAGCATTACCAGGATGAGGACCAATACCCAGAATAATTCAGTATTGTGACAGAACAGTATAGATATACTAAAATAAGCGTTTATCACACCAGCACTGTATCACAATAAGCAGGACATGGCACTTCGAAATTCTGATGGCATAAAATTATTCAGAATATAGTGAAAAAACATGAATTTACTTTCTTTGTGTGCTATTCATATAATCTAATCAAGGAAATGTTATAGATGTTGAAAAAAGAGCAAAACAACAGGAGGCATATATATATATATATAGGCAAGGCAGCTAGGAATTCAACCAGAAACTATCTAGGCAGCGCATTCAGGTTTACAGACACCAACCCAATCCACATTCAAAAAAAATTTATAATTTTCACCCAATGGAGCATCATCCCCAAATTCCTCCAACCCGCAATCAAACAATTTGGAAGTTATCGGCTCCAATATGTTTGTGCTTACTTGTCCAGTGATGGCCAAATCTTTTCCTAGTCCACAATTTGACCATCCTGAGTAGGGAGAAAGCATACCCTACCCCAGTTTACAAGCACAGGGTTTCCACTCCCATCAATTTGGGTCCATGTGGGAGATAAAACCCTAGGACTTGACTATGCAGGCTTTAGCCCTAGTCATCAAAAAGTGGGTTAGCTAAAACAAAGAAACATAGGAAATTAAATTGTTACAATAGATTAACATAGGTTTCTTCTCCTTCATCATCAATTTGTCCTTCTACATTCAGCATTAAGTAATGCCATAAAAATAAATAAATAAATAAACAGTAACGACTTTGTCTAACATGTTCCTGTGTCTTGAATAGAAAGAACAAGACTGCAATGGTTATGTTTATATCATCACACTCTTTATCATATTCCATACAACTAAACATACATCCTATCTACCTTGACCAGTGTGAAATCTCAATCCCTTAACAATAGGTTAATTGAAATGTCTTCTGAATATCAAGTTATAACAAAGGTAATGCCCTTTCAATATATGCATGGAAGGTACTCTTGAATGAGCTAACTCAGCTAATCCATGTGTCACTTCACATTAATAAACAAAAGAAGGCAACATTATTATCAAAACATAATAGCAAGTAGAAACCATTCAAAATCACTTTTACATACCAAAATTAGAATGAAGAGAAAACAAAACTCACTCAACACATATTGTATCAAGCAACTTCTTGCAAGCCTCATTCACCTCAACGTTCTCCATTTTCAGCCGGCGCCGTATTATAGGGCTTGTCCTTCCAGCAGCTGCATAAGTTCTTATCAATGATTCAAAAACCTCTGCCCCTAGATTATCCACGGCCTTCTTCAAATTCTCCAGAAACCCTTCTGCACCATCAACATCCTTCTCTTGCTCAAAATGCCCCATCAAACTGCTGACAACAACAGATGATGGGACCCACTTCTTACCATCCCCTCTACCAATAGATATTGCATTGGCAACACAATCTACTGACAATTTTAATTCCCGTTTTTTCATATAATAATCCAAAAAGATCTCCCAGGTTTTAGCATTAGGATTGGCCCCTCTCCTGCGAGCCCGCTCCTTGATCTCTTCAGCCTTCTCTAGCAAACCCTCTTTTGCATAAGCTCCTATCAGAGCATTTGCTATACGGATATCATAAATTGAGCACCCAGATTCCCACTCCCTGAAACACTTCTCTGCTCCTGGTAAGTCTTTTATGTTAACAAGCGCCTGAATCATATTCAGATAGCTTATGTTTGCAGTTTTAGGAAAAGCCAACCTCAAAGAACGCCATACCCGATAAACTTCAAGCAAGTTCCCTGTTCGGCCATACAACGTAATTAGAAATTGGTAAGCAGAGAGATCTTTGCAGGCATTTCTCTTCTCCAATTCCTTGAGTGCCTTTTCTGCCTTCTCAAACAATCCAGCATCAACATATATTGACGCTAAGTTGCTATACGTTGTCCAATCTCCAGCAACTCGGCCATCCCTCTTCATCTCATCAATAACCCTTTCAACCCCAGTAATATCATTGACAGCGGCGAGAGCCCTCATCCAGACATTGTATGTATAGGCATCAAACATGATATGGGATGCCTTCATTTCTTGTATGATGGCCGGGATCTTTTCCGGCTGCTCAGTTTTCGTGTAGAGGGTCATAAGGCTGTTATAAGGCATGGAGCTTAAAGGAAGGTTCAGTTCCTTCATCTTTTCCATAAGAGCTTCGGCCTTTTCAGTCATCAATTCCTTGCAGTAACAATTTAGGAGGGCACCATAACAAAGATGATTTTTGGATGATTCAGGAAGATCAATGAAATAATTTTCTGCAGCAGATATACCTCGTGTTTTGGCAACAAGATCTAGATGTATAGCTTGATCACTGACCGTCTTATTCATGCCCCTTTTAGCCATAGTTTCTGAAAGCTGTAGTATTTAAAAATAATAATAGTTAATTAAGATTCCAACAATCAATAATCAAGCCCAGATTACACAAAAAGTCACACATAAAAATAAAGAGAATACATCTTTCTTTCCTTTTTTATAGGTAATTAAAGTTTTATTGATAAGAAGAGTGCGATGTGTTTACAATAGTAAACTCACTGCCCTTGAAGCAAATACAAACAAATCAGAGGGAAGAGCTAACAGAAATAAGAAATACATCCATTTCATATATAAGAATTCACACAGTTTGACATCAGAAGAGAGCGATTAATACACTAGTGAGAAAGAGTCAGTTGATTCAAGTTGAAGAGAGAGAGAGAGGAAGACCAAAAATAACATAAGTAGTAAAAAAAAAAAAAAGGACATGTCAATTAATAAACAAACCAACTCAAATTGCACAGAAGATTTTTTTTTTTTTTTTTTTTTTTTTTTGACAAATAAAATTGCACGGCAGAATTGCAACTGCAGGATAAGAACTAAAAGAAGACTAAACAACAAACAAAAACTATTCCATCCGTTCAACAAAAAAACAAAGGAAATGAAGATAGTTTACATATTTTTCAAAGCATTACCAGGATGAGGACCAATACCCAGAATAATTCAGTATTGTGACAGAACGGTATAGATATACTAAAATAAGCGTTTATCACACCAGCACTGTATCACAATAAGCAGGACATGGCACTTCAAAATTCTGATGGCATAAAATTACTCAGAATCTAGTGAAAAAACATGAATTTACTTTCTTTGTGTGCTATTCATATAATCTAATCAAGGAAATGTTATAGATGTTGAAAAAAAACAAAACAACAGGAGGCATATACATATATAGGCAAGGCAGCTAGGAATTCAACCAGAAACTATCTGGGCAGCGCATTCAGGTTTACAGACACCAACCCAATCCACATTCAAAAACATTTTATAATTTTCACCCAATGGAGCATCATCCCCCAATTCCTCCAACCCGCAATCAAACAATTCAGAAGTTATAGGTTCCAATACGCTTGTGCTTACTTGTCCAGTGATGGCCAAATCTTTTACTAGTCCACAATTTTACCATCCGGAGTAGGGAGAAAGCATACCCTACCACAGTTTACAAGCACAGGGTTTCCACTCCCATCAATTTGGGTCCATGTGGGAGATAAAACCCTAGGACTTGATTATGCTGGCTTTAGCCCTAGTCATCAAATAGTGGGTTAGCTAAAACAAAGAAACATAGGAAATTAAATTGTTACAATAGATTAACATAGGTTTCATCTCCTTCATCATCAATTTGTCCTTCTACAGCATTAAGTAATGCCATAAAAATAAATAAATAAATAAAAGAGTAACGACTTTGTCTAACATGTTCCTGTATCTTGAGTAGAAAGAACAAGACTGCAATGGTTATGTTTATATCATCACACTCTTTATCATATTCCACATCCTATCTACCCTGACCAGTGTGAAATCTCAATCCCTTAACAATAGGTTAATTGAAATATCTTCTGAATATCAAGTTATAACAAAGGTAATGCCCTTTCAATATATGCATGGAAGGTACTCTTGAATGAGCTAACACAGCTAATCCATGTGTCACTTCACATTAATAAACAAAAGAAGGCAACATTATTATCGAAACATAATAGCAAGTAGAAACCATACAAAATCACTTTTACATACCAAAATTAGAATGAAGAGAAAACAAAACTCACTCAACACATATTGTATCAAGCAACTTCTTGCAAGCCTCATTCACCTCAACGTTTTCCATTTTCAGCCGGCGCCGTATTATAGGGCTTGTCCTTCCAGCAGCTGCATAAGTTCTTATCAGTGATTCAAAAACCTCTGCCCCTAGATTATCCACGGCCTTCTTCAAATTCTCCAGAAACCCTTCTGCACCATCAACATCCTTCTCTTGCTCAAAATGCCCCATCAAACTGCTGACAACCACAGATGATGGGACCCACTTCTTACCATCCCCTCTACCGATAGATATTGCATTGGCAACACAATCTACTGACAATTTTAATTCCCCTTTTTTCATATAATAATCCAAAAAGATCTCCCAGGTTTTAGCATTAGGATTGGCCCCTCTCCTGCGAGCCCGCTCCTTGATCTCTTCAGCCTTCTCTAGCAAACCCTCTTTTGCATAAGCTCCTATCAGAGCATTTGCTATACGGATATCATAAATTGAGCACCCAGATTCCCACTCCCTGAAACACTTCTCTGCTCCTGGTAAGTCTTTTATGTTAACAAGCGCCTGAATCATATTCAGATAGCTTATGTTTGCAGTTTTAGGAAAAGCCAACCTCAAAGAACGCCATACCCGATAAACTTCAAGCAAGTTCCCTGTTCGTTAAGTTGCTATACGTTGTCCAATCTCCAGCAACTCGGCCATCCCTCTTCATCTCATCAATAACCCTTTCAACCCCAGTAATATCATTGACAGCAGCAAGAGCCCTCATCCAGACATTGTATGTATAGGCATCAAACATGATATGGGATGCCTTCATTTCTTGTATGATGGCCGGGATCTTTTCTGGCTGCTCGGTTTTTGTGTAGAGGGTCATAAGGCTGTTATAAGGCATGGAGCTTAAAGGAAGGTTCAGTTCCTTCATCTTTTCCATAAGAGCTTCAGCCTTTTCAGTCATCAATTCCTTGCAGTAACAATTTAGGAGGGCACCATAACAAAGATGATTTTTTGATGATTCAGGAAGATCAATGAAATAATTTTCTGCAGCAGATATACCTCGTGTTTTGGCAACAAGATCTAGATGTATAGCTTGATCACTGACCGTCTTATTCATGCCCCTTTTAGCCATAGTTTCTGAAAGCTGTAGTATTTAAAAATAATAATAATTAATTAAGATTCCAACAATCAATAATCAAGCCCAGATTACACGAAAAGTCACACATAAAAATAAAGGGAATACATCTTTCTTTCTTTTTTGATAGGTAATTAAAGTTTTATTGAAAAGAAAAGTGCGATGTGTTTACAATAGTAAACTCACTGCCCTTGAAGCAAATACAAACAAATCAGCGGGAATAAGAAATACATCCATTTCATATATAAGAATTCACACAGTTTGACATCAGAAGAGAGCGATTAATACACTAGTGAGAAAGAGTCAGTTGATTCAAGTTGAAGAGAGAGAGAGAGGAAGACCAAAAATAACATAAGTAGTAAAAAAAAAAAAAAGGACATGTCAATTAAGATAGTAACAAAGAGTATGCCTTCAGGTAGAATAGAATGGCAAAAAAGAATATATGTGACCGACTTTGACTAATCTATTGAGGATTCATAGCCGGCCCCAAAAAAATTGGGACTAAGGCTTGGTTGCTCTCGTATTCACACAATTTAACATTCTTAGATTCTAAATAAAGCAAAATACAGCCAGAAATGCTGAAAATCCTATTAAAACTATAATGCCAGAGCAAATCAAGTCCTTCACATCAAATTGCACAAAATCATACAACTCCAAAACCATAAAACTGTGAACCATTAAAAATCTAGCAAAACTTAATTCGTATGCCATAGGAAAAGCAAAATGGGTAATTTTAATAAACGGAGAGAGGCAAATGAGACATTGGGTCGGGTCAGGCCAGATCGGGTTCATAACATATTTAAACTGGGCATCAAAATCCAATAAAAAAAAACTAACAAATTTTTAAAGAAAATGATAATTCCAACTATTAATATTGTGGCTTGGATCCATTTAATCTGATTGAACATTTTTCCAAGTGCCAACCCAAAACCTGAACCAACACAAACCTCAAAAACCATCAACTCACTAAAAACCAATCCAAGTTGTTGGGTCCATTGGGGTGGCGGATTGAATGCACAACCCTAAAAATGAGGAAGGGGGTGGGGAAGGGCATTAGTTTCTATTATCAACTGAATACTGGCCATTAAATTTTAATTTAAAATAATAATAATAAATAAATAAAAATAATAAATAAATAAATAAATAAAAACATGGGTTGGAACCAAGAGCAACACTAAACAGACACAGCCAAACCACTTAATCCAATAAACAGGATAATTGCAGGATCTTACTTATTTCATGATAAGTGAGTGATTGCTGGATCTTTCTAGGATCAAAAATGGGATTTAACCATGTGTGAGGGCAATAATTGAGGCTTTTAGAAACTACACCCATTCCGAATGCAGAAGCATTAAAAGTTAAAAAGTCAGAGCAACATTGCTAATAAGTTATGGGCTTTTCATACTGCTTATATCACATTGCCTTTATAATGGCAGAACCATATATATGGGCATAACCTACTCTTTCCACAACAAAATCAAAACCCTAATGACATTTACACACACTTTTGATCACATTATCGGAGTAATTGTATATGGAATTCGCCAGCTAGGACAGCAAATTCCCTTCTATCTGCATATCTAAGACCTAAGAGGGTTGTGCACGCTATTAAACATAGTGCCCAAGAAAAAGGATACATAATGGTAGCAAATTCCCAACAATCTAAAGTGTTTGAACAACATCCAGCTCCATCTATAATTTGACCGTGTTCAAAAGCAGATTTGAATGCTATATGCGAAATCATTCTCCATTTCCCCCCCTTCAATTGAAATCCAAGTTATGTAAAGGGCGAGATTCGACCTCCTATCAGATAGTTTCAACTTTCAATATGTCACTACCTCAAGCTACTTACATTATCAGTGCTCTAATTTATAAACATACTTGACCGATAAACGCCCTTAGCCACTCTCGATACTCTAGAATATAAACATTTTAACATGCTTGAACTCTAAAAACAACAAAATGAAGCAATGCTGATAATCCAAATAAAAGCTATAACACCCACAACAAAGCAAGCCCTTCATATCAAATTGCACAACAAAATCACACAACTCCTAACCATTCAAGTCCTAAAGGCTCAAATGTTGAAATGGGTAAATTTATAAAACAGAGAGATAAGCAAATGAATTGAAACCATTGACAAAAATTTCAATACAAACCTTGAGAGCAGGGTAGTAGAGCTTGCGTTGGCGAAGCTTTCTGAGAGTGTCACCGACTTCCCATTTGTAAACTCGCTTGTGGGTCTTGATGAACTGGTTGAGCTGGTGTCTGACGCTCAACTCAGACCCACCTTCCTTGAAGAGCCTCGTGTAAAGTGCTTCCTCTAAGTACTTCTTCGACCTCTTCGCCACGCTCTTTGAACGCCCCAGATGTTGAAGAAGTGCCATTGTTCTTGCTTCTTGCAATGGCTTCCCTTTTCCAAGTTCTCCGATTCCGAACTAGCAAGTAGCTAGTGTGGGTTTTTGTTGGGTTTTACTGAAAGTGGATCGAATAGATTCAAAACCCTAGTCTTGCAGTGGAGAAGAAATGAGGAAACTTTTTTGGGCTAAGTTTGGGCTTTGGACCTGAGTTTTATGGGTCCATTATTATTATTTTTTGGGCCAGCGGTCCATTATTAAATTAACTGGATTCTTGTTGGCCTAACCATTAAATATTGGATCTTTTTTTTTTGGGCCATTTGGCCTGATTTTACCAATAATTTGGTTTTGTATCAGAAAAACCAGTCTTAGATGCTTGAGTTCAATTGAGGAACTCTTGCCTCTAAAGCTCAAGTTTTAAGAGCTGCAAACTGATATTGGGATTATATTAGGACAGTTAACTAATTCCTTAAGAGCATTAGTTTAAAATATATTTTTAAAAACTATTTATTGAAAAATAAAAAGTAATTGAATCTTTTGATGTTCTTTATATTCTCATAAAAGTGATATCAAACTTTCTTAAAATAATTTAATAACACTTGCTCTAAGGACACCCATTAATAGAACTTTTAAATAATTACCTTTTTTTTTAATTGGAGCGTTGAATGTCTCTATTAGAAACATCAATAGGTGTTGACCAATTAAACTATAACATTCTAGGCATTTACCTGAATGCTATCAGCCTATCTCACTTACTCACACTCACACAAGTTCCACATTTTTCTTTTCTTTTTTAATAGAGTTTCATAGACTCACACTCACACAAGTTCCATGTAGACACCAATTGATTTTTGGTGTATGCGAGAAGTGAATTTTTGATCTTTTATTCAACCATTAGATATTTACTAGTTAAGTCAACTGGAACACACTATTATTTTTTAATTGAAATTTACAGTTTGTTGTATTGTTAGATCCATAAAATAAAATCTAAATTCAAATTTAAGTGGAGAGGATCCCACCCTATACACACACATTGATGATGTCAAAAATCGTCAGTAAGTCACACAGTCCTCACTTACTCACACTCACACAAGTTCCACATTTTTCTTTTCTTTTTTAATAGAGTTTCACAGACTCACACTCACACAAATTCCACTTAGACACCAATCGATTTTTTGTGTATACGGGAATGAATCCTGAATCTCTTATTCAACCATTAGAGATTTTACCAATTGAGTCAACTGAAACACACTATTATTTTTAATTGAAATTTACAGTTTTTGTATTGTTAGATCCATAAAATAAAATCTAAATTCAAATTTAAGTGGAGAGGATCCCACCCTATACGCATTGATGATATCAAAAATCGTCAGTAAGTCACATAGTACTCATGGGCTCGAGACAACACCTGCGAAACAAAAAACAAAGAAGGCCTTAGGAGAGTACCAATGTGGTACCGCCGAAGACCCTCCGAAGGTTAAGTTAAAGAGCTTTCACAACTCTAGAGTGATAGACTAGAGGAATTATATGTACCTTGATTTGTGAGGGTTTTGGGTTTTTATAGTAGCATGGAGTTAACATTCGTTCTATGGCTTAGAAATCCTTTCCTTGTGGGAGAGATCTTCCTTAGTTTGTGTATTTTATGGGGTCTTTTCCTTATAGGACTCTCTTGATTAGGATTAAACATGGGGCACAAGATATTTCCTTATATGCTCATGCGTGAAGGCCAAGTAAGGCCATGTCAGCCTCGTCAATGGTTCGCTTAAACCTGTCAGCTTCCCTTCATCAGCTTCTTCTTCCGTCTATATATTTTAGTCGTCTTGTTTAGGTGCCTATTGACCTCAAGGTGCAACCGTCGGCTTTGAAGTTGAAACATCAACTCTACCTTATCGATGAGTTCATTAGGACCATCGCTTTTGCCTGATATGGGTAACTTTATTAGCACCACAAAATTACCCTTATCACACATCATGTTGCATGCTTTCTACATTATCAATTAAACTAATTGAAACTCACTATTATTTTTTAATTAACGAACCAGTTTGATGTATTGTTAAATCCATAAAATAAAATCTAAATTTAAGCAGAGACGATCCCAGTATCCCACCCCATAAGCACCATGCTGCATGCTCTCCACATTACCACTGATGCTCCTGCAGGCTTGCACCATGCCTCTATTGCCTAACTCTCAAACTCTAATTCCATGATCGAAAGCATCACTCCTAGATTACTTTTATAAAAAATAAAATAAATAACACTCCTAGATTACACCTTCATTAATGGACACACAATTCATGTATTATCTCTTTTCAATTTAATAACAACGCAAAAACATCACGCGTAACGTCATGTTAATGGTATAGGACAAAATTGGGATTAGATTTAAGCCGTTGAACTGTAACATTTGTCAAAAAAGACTTGAAATTTGATTAATCAAATCAAATCCTTAACGTGTCAAACGAGTAAAAAACCATTATTTAATTAATAATTTATTTCCCAAATCAGAACATAATGCCTCCTGGGAATTTTGGTTTGGTCAGCTAGCAAAAAGTGGTCAACCCCCAAACCCGGCAAACAAACGACAGCGCAAAAGGCCCCACCAAAAAAAATATGAAACGAACAAGCGAAAAGCTCACACCGGCCACCACTCACCACTCACCAGCCTCTCAATATTGAATATTCTTTAATATAAATCAATGTACATGGTTCCAAGTTCCCAGTTTTCAAATCTAATTTGTGAGATTTTATATTACGTACGCCCAAAATGAATGCATGTGCCGTTGCCACGAAGTAGCAGGGATAATGACCATCAGAGTCACCAGACCCACAAATCTCTATAATGCGATTTTGTATATCCTGTACCCGGCATGCCTGGTACAGAATATATCCCCTCCTATAATGCGTGCAAAGTACGGTCCATCATGTGGGAATATGGCCGAGGCCAATGGTCCTGAATTTTATACTTAGATAATAACTCGCGTTATATATTTTATTAACAAAAGTATTTATTGAAATTATTATTTTTATATAAATTTAATTTTATGCTCTTAATATATAATTCTTTATTTATTTGAATTTTTTTTTATATATACATTGTAAAAATTCTACTTTAACTTAATCTAAGTGTATATGTGTATGAAATTTTCTCCTGAACATGGACAGAGCCATAGTTGGAATTGGGGGGCAATGGCCTACCAAATTTTTTAAAAAATATATTATTATATATATAGATACTAATTTTAACAATTTTATTTTATAAAATTACAATTTTGCCTCCTTAACAATAACATTGATTCTTTTAAGAATATTATTATANTAATCAAATCAAATCCTTAACGTGTCAAACGAGTAAAAAACCATTATTTAATTAATAATTTATTTCCCAAATCAGAACATAATGCCTCCTGGGAATTTTGGTTTGGTCAGCTAGCAAAAAGTGGTCAACCCCCAAACCCGGCAAACAAACGACAGCGCAAAAGGCCCCACCAAAAAAAATATGAAACGAACAAGCGAAAAG
Organism: Quercus suber; assembly: GCF_002906115.3. Lineage (NCBI taxonomy): Eukaryota > Viridiplantae > Streptophyta > Magnoliopsida > Fagales > Fagaceae > Quercus > Quercus suber. The sequence goes on from NW_027069508.1 coordinate 44,521, forward strand.
CTCACACCGGCCACCACTCACCACTCACCAGCCTCTCAATATTGAATATTCTTTAATATAAATCAATGTACATGGTTCCAAGTTCCCAGTTTTCAAATCTAATTTGTGAGATTTTATATTACGTACGCCCAAAATGAATGCATGTGCCGTTGCCACGAAGTAGCAGGGATAATGACCATCAGAGTCACCAGACCCACAAATCTCTATAATGCGATTTTGTATATCCTGTACCCGGCATGCCTGGTACAGAATATATCCCCTCCTATAATGCGTGCAAAGTACGGTCCATCATGTGGGAATATGGCCGAGGCCAATGGTCCTGAATTTTATACTTAGATAATAACTCGCGTTATATATTTTATTAACAAAAGTATTTATTGAAATTATTATTTTTATATAAATTTAATTTTATGCTCTTAATATATAATTCTTTATTTATTTGAATTTTTTTTTATATATACATTGTAAAAATTCTACTTTAACTTAATCTAAGTGTATATGTGTATGAAATTTTCTCCTGAACATGGACAGAGCCATAGTTGGAATTGGGGGGCAATGGCCTACCAAATTTTTTAAAAAATATATTATTATATATATAGATACTAATTTTAACAATTTTATTTTATAAAATTACAATTTTGCCTCCTTAACAATAACATTGATTCTTTTAAGAATATTATTATAGTCACAAATTTTTCTACAATATTTTTATAAACTATTAAAGTTGCAAATTCTTATTGATTCGCAGTTGGGCCTACCATTTATATTATTTTTTACTTACTAATAATCATTCATCACATCAGCAATTTGTAAAAAAAAATAAAAATGTAACTCTAGCTTTCTTCTCATTTTAAAGACCAAATCTAAAACAAAATATACAAGCTCAAAAAAATTAGTCCAACAACAAAATTACCAATAGTAAAACCTAAAAAAATTAAGCCTGGTCAACAAATTTAACCCAAAACAAACAATTTGACCATTTAAACAACTAGCAGCTAAGCGACTAAGCAGCAGCATAGTCGAAAGCCGAAATCACTGTACAAAACCAGTAACAAAGTCATTTCTCTAACTTTAAGTTCTGGCTCAATCTTTGCTCCTGGAGACTTGAACCCCAGCCCTACCCTCCCCCCCCACATTCCACAAGCACTTATAATTATGAAGTGATCACTGCATTAAAAGTACTTAATAAAATGAAAATAAATTTTTTTTTTTGGAATAAAATAAGCAACTCTAACTTAGAAAAAGAGTTCAACGTAAGGAGCAAAGAACCGAAGAAGGGGGAAAAAAAGAGTTTAAATTGTAATGTAGTAGAGAATAAAGAAAAGAGTGTTAATGTGAATTTATTTTGGGGGAGGATAAAGGGTAGATTAGTAATTTTCATCAAACTATTTCACTTCTCCTCTTCATTTTCTCTCCAACTTGAGGGGCTAAAAAATGGTAGACTCAAAGAAAAACAGTCGGGCCTCACCATTTTCTCTCCCTAAAATAACTCCAACTAAACACTCCTTTCAATCAAAATTTCTCCTTAATATCCTTATTTTCTATCCTACTTATTTTCACTCCAACCAAATGTAGCCTAAAAATCAATACCATCTCTATAATAACGGGGCCTAATATCTTTAGTCATAAATTGAAGGATACTAAAGTCAAGGTTGAAAAGAAACCAGCTTCACACATTGTTCTTAGGTTGATTTATCAGTATTAATTTGCCATTAATGCTATAGTATGTTTAAGTTATCTAGAAACCAAGTATATGTTTTGCAAGTAGTATTTGCTAATATCTGTTTATCAAGGATCTTTCAGATATAACTGATATAAATCTTACAATATTTGAATGATAGACTCTGTACTATATCCAAGACATGTTAATGTAGATGTCTATAAATCAGTTTAATGTAATATACTAATGTTTTTAGTTAATAAATTATTTAGAAAATTTTTGACACCATTTTCAAAGAAAATATAAAAAGTTGGAAAAAAATTAATTACTTTATTATTTTCAATAAATTTTTTTAAAAATAGTTTTTTTTAAACTAATATCCTTAAGTGATTAATTAGCATTAAAACATAATGTGATTAATTCTTGGTTAGGCTTAGATATCCCTTATTGGTGTGTCGTGTACTTTGGCAAAAACCTTGAGTTGGTGAAGAATAAAATTTCGTGATAATTGCAAATGTAACCCCCCCCCCCCCCCCTCCCCTCCCACTTTTGCTTTATGGTCAACATTTTCCATTAATCCTAATTTGAGGTTTATGTGTTTGTCAAGTGATATTTATGCATTTTCCAAACATCGATATAGCTAGGAGTGTGATTAGACACAATTCAAAAAATGAATACATCCATACACAAATATATGCTTTCAATGCTATTTTGGTGTTCATTTTTTGGTGTTAGGTTTTATCTTACTCCTAGTTATATTGGTGATTGACAAATGCATAAACATAACCTAATTTATGTCTACCCCTCCCCCCAATTCAAAATTTGATTTCACATATTCGGTGTTCATTCTAATTTCGCATATTTATGCCTCTTTCAAGTGAAATTATGGCTCCACCACCACTACGGGTCTTGAGTGTAACATAAAACCCCACATGGTATTTTCTTTTTCCCCCCAAAATTAATATGGACAGGAATCGTTGACATGCACAACTCATTGTCTGTATTCATAAATGTTCAATGGCTTACCCATCCAAAAAAAAATGCATGCCTTGCGATTTAAATGTACGTACACACAAAGCTTCATGGGGTTATATATTTTAATTTTTTATTTTCTATCTTATATGGCTTAAAAAAAATTTCTTATGAAAAAACCACATATGGATTTTTTTTTTCTATATTATATTCTATGACATGCATGGATGAAACTAATAGAATACTCATCATTGTTAGAGCCTTTGGGCGGAGGGGAGCAAAATTTATAACTAACATACATGTCTCTATTCCCTCAAAAGAAAAATTATATATATATATATACACACACATATATATGTCTCCATATAGTTGTGGACATATTATATAATATGTATTATACACACAAAATTATACATATACATGTCTACAAAATTTATACACAAATTATACTCTTGCACGACACACCTCATATATAATTATAATACTTAAAAACCAACCTAGATAATAAAATAAAAACCGTGTGAATACCAAGTGGTATATTGATGCTATACAAACCGTAAAAAGTAACATTTATTACATTTTGTTTATATGTTTGAGAATTTATATATGAATAAGTTGTGTTGTCTTTCTTATAAAAAAAAAAAAGTTGTGTTGTAATTTTTTGTTAGTGCAAATTACAGTAAATTCACCTGTGGTTTGACTCATTTGTACTTTACCTACCCGTAGTTCAAAACTTAACACTTTGCCCACTTGAGATTACTTCTATTAGTCCCCTGTTACCTACTTATATTAAAAACAAAAGTAAATATGTCTTTTTACTCCACTTTTATGTCACTCTCTTTCCAAAACAATATATATATATATATATATAATAGAAATAAGATATAAAAGTAGATTTATAAAAATTGTAAACCTAGGTTCATGAACATACTTCCTCTTGGTATGTATGGTTTTGAGCCAATCAATCTAAAAAAAAAAAATTCATAATCACACAAATCCAAGAAAACGCTTTCAAAAATCCTAAACTTGACACCTTTGAAAGTGCTCAAGTCTAATTTCACAAAAATCATTTCAGCCACACTTTTAGACATTCACAAAAATCCTACACAACTACACCTTAAATTTCAAAATCCCACACTTTTAGACACACATCATAGTAGCAGCACAGAGAGAGAAGGAGATCCAAGATTGCGTGAGGCGGGGAGTAATGGCTCAGGCAGATAGCCGATCCACCGTTGATCTTAGTTTGAAGCCATCTTTCTCTCTCTCCAAGCTCATCCAAGGAACCATGGTCAAAGCTTCACTGGGTTGTCTTCTCCGAGTTCTCATTGCCACCACTACTAGTGGTAGTGGCCACCACCCTCTCTATTTTCTCTAATCTACACTGAACCCATGACCTCAAGCTTTCCCCTCCTCTCTCTCCCTCTCTCCGATCTAAACCAAACCCATACCCATGGTGGAACTTTTGTTTTGTGTTTGTTGTGATTTGTGGGCTCTCTCTTTGATCTATGTTGTGTTGTGTTTGTTGTGAAATGTGGGCATTTGATTTGTACTAGTTTTAATTTCAAATTTTTGATTTGTAATTGTTTGGAATTTCAATTGTAATGTTCATCACTTTTTGTATAAAATTCAAACCCTAATTCTTTGATTTGTTTTAAATTTGTTTTAGTCTTAAAAATGTGTTTTAAACAGAAGTGGGTAACAGGAGACTAATAGAGATAATCTCAAGTGGGCAAAATGTTAAGTTTTGAACTACGAGTAGGCAAAGTGCAAATGGACCAAACCATAAGTGGGTTTACTATAATTTGCCCTTTTTGTTATTATCAAATTTTCATATATAATTCTCATGAAATTATTTTTGATAATGATAATGCCTTAAAATGTATATTTATTATATATTCATGTAAACGTTATTTCTTTATTACTATGCTTAATTTGTATAATTAAACTATAATTTGCATTAATCCTTATTATTTATCTTTACATAATTTATTGAATAAGATGTTATTCATTATGTGTAATTTTCTACTTTCAGAAAATCATGTGAAAAAATGAGCTTATAAGAGTTTGTGAGAGAATGGAGATCAAACTAGAAATAAAGAGGAGTTAAAGGACCATGCTTAAATGTCTAAGGAGGTGCAGCTAGAGTGCTTGGGTCATTTACCATCTTAAAAGCTTCAAATTAAGGAAAGAAATCAAAGAGGTATAATCTGAAATGGAAAATTCATTTTTGCGCACTGATTAATATTTTGGGTGTATTAGTCTCCTCAAAAATCTAATTGGCTCAAGAACAAATGAGCTGGAACCTTGACTTAAATATCTACAACTTTTCAATTTTAATTTTTTCAAAATTCACATTTTTTGAAAGTCGAAACTAACTCACAAGTTGCTACTAAAAATCTAAACGAAAATTAAATAGTCAAAAGTTTTATTTTCTTTGTACACTTTTACGTTAGGGCTTTGAAGGGGGCCTATGGAGAACGAATTTATAGAGATAGAAACATGTATTTCTTTTACCTAATGGCTGCCTAAACTCTTAGCTAGGGCTAGGGGTTAAGTTTCTTCTATACGGTATGCTAATTCATTGTGATTCTTTTTAAGTTTTAAGACAACAACATATTTGATTGTTCAATTAGATTTCTTTTGATGTATTAGTTCTTCCATGTTTTCAATAAGTTCAATCATATTTTTCTTATTGTTTAGATGAATTTCTAATAATTTCGAATAGAAATCACATGTTAAAGTGAACGTTTTTTTTTTTTTTTTAACTATTCTAAATGCATTATTAATTTAAGTTATCATGAGTTCTTGAATTGTTTTAGTTCAACCGAATCATAGGTTTTTCATTGTCTAAGAACAATCAATTATGAAATATATATTTTCTTAGATCACAAAGAGTTTTATATCAATATAACAAAACAACCCGATACCTTGGTATTCAAAATATTGATATAAAAGAGTCGTTATTTAATTGTTGACAATCACCAAGTAAAAATTATTTTTCATCTTCACTAAAGTGTTATTTAATTACATTGTTTTTGAATTTACCCTACTCCTTGTGGTTCGATCTCGGTACTCCAAAAATTATATTACTACAATCTCCTGCACTTGGGAGTGAGTAGATAGGTAACTAGAAAAAAATCAAGTACTACTCATGTTAATTTTTGTTAAACCTAAAAATTATAAAATTTTAAGCCATATTGTATCCATTTGTGACTCTAAAACTTTGGAGTTCAGCTTATAAACAATATTCAATTATGGAGTTTGTAGGGATGAAGGGCCCATATATAGGTATCGGGTCGTGGGCTGTGCCCGAGGATATCGGATAGCTTAAGGACAAGTAAATACTAATGAAGGCATATAGATTAATAGGTCGTGGAAGAAGCCTGGTCATAAGAAACTAGGGATGTTGTCCAAGGAGAAATGCCTCCTCGACCAAGCAGAGTAAAGGTCAAATGATCCGACCATCCATCAAGAACAAAGCAACGAGCAATTATGCTTGAAAGGATAAACACCAGAGAAGGATGAGACAAAAGAGAGTTAAGAAATATCTGAGAAGAAATTTGCTATCATCGCATTGAATGCTCTGCATCTAAACCTCTGGTCGCATTAATGTGGAGGTGATATTTAAACAGTAACTTTCAATCTTACAGCTACCCTCAAAGATTTTAGGAAGGGGCTGATGGAACAAGTATCAAAACCAGCAATCTAAAGGGGGAAAACCCCATTACACATGGAGGGTTGATATGAAAGAAGGAGGGAGAATATAAAGGGGAAAAACCCCATTACAAGGGGATCAGGACAAAATCTAAGGAATAATCACTGTATACTCAAGAACTGTAATTTTGTATGAGTCTAAGAGAAATATATAAGAATAGACCATCCTTGGACTTGGCTGCGGAGAATTTTTCTTGTGTAAAACTATTTGTTTTATTCTTTCTAGTAACAACTAACTTACTATAATCACTGTCCACTTAACTCATTAAAAGTTCATCTTCAAACCCACTCTCTAACAAATTCATTGTTTAGGCTCTTTGGGCCATTGATCCTCCATTTGGGCTTTGGGACTAAATCGTGTCCATATAGAGTTTATTTTATTATTATTTTAAAAATTTTATTACTTACACATTTATTTTTATGAAAAATAATAATTATCAAATAAAATGTTTGAGCTCTTAACCCTTAGAAGTTATATATATATATATATTATATTTAATGTAATTTTTTTGCTTCTTTATTTTATTATTTTTTTAATATTAAAAATCATGTATAAAATAGGAAGCTTTTTTTTTTCAATTAAGTTTAATATATAAAAAATATTTAAATAAAACATAACATTTTGAAAACGAACAAAAAAAGTGTAATAGAAAAGGTGAAAGAGACCACTATACACCCTTAGCACGATGATCACTCCACAAGTATAAGTGATTGTGGGATGTGGGGGGCAATGGTTGGGATTCAAGTCTCCAGGAGGGAGTTTCACACGTATATATACTTAGATTAGACTAGAATATAATTTATATCTTATAAAAATAAAATAAAAAGAGGTGGAAGGGCTTGTGTTTGAAGGAGTTGGTTGGGAGTAGTGTCTATTTGAATGAGTAGGCTTGCATTATATACTCATTGTCTCGTTCTCGTAGTTATTTTGAAATTTCATTTATATATATATATATATGTATATAAAGAAGAATAGAAAAGAAAAGGGGAAATGGGGATTTTTGGGTGGGTTAACCCTTGCCCCTTTAGGTTTTAAGAATTAAGGAGTGACATGTGTTGTCACATGAACAATTCCTTGTCGGAAAAGGTTTCTCTCCAAACTAGTTTGGAAAGAAATCCTTCAAACTTTTCTTATATCTTTTTTTGGACATGAATTTTAGAAATGTAATCGTTGGATTGAATGTTCTTATAAAATCTTCCAAGCTTGCAAAATTTCAAGAAAATCAAAGGTAAATAGCTATGTCATCAATTAAATGTTTAAATTTCAAGTTTTTGTAGTTGAAAATTATGCATAAAGCATAAGTCAATTGACCGAATAGTAAATAACATCCAATTTGAACAAAAATTTACATGTGTGCTAAGAACATACAATCTAACAGTTAGATTTTTAAAATTCATATTCAACAAAAAGATATAGGAGAATTTTGAAGAGTTTAGTTTAGAAAGAAAGCTTGTCCTTCATTGTTTATATTATCAAATGTGCAATAGTTTACACACAAAGAATGCAATGAGGTTTAAGTGTACACTCAAAACTTAATGGGTATATATTTTATGAAAAAACCACACAAATTTTTAATTTTTTTTTTCTATATCATATTTTACAATATGCGCAGGTGAAACGAAAGTCTACTCATTGTTATCAAAGGAGTGAAATTCTCCTTTTTAGTTCCTCTCAGATTTTTTTCTCAAATAACAAAATGTTTCTCCAATCCACCACCACATGACAATTTAAGAAAACTATATACGCATATTTTTAGTTACATAACTTATTTATATATTTTTATAAATATTGTGCTTTAATATATGTTGATGTTCTTATGAGTTGCCAAGTAATGGGTTAGATAAGATTATTTCAACCCAATTTGGAGGAAAATTTTGTAGTTTGTATTACTTCCAAATATAATAATATTAAATGAATAACAAATTATTGTGCAAGGCAAATCAATCACATGCTCGTTAGACTCTTCACACTGAGTTTGTATATAGTATAATGGTATACAAGTACAACCTCCTCCTCACATAAAGGCAAACCCCACAATTATAGAATCCAATACATGGAAGAGGCAGTTATACACCTATTACATCTAAACTTGATAGTATTCTCTTCATACAATCCTCTTGCATTGTTGGTTGGGATGATGGAAAATGCGAGGAGGATAGAAAAAAAAAAAAAATTTCACCATGTATGTTTAATAGAAAGGATGAAAAAGTGAAGCGATGGAAAATAAGTACAAATTTCCTTTGTTTGATTGCAGGGGTGGCTTGATGCTTTTGGGGCCTTAGAACAAAAACTAAAATTGGGGCCTTTTATATATTTAAATATGACTTAAAAAAATTAAATATTACTTAAACTCTATTGTATTGTTTTAGATGCAAAAGTACTACTACTTAACATGAACTATGTATAATTTTTTTTTTTCCATAGAAAGTTTAAAGATACAAAATATTTAACAAAACTTTTCACACCTGTTAATGTGGTAGATTAATAGTGGTAAATAAAAGAGTGATGATAGTGGTGGACCTAAATGAGAGCCAATAAAAGTTTGTCAACTCAACTATTATGAAAAATGTTGTGATTTTTTTTTTTTTAGAAGTGCTACATTCACAATATTTTTTACAACAAATTCTAAGTGTTAAGTTGTTACTAGTTTTAATTTGATCCCACCATTGAAATTATTTTTTTGTCATCTATAGCAGCCAGTAAGAACTAGCTACTTAGGACTTGTTGCAAAAGTGTTTGTAAAGATTTTTGGGGACGAAGCTTTTTTTTTCTTATTTTTCATTTGATAAAAAATATTATTTATTTATTGGCTAATATTTAGATTTAATTAATACTATCACACCAAAAGAGATAACTCTATTGTTTAAAATTTAGTGGCATTTTTTCTACTTGTGACATTAGACAGTTGCATCAATTGCTTATAGTATAAAGCCGGCACAGTTTGATTGGGAAGAAAAATGAAATGATAGAAAAGATAATTTGTTTAAATTTACTATATTACTCATATCACATGCTCCATAAAATAAAGAAAAAAGAGAACAACAAAGTCAGTCAAAAGGGTTTCAAAGAGTAAAATAGTTAATGCATTTATATTCTACATTTTTACTCATTTTCTCTCCAATTTAGAAATATTAAAGTTTATAGGCCAGGTGAAAATCACCAACCTCATTTTTCATCCCTTCCATGTCCTCCCAACCAAATTACCAAACAATACTTTCTAAAAAAAAAATATTTACCAAACAATAAAGGAAAATGCGTTAATAATTCATCTAAAGAAAATTTTTATAGAAAAAAAGGTAATTAATATTTTGACAACTTTTTTTATTTCTCATAAAAATATTGTTAAAATTTTCTTAAAATAGATTATTAACTAATGCTTTTAAGACACTCGTTAACATGATTCAATAATAAAATAATTTTTTATTTTATCTCTTTTTTTTTTTTCTCCTTTTTCATCATCTCTCCTTTTGCTCCAACCAAACTTAAACTCAGAAATCATTTATGATGCATGTCACTCCTGAAAATGGTTGTTAGAAAATTATAAAATTATCCTCATGTGATTTTGAGTTTTTATTTGAATTTGAATTTTTTTTTATAAAAAATATAAATATATTAGTACCAATTTACAAGCTCTACACCTCTACTTAAGCGCGTGATCCACAACATTAAAAATGTTTGCATTTAAGAAGATACGAATTGCAAGGGATAAGGGTCAATTACAGTTGGGAAGTTGGATTTTGGTAATGGAGAGAACCTTCCAGCTCTGATCCAGCGCCCCAGTACTCGATAGAAACACCGAGAATCTTTTTTACTTTTGCTTTGTTTTGTTCTTGTTTTTATTGTTTTGTTTTGTTTTGATTTTTTTGTTTGAATTTAATAAGAAACATCTAGAATGAAAGAATCATATATATTTCCTATCAAAAAAAAAGAAAAAAAGAATCACAAATATTATCCAAAATTTTATTACCATATTTCACTCCGCTATTTTGATCGCTGATATAGAGGCAAAAATCTTCGATTTTTTCGGTATAATTTTATCCATGTTAGTGGGTCTCAACATTTTGCTATATCTTGTGGGTTATACCATCTACACGTGGCACCAACCCATACCAAACTTTTCGGCCGCGTGGAAAAGAAAAGAAGGCCAAATTACTGAAAACACCTCCACCCCTTTATATATTAATTTTTTTTTATCTCGAATAATTTTAATACTTAACAAATTTTAAGAACTTAGTTATTATTAATTTAAATTTAAATTTATTATTGAAATTACTTTTTTATCTTACAAATAACAACTCATAATAATTTACTATTTAAAATTTGTTGTGAAAATATTATAAAAATATTGTAAAAATAGCATTACTCTTTCTTATATTTACAACACACATGTTTGTTTGTGGATAATTATAACAAGAACTATGATTTTTATGTAGTCCTATAGCTTTTGTATCTTATTTAGAATTATTTATTTCTTCATAATTTAGAATTATTTTTTATTAAAACTTAATTACAAATAAATCAACAAAAGTGAGATTGATGGATCAATTGATCAACTAGAAAATCTAAAGACTTACCTAATTTCATAACATATGAAATGATCAATAGTCCACTTTTACCATAAATCCATATATATATATATATATATCACTAAATTGTGAAATTAAGCTCGTTTAATAATATTATTTTATAAATTTTTATATTTTTTAAAATATATGAATAAAAAAATATATAATATTATTTAAATACTAAAAATTATTATTTAAAAAGCACAACCTAATAGCGTCTCTGTTTTTGAGATACAAGAACCGACGTCTCTCTAATTCATCACTATTCTTCATTAGTTTAAAATTTAAAAATGGACGTGTGTGCTTTGTCATTTGTGTGACAAGGGTAATAGTCTAGGGGTGTATTTGCCATTTCCCCTAAAAATAAATCAATTGTTTGCCAGTATTTATTGTCTTTTTGTGAGGTTGGGGAATGAGAAAATCGTGGGAAGCCTTTATTCAAAGTGTGAAGCAAAGAAAATTAAAAAAAGAGAAAATTCATGCCATGTAAAAAAAAAAAAGCTTGTTTAGAACGTTGGCCTCTCTTTCTTTTTGGTCTTTAAAACGTGGGGTTGATGTAGAACTTTTGATTCTTTGAACCAATTCTTTGGGCGAGCCTTCTTTGGTTTTTTCATTTTTGGGTTTTGAAGGAGGTTCTGCTCTCTCTCTGCTTTAGAGAACATAGCCTCCAAATAGTGCTTTTTTCTCTCTTACAGAGTGAATATTCTTGTTTTTGGTTTTGAATCTAAGAATGATCAGATGGTGGGTGCTTTCACTGCAATTAGCAGAGCTGCTTGTGAGCTCGATGGTTCATTTGCTATATGGGTTTTACATATTTAGCTCTGCCGTGGCTGGTGATCTCTCTCAGGCTCTGAATGAATGTTTGTTTAAGGCTAATAATACGAATGTTGTGGTCAAAGAAGACGTGCCTAAAGGTACAAGCACCAGTGTTGATAGTCTGCCTCCTATTGTTTTAGTTCATGGAATTTTTGGATTTGGCAAAGGGGTATGTGATTATTTCATTTTTCTCTCAAATGGGTTTGGATATTTTGTGCTTTTTGCGCTTCCAAATTAATCTTTTTGGGTTTTGTTTTGGTAAATTTTTTCTGGGTTTTAAGAAATTGGGAGGCTTGTCGTATTTTGCTGGGGCAGAGAAGAAAGACGAGAGGGTTTTGGTGCCTGACTTGGGGTCTTTAACAAGCATTTATGATAGGTATGTGCCACTTTTTAATGGGGTTTTGGCGTTTTTGGTTCAGCTTCATTCATGGCTTTCACTTTTTTCTCGTTTGCTACTATTGAAATGGGTTTTGGGTTTCAGGGCTCGTGAATTGTTCTATTATTTGAAAGGAGGGCAGGTCGATTATGGTGAAGAACATAGCAAGGCTTGTGGGCACTCACAGTTCGGACGAGTTTATGAACAAGGTTCTAGTTCGCCTGCTTTGCTTAGAGCTCTATATTCATGATTTTTGTCTGTTTCAATGAATGAAATTTGTCTATATAATAGTTGGCTTTAGTTGAATTTGAATTTGTCTTCTTCTTCTTGTTGTTGTGGATTGGTAAGTTACTAGTTGTTTATGCTGTTAGGAAAGATGAGAGATACAGTGGCGACAGGTTTGAAATTAGTACCACTTTCTCTGATACCATGACAAATTATGAGTTGTCCCCAAAACTTTAACAATGAAGAAGGGGTGAATTTTAGTCACTTAACCATTATTCTAATAGGCTGTAATTGCAATGCAGGGAATTATCCTGAATGGGATGAGGATCACCCTATTCACTTTGTGGGGCACTCGGCTGGAGCACAGGTTGTTCGCTTGTTGCAGCAAATGCTTAGTGATAAGGTTAGTTGAAATTGTATTATGTAAACTAAGGAGAACCCAAAATCTTCAAATTAAAGATGGTTTGTAATTTTATGCTCATATTGTTTGCAGGCATTCGAGGGGTATGAGAATACCTCAGAAAAGTGGGTATTGAGCATCACAGCCTTGTCGGGAGCCTTCAATGGGACTACGAGAACCTACTTAGACGGGATACAGTGAGTTTCGTTTAAAGCTTGTGCTTTTCCTTAGAGCTTCAGTCTCCTTAATTTCTATTACAGCTATGGAATTCTCTAACTTTTGTGTTAGTTGCAAAATTAAGTCCAACCATTGAGTGTTGAAATAATGCTAGTAGGCAAATAAGATTATAATAGATAGCAAATTAATTATTGGTGTAATTCTATATTGAGGGTTGGTTGATGGGAAGGGGGTGCTGTGTGGGGTGGGAGGGGGGGGGGGGGGATTCATCAAAAAGCAAACTGAGAGCAAAACAGAAACAGAACAACTAGAAAATACCTTCACTAAGAGTACTGCTTGCAAATGCCCCAGGGAGGACATGTGATCTCTTTTCTAATAGCATTTCCTTCTCGCACAAGAATTGGTGGCTGTGGATTCAAAATTCAGAGTGTGTAACTTACTAGTAGAAAGCATAAAAAAGAGAGGCAGCTGGTCTATGTGGCCATGTTAGCTGATCATCCTAATGATATGTCATAATAATTGCCTCGTTAGATTATACATCAAAGCTAGTTTCATTTTTGTTTGTAAAGTTGGATAATGGTTATAATTGTTGGCAGATTATGCTATTATATATTTTGACTNTGATATAGAGGCAAAAATCTTCGATTTTTTCGGTATAATTTTATCCATGTTAGTGGGTCTCAACATTTTGCTATATCTTGTGGGTTATACCATCTACACGTGGCACCAACCCATACCAAACTTTTCGGCCGCGTGGAAAAGAAAAGAAGGCCAAATTACTGAAAACACCTCCACCCCTTTATATATTAATTTTTTTTTTATCTCGAATAATTTTAATACTTAACAAATTTTAAGAACTTAGTTATTATTAATTTAAATTTAAATTTATTATTGAAATTACTTTTTTATCTTACAAATAACAACTCATAATAATTTACTATTTAAAATTTGTTGTGAAAATATTATAAAAATATTGTAAAAATAGCATTACTCTTTCTTATATTTACAACACACATGTTTGTTTGTGGATAATTATAACAAGAACTATGATTTTTATGTAGTCCTATAGCTTTTGTATCTTATTTAGAATTATTTATTTCTTCATAATTTAGAATTATTTTTTATTAAAACTTAATTACAAATAAATCAACAAAAGTGAGATTGATGGATCAATTGATCAACTAGAAAATCTAAAGACTTACCTAATTTCATAACATATGAAAGTGATCAATAGTCCACTTTTACCATAAATCCATATATATATATATATATATCACTAAATTGTGAAATTAAGACTCGTTTAATAATATTATTTTAGTAACATTTTTATATTTTTTAAAAATATATATGAATAAAAAAATATTTTATATTATTTAAATACTAAAAATTATTATTTAAAAAGCACAACCTAATAGCGTCTTTTTTTTTTGGGATACAAGAACCGACGTCTCTCTAATTCATCACTACTCTTCATGAGTTTAAAATTTAAAAATTGACGTGTGTGTTTTGTCATTTGCGTGACAAGGGTAATAGTCTAGGGGTGTATTTGCCATTTCCCCTAAAAATAAATCAATTGTTTGCCAGTATTTATTGTCTTTTTGTGAGGTTGGGGAATGAGAAAATCGTGGGAAGCCTTTATTCAAAGTGTGAAGCAAAGAAAATTAAAAAAAGAGAAAATTCATGCCATGTAAAAAAAAAAAAGCTTGTTTAGAACGTTGGCCTCTCTTTCTTTTTGGTCTTTAAAACGTGGGGTTGATGTAGAACTTTTGATTCTTTGAACCAATTCTTTGGGCGAGCCTTCTTTGGTTTTTTCATTTTTGGGTTTTGAAGGAGGTTCTGCTCTCTCTCTGCTTTAGAGAACATAGCCTCCAAATAGTGCTTTTTTCTCTCTTACAGAGTGAATATTCTTGTTTTTGGTTTTGAATCTAAGAATGATCAGATGGTGGGTGCTTTCACTGCAATTAGCAGAGCTGCTTGTGAGCTCGATGGTTCATTTGCTATATGGGTTTTACATATTTAGCTCTGCCGTGGCTGGTGATCTCTCTCAGGCTCTGAATGAATGTTTGTTTAAGGCTAATAATACGAATGTTGTGGTCAAAGAAGACGTGCCTAAAGGTACAAGCACCAGTGTTGATAGTCTGCCTCCTATTGTTTTAGTTCATGGAATTTTTGGATTTGGCAAAGGGGTATGTGATTATTTCATTTTTCTCTCAAATGGGTTTGGATATTTTGTGCTTTTTGCGCTTCCAAATTAATCTTTTTGGGTTTTGTTTTGGTAAATTTTTTCTGGGTTTTAAGAAATTGGGAGGCTTGTCGTATTTTGCTGGGGCAGAGAAGAAAGACGAGAGGGTTTTGGTGCCTGACTTGGGGTCTTTAACAAGCATTTATGATAGGTATGTGCCACTTTTTAATGGGGTTTTGGCGTTTTTGGTTCAGCTTCATTCATGGCTTTCACTTTTTTCTCGTTTGCTACTATTGAAATGGGTTTTGGGTTTCAGGGCTCGTGAATTGTTCTATTATTTGAAAGGAGGGCAGGTCGATTATGGTGAAGAACATAGCAAGGCTTGTGGGCACTCACAGTTCGGACGAGTTTATGAACAAGGTTCTAGTTCGCCTGCTTTGCTTAGAGCTCTATATTCATGATTTTTGTCTGTTTCAATGAATGAAATTTGTCTATATAATAGTTGGCTTTAGTTGAATTTGAATTTGTCTTCTTCTTCTTGTTGTTGTGGATTGGTAAGTTACTAGTTGTTTATGCTGTTAGGAAAGATGAGAGATACAGTGGCGACAGGTTTGAAATTAGTACCACTTTCTCTGATACCATGACAAATTATGAGTTGTCCCCAAAACTTTAACAATGAAGAAGGGGTGAATTTTAGTCACTTAACCATTATTCTAATAGGCTGTAATTGCAATGCAGGGAATTATCCTGAATGGGATGAGGATCACCCTATTCACTTTGTGGGGCACTCGGCTGGAGCACAGGTTGTTCGCTTGTTGCAGCAAATGCTTAGTGATAAGGTTAGTTGAAATTGTATTATGTAAACTAAGGAGAACCCAAAATCTTCAAATTAAAGATGGTTTGTAATTTTATGCTCATATTGTTTGCAGGCATTCAGGGGTATGAGTATAAAGCCGGGCAAATTTTTTTTCTTTTTAATTAATTAATTAATTTTTTTTTTTGAAATTAAGCAAGGCAATTTTATGGTCACACTGTTTCACATTCTAAACATTTTTCAGTCCCTACCTTTTCCTTTTGTATTGGAGGCTTAGCAAACATTATGATTTGAATTGGAATTATTGAGAAGATAACTTTGTTGATTTGTGTAAGTTTTAGTTAACTCAACTAGTAAAATCTTGATGGTTGTATAAGAGATTTGAGATTCAATCTTCGCCTACACCAAAAAATTGATTGGTGTCTTGGTCTGATGATATAAAGTTATTATTAGGAGTGGACGCTACAAGTTGAAACTCTCCAAAAAAAAAACTTTGTTGATTTGTTAAAATTACATTGCAATATGAACCTGAATATTGTTACAATTTTTTAAACTTTTGTTAATGATTTTTTGATTTTTTTTTTTTGAATTTCATTCTAATTTTGAACCTAAAATTTAATCATTTGGGATCAATTATGGATAATGAATATTTATAAAATAATATATATTTTTTAATTAAATACTCTTGAGGTGACTAGTTTATTGATTTTTTATTTTTTGAGAAAGTAGTTTATTGAACTTGGGATAAACTTTCTATTTAATTTTATTATTACATGTACATAAATATCTGTAGATTTATTCCTAACTTTAAGGAAGTATCCTTCCTGTAGAAGTAATTTCAACTAGAAGATAAAAGCAATTTGAAAATAAATAATAACTAGATTCGCTACGAGTTCTTAGAATACTCTATTGGATAAAGTTCTTTAAATCGCTAATAATAATTTAAAATTAATGTTTTAAAATGCTACTGCCTCATCAATCCATCCAGGCATCCATAGAGGCCAGGTATATTATTAACTCCCCCATCCTCTATAATCTTTGTTTTCTCTAAATTTGTCTATTGGCTATTCAGATTGTTCTATTTTATTTTGAAATCTGAATTCTTTGAACCATCCTCTTTATTTATTTATTTATTTATAAAAGTAGTTTATTGAACTTGAGGTAAATTTTCTATTTAATTTTATTATTACATGTACATAAATATCCATAGATTTGTTCCTAACTTTAAGGAAGCATTCTTCCTGTAGAAGTAATTTCAACTAGAAGATAAAAGCAATTTGAAAAAAAATAACAACTAAATTCTCCACGAATTCTTAGAATACTCTACTGGATAGAGTTGTTTAAATCGTCAATTAATACTAATTTAAAATTAATGTTTTAAGATGCTGTTGCCTCATCAATCCATCTAGGCATCCATAGAGGCCAAGTATGTTATTAACTTCCCCATCCTCTATAATCTTTGTTTTCTCTAAATTTGCCTATTGGCTGTTTAGATTGTTCTATTTTACTTTGAAATCTGAATTCTTTGAACCATCCTTTTTATTGTTTTGAGTTACAGCTTGGATTTACCCATTTATGCAACAGACGCTGTCCCCCAAAATAAAAATTATTTTATACATACTGTTACTGTTTCCACTAAAAGTGGACCATACTACCACAGGCGTTATGACTATCAATTTTATCATTGTATGAGTACCTCTTGTATGAAACAAAATTTTCTTTACCAACTTTTCTGTATTTACAGTAAGAATTTGTTTATTAATGAGTCTTGAATTCATTTCCCCATAGATGATGATTTTTCTAAGTTAATGATTTTTATTTCGTTTGAAAATAAAAAAGATGGACTAGTAGTGTATTTGCATTTGCACAAATAAAAGTTACACATGACTTCTGAAATTAAGTGATCGGTGAGTTTGTTAAAGACCTTTCAAAAATGCCAAAATCTTTGGGCCAACACGTAGAATTCTATGTAAGGCCCATTAACCAACTAACAAGAATCTCTATTTAGCCTGCAGACTCTAGCTGAAAACGAGACCGTAATTAACAGCCCATCAATGTCAAAGTTGGCCCAATACCTTTGCTTAGAGAAAGATATAAGAAAAAAAGCTATAAAATTGGATATTTGGATATGATAACCCAGTTTTCATCACCCATAATCCAAATATCATGGGGCTCACCCGAAAAAAAAATTTGTGTTTAGCTTGGTTTCCTAATACTGTTTCCATCACTCAAAACTAAAAATTTGAGTTTGAGTGATAAAAAATGAGGACAAAAAATTTGTGTTTTCAAAAGTTGAAAGCTAAGTTTTAGTGGCATGGTAAATAGTGTGACTTTGTGGGGCCCATTTGCAGTGAATTGTCAGATTAGTTTCAATCCTTTGATGTTACCGTTGCATTTGCTTCATTTCAGTTCATTTCTCCTCCAAATTTACAGCATCACTTTACCCTCTTTTCCACTTCCCTCTCTCCGCCTCCTCTCACATTTTGTCTACACGTCATTCCCAACGGCATTTGAGGTGATGAACCGAAGCACTGAACCTGCCTAAGATGAACACAACAATCAAATATCCATAACCAGTCACAGAGAACTCGGTCAAACTAGTCTTGAGCAAGTTCTATACATTTCATAAACACAACTTGGCAATCAAAATAGTATCATAATAGTAGAGATTGATGCAACCGGCAAAAGAATCCATTCCCAGCTGCCTACATTACCAATCTGGCTCCAGTATCCAAGAACTCACTCAAAAAAATACAGTTTAAAGAAATTTATAGAATCAGTCAGACTTCGGTTAGATAACAACATGGTAAATAGTATGTCAATCCATAGTTTCCTACCTAAGTCCTGAGAACCAATTTATACCAAGTACTCTAAAGTTTTCTAATTTCAAATGAATGACTAAACTATAACACACATCAAATTGTACACTGAAATTACAAACTGCTCTGCTTATATCATTGAAAATTCATCTATATCCAAACTGTGTCAAGTAGTATGTTGATTCAATTATATAGATGGAAAAATTCAAACGTTTTTCCAAACATCTTATGTATACTTAAAAGTTTGAATTTATCTAACCCAAATGGCATATATAATATTAAACCCAAGCTCAACAAAACCCATTGATTACATAAATATTGTTGTGGGATATGGGGTTAAACACTACAGACCCAAAATCTCATTGTTTTTTCAGAGGCGAAGTAGGCCCAAACCATTCCTTAGGTTGATCCTAAAACTTCCCTAAAAAGGGCAAGAGAGACAGAGAGACGGAGCCAAAGGGTCATGAGAAAATTACCTTAAATGGTGGTTCAGCAAGTGCAGCGATAATTGTAGTGAACTCCAGAGTAATCTTCACCGGTCCCAAGCGATGATTTGAGGTCAAATGAGGGACAGGCGTGAAATGAGTTTTTGGAAAGAAAGGTGTTAAATGGGTATTGATGAAAAGCATAAAGAAATAGAAAAAGAAAGAAGATTAAAGAAGACCCGGACTTGTTCTCGATATGTTGAACTGGGAGGTGAATGCTATGCTTTCGGCTTATGGGGTTTGGGTCTGCTTTTTGGGGAAGAGAGGCGTGCTCTGATTGGAGAAAATTTCTATGAGAGGTAAGAGTCATAAGCCCACTATGTGGTGTCAGTGGGTGGGCTCCACCATTTTGGCAAAAAGTAGAATTAAATTTTGAGTTACATGGCTGAGTTATGTAGCTAAACAAGAATTTTGGAGTATTGTGAGAAAGTGAGGTTTGGATTATGAGTTATGGATTTTGAGTTTGAGTTATGAGTTATAAGTATTGAGTTATGAAAACTTAGTCCTGGACCTCTTGGTCAAACCAAATGAGCCCTAAGGGATTGTTTGAAAACGACTTATTTAGTTGAAATCTACCTTTTGCTAAAAGCATAAAAAAAGAAGAAGTTAAAACCTAACTGAATAGTACAATAATACCAATAAATAATATATGAGATTCAAGGAGGCAAAATAAGTTAAATCTCAAAAAGTATTATGTGCATTTCTTGGTGCAATGCAACACAATTCATGTGTTGGGGGACCAAGCTCTGACATCCAAAAATTGTGTATGCAGAGTACCAGCCAACCAACTAGCAACATGACATTATCCATGCATGTCCTATCAAACAAGAAAAAGAAAGACATTATCCACATAGACCACGCATGTCTTCAAGACTTAGGGTGTGTTTAGATACTGCTTATTTTATTGAAAATTAAAAAAATTGTAGCAAAATAATTTTTAAATGTGTGAATAATGTCGTGGGATCCATTTTTAATAAAAGTTTTGTTGAAAAAAGAAGTTTGTGGGTTCCGTGAATAATGCACGAGACCCATAAGAAAAGCAAAAAAATTCCCGTACACGTTCTCAAAAAAAAAAAAAAAAAAGGGAACGCCAAAACATAGACGCTAGGTTGTTTCAACTGTACCCAAACGGGTACTTAATATCATTCTTTTCTCTTTTTCTTTAAAAAAAATTCTTTTTATAGAAATAGACTTATTATCATTCGAACACACAAATCATCAAAAACAAAAAGAAGAAGAAGAATATAACATGCTGTTTTGGTTTACTTAACTTAACTAAGAAAACTCTTTTCTCATTGAATAAGGGGTTTGAATTCAAATCTTATTAAAATGAATTGATCAACTAATTTTATTACTATATAAATTAATGTTGTATCATTTTCATATTAAATAATTAAAATAAATAAAATTGGCTATTTAAATGTATAGATGTGAGATTCAACCAATATATATATTGTAGGGTCACAATTTAGGGCTCAAGTCCAAAGAAGAATTTGATGATGGCCCAATGAGCCCAATACAATAAATTTGTAGAGAATGGGTTAAAGAGTTAGGTCTTAATGAAGTTAATAACGGCTAGTATGGATTTAGAAGATGATCAAGTAAGAACAAAACTCATTGGATTGAATAAATTCACTATCCAAGGAGATAATTTGGAGTATAAATCAATATAACTATTTATAAATACAATTTTGAACTAAAGTGTTTCTTTCCTCTTTTTCTTTTGTCCCCCACTCGTGGAAGGTCTCTCACATTATATTGTTCCTCTCAAGTCATCCTGATCCTACACTTGTCAATCATCTAAACTTTCACTTGAGTTACTGTCCCATCAGACGCTTTCTTTGGCTTTCTGTGAGTAGTAGTAACTGAGACTACACTGTTTAGGGGTCTTCTCCACATAAATGTGGCTAGAAAAGTAGCTGCAATACATTTAATGTGTTGGTAATACCTTTTCCTTTAGATATTTCTAAGTTCTTATCACTCCAATATATGCTTGAAGCTCATCTTCATCGTGTAAACCTCCTGATATGTCACCTAGGTTGCTAGACTATAGATTTGAACTGTATTTGTTGTGTCCAAGGAGGATTTACTCCTCAGACCGTTCTCCATCTGTTTCTTCTTTGTGAGACTTTAAACTTGGGGTCTCTCTCAATCACTTACCCTTCTTCAAACATGCCCGTTCCCAGATAAGGCCCAAGGCCCAATATACAAATTTGGGCTTTTATCCCTATAATAGCCCCTCAAAATTTCAGTTTTTCCCTCACATCTGAGGAGAAAAGATGGGGTTTTGATTTGCTTCAAATTCAAGGGCTAGGAATATAAAAATCCCTGAGTTTACACATGTGGGAGTATAGTTTTGTGCACTTCATAATTGCTACTGACCTTTCGGAATCCACGAAGCGCCATTAATTGCTCCAGGCGGCGTTATGTCCCTTACATCTAACGGCAAGGCATTAATCTGACGGCTGGTATTTTTCCTCAGGGTTTGGGTGGGATTACTCCCACTCATTCTTTGGCCTCTATATAAAGCCTTGAAGAAAATCATTTTTCCTTTACTTTACAAACTCTCAAGCTCTCTAGCAATCTCAAGCATTCAAATTCACAGGACCTATTAAATCGTTAAGCTTACCATACTCGTTTCCCTAGAAACCTTTGAGAGTTTTGCTAAAGGTTTCGAGAATCATCACTCACCTTAGTTTGTGTAAGTTTTGATTTCTCCGAACCTTTCTTTTTCTCCTCGGCCAATCTCCTCGACCCTCAATTCTTATTTCTCTAGTTGTCATTGTCGGTGTTTTCCTCTTTAATTTGTTTGAAATGGGTAGATTTAAGCATTTAGTAAACAGCCCTACCAAGATAGAGATCTTTAAGAAAGAATACCACATATCGCAGGAAATCACCCTATGGTACTGTTCCCCAGAAGAAATAGTAACCAATCGAGAAGAGGGAGAAGTCATGATTCCTATGATAGCTTTCATAGAAGGGGGAATGACTTTACCTATGGGTAGTATTACAAGGGACTATCTCCACAACCATAGGATATGCCCTCACCACTGCACACCTAATCTTTTTAGGATCCTAGGGAGTGTTGATGCTCTAAACGAGCATTTGGGTTTGAGGCTCACCTGGCATGACGTGGTCAATATGTACGAGTGTCACAAACAAAAAAGGGCGGGATTTTACCTCAAATCCCGATCTGATATTGTCAGGCTCATCTCGTGTCTCCTTAAATCTAACAAGGGGATGAAAGACGACTACCTGATTACTTCAGAGGCGTGGCATGATGGTCTTCATTGCCCAGTCGAAGAGGGAGAGCCAGGTGGGACATCTTAGATTTAGGTCTCCTAACAATAGATTTAGACTCTTTAGCCTTGGCCTTGTTTCGCTTCTTTTTGTCTTTTTTTTTCATAATAATGGGTTTCAACTTTTTAACTGTGCTTTGCTCTTCTTTGGTGTTAATAGATAGAAGGCACGTAGCTTCTTGGATCAGCTTGAATAACGTTGCAGCCTTCAACTACTTGTTGAGATCCAAAATCTTCGTAAGTGAAAACGGGCAACTTTGGGTTGTCCATCTGATTTTGGATTTCTAGCCCATTTTAGAGATATTCCAAGAGGTCGGCAATGCCATAAGAGCGGGTGACCAACGTATAGCTCGAATCGACGTGTCTCGACCCAATTTTTTAGCTCCGTGCGATCTTCCACCAGTAGCACACCCATTCCCACAAAGCGGTCCTCTGATCGTCCAACCAATTCAGCAAGTTCCTCTTGAAGCAGCAGTAGTCGGAGAAGGGGTTGCTTCTTCTAATTCCTCACTCGAAGAAGAAATTGATAAATTTCATTTCGGAGAAGAGGAGCCTCAGGGGGTGCAAATAGTATCAGTCTTGGACGCCGAGGAAGAACCTGACAGACACTCAAGTGTTCACACCCTAATTCCTGTTGTTGTTATTTTGGACGATACTTTGGAAGAGGAAGAAGAAGAAGACGATATAGCTCCAATTAAAGGAGGAAAATCTTTAAAAGAGCTTATGGCCGCGAGAAATCAAGTGTCAACTTCACAAGAGGCCACTAAGTCCCAAGTTCAAGTTAATCTTCCTCCTCTCCCTTCTCAAATTCCCAAAGACCTCAGATTGAAACCAATTCTGGAGTTGAAAAAGAAAAGGCCAAATAAGGCTTTGGAGGAAGGCGAGGTGGGTCCCCAAAAGGGGACTAAACAACAGAAAGTGGCTAAGGACACCTGAGGTAGGAGGTCCACTTCCATTGACAGCAGGGATGATTCTCATAGGGCTAATGTGTTCCAACCACAGCGCACTTGGTCTCTTAAGTTGGAAGTGGACGGTGCCTCCATCCCTTGGGATGCTACAGTCCGAAGCTTCCAAGGAGGACACTTGGGTCATCTTGCCGGAACCCTGGAGCAGCCACTTCTTCTGCCAAAAGATATGGACACTTACAGGCGCTTCAAGCAGCCCGATCTTTTCTTATCCCTTAAAAGTGATCTTGCTATGGTAAGTGATCTAACCCATTCTTTCAATTGAACACTTAGTCACTTTTATTCATTCTCTCTCCTTATCTTATATGTAATCCTTTTGTTCTTTTTATGTAGATTACCCAACATGTTTTCGTGGCCGAGGAATGGGTCAAGGATGCCCGCAATGAAGCTAAGGCAGAGGCCCAATCTCGCGTCGAGACTGAGAAGTCACTAGGGATTCTCAAGCAAGATCAAGCCAAATTAACTGAAAAGTTGAAAGAGGCAATCCAGGCTAGGGGCAGTGCTAAGGTAGGCCTTAAGACTGTGGAGAGGCAGGTCGAGGATCAGGGCCAACAGCTGCATTTAACTGAGATAAACTTGGCCACAGAAAGACAAATTGTTAAAGATCTTAGGGCTGAACTTCAGAAGGCCAGGAAGTGACTTAGCTGGCTAAGGAGTTAATGGAGGCTGAGAAGTTAGTAGCTTATTCGCTTGGCATGGAAGAAACCCAAATAAGGCTTGCCGAGGAGCTCTCAGGGGTATGCTAGGATTACTGCAGCGTATCATGGGGTAAGGCCTTTGACGTTGTAGAAGTCCCTATAGACTCTGACTTGAGGCAACCTGGGAGTACATATTATCACCCAGAAATTTGTGAACTCCCAGGTCCGGACTCCTCTTTCCTTGAACAAGTTCCAAAGGGATCCGAGCAACCACTGATCCACCAAGCTATTCCAGCCCTCCATGAGGCTTCGAAAGGATCTGACCCAGCTGGTGACCAAGGTTAGGGAGCTGAGGGTGTCCAAGATAAGGGTAAGATCCAGGAAAAGAAGAAACCCCCCTCTGGCCCTAAGGACAAAGCTAAGGATGTTGCCATCTCTCAACAGAGCCAAGCTACTGATCCTCCTGTCCCCAAGGCCCAGACTTAGATATTAGGATTTTTTTTTTTGAACTATTGTCATGGGATGTAATGTATTCTCTTTTTAATTAATGAATGTGCTTTTCTTGCTATCTTCTGTGTCTTTACATTACATGCTTTTATGCTTACTGTTATTGCAAATAATCTTAAACTATTGCCACTTTAGTTTCAATAAAAACCAACAACAATACCCTGCTACCATTGCAAGCAAATTTAATGAAATACTAATAAAGGCCCAATCTAAAAAATATGAGTAATGAACTTTGTAAAGAATAAATACTGGAATAAATACCAATATCCTTCTCACTACTTAATTCTTAAAAAAAATTATTAAAGACCATACATTACTCAAAGTTATCAGGCCAAAGATTTAGCCATAGTCTTAGGCTTATTTTGACATTTAGTAGGAAACAAATAGATATCATAGGGTGCTAATTCTAACCAAGTATGTTGCCTGAAAACACCACACATCAAAGGCTACATTTAAACACTTCTAAACCTATTATTGAATGTTAGTTTTATCCATGTATGTGGTTTGAGAAACTTGTCATGATTTATGATCTACCTAACACTTATAAAGATATTATTGGGTGTTAATGTTCCCTCAGCTTCTAGTTTGAGGACTTCAGGCATGACTATGTTTCAGTTTAAACACTTGAAAAAGTTGTCATTGAGTGTTAACCTTCCCATATCATCTGGTCTGAGGACTTCAGGCATGATTGAGTTTCGGTTTAAACACTTGTAAAAGTTGTCATTGAGTGTTAACCTTTTCATATCATCTGGTCTGAGGATTTTAGGCATGATTGAGTTTCGGTTTAAACACTTGTAAAAGTTATCATTGAGTGTTAACCTTCCCATATCATCTGGTCCGAGGACTTCAGGCATGATTGAGTTTCAGTTTAAACACTTGTAAAAGTTGTCATTGAGTGTTAACCTTCCCATATCATCTGGTCTGAGGACTTCAATCATGATTGATTTTCAGTTTAAACACTTATAAAAGTAAAAATAACAGAAAGTACAAAACCTTTATATAACAAATAAATATATTGATCAAGGAAAAACTCGTTAATAATAATACATTTTCAGGTTGTTTACATTCCACGGATGTGGTATTACATGATCATCTAAATCTTCTAGAAAGTATGCCCCGATGCCAGCCCCTGAGGTAATACGGTATGACCCTTCCCAAATGGACCCTAGTTTTCCCCATGCTGGATTCTTTGCAGGGCCTAGAACTTTTCTCAACACTAAATCACTAAGTGCTAATGGTCTCAACTTCACGTTGGCATCATAACCCTGTTTGAGCTTGTGTTGGTAATATGCTAGTTAGACCATTGCATTTTCCCTATCTCTTTATTCAAGTCTAAATTCTTCTCTAGTAGCTCATTGTTACGGCTCAAACTGAATGAACTGGTTCTTAATGTTGGGAAACCAGTTTCTAAAGGGATGACAGCCTCAGCCCCATAAGTCATTGAGAAGGGGGTCTCCCCGGTAGGTCTATGAGGCATGGTCTGATATGTCCAGAAAACATGTGGTAGTTCTTCCACCCATTTTCTATTCGCATCGTCTAGCCTCTTCTTTAGTCCATTCACTATGATCTTGTTAATAGCCTTTGTTTGTCCATTCCCTTGGGGATAAGCCGAAGTAGAATATCTATTCGTAATTCCCAACTCATAGCAATATCTTTTGAAAGATTTGCTATCAAGCTGGAGACCATTGTCTGAGATGAGAGTATTAGGGACTCCGAATCAGGTAACAATGTTTTTCCAGACAAACTTTTTGGCATCCATATCTCTAATGTTTGCCAGGGGTTCAGCCTTGATCCATTTAGTGAAGTAGTCTTTGCCGACCAGCAGATACCTCTTATTCCTTACTACCTTGGAAAAAAGGCCCACAATATCTAAGCCTTATTGAGCGAATGGCCAAGGGCTAGACAAATGATTAAAGACTCCCCTCGGTTGGTGTATGTTTGGTCTTATTGAGCGAATGGCCAAGGGCTAGACAAATGATTAAGGACTCTCCCGGTTGGCGTATGTTTGGTGCGAACCATTAACATTGATCGCATTTTTTCATGTATTCTTATGCTTTTCTTTGTATATTTGGCGACCAATAGCCTTAAATGATGGCTCTGCGCGCTAAGGATTTACCTCCAACATGACTTCCGCAAAGAAAATTAAAAAAAGAGAAAATTCATGCTATATATATATATAAAAGCTTGTTTAGAATGTTTTTGGTCTTTAAAACATGGGGTTGATGTAGAACTTTTGATTCTTTGAACCAATTCTTTGGGCGAACCTTCTTTGGTTTTTTCATTTTTGGGTTTTGAAGAAGGTTCTGCTCTGTCTCTGTTTTGGAAAACATAGCCTCCAAATAGTGTTTTTTTTTTTTCTCTTACAGAGTGTATATTTTTTATTTTGATTTTGAATCTAAGAATGATCAGATGGTGGGTGCTTTCACTGCAATTAGCAGAGCTGTTTGTGAGCTCGATGGGTCATATGCTATTTGGGTTTTACATATTTAGCTCCGCCGTGGCTGGTGATCTCTCTCAGGCTCTGAATGAATGTTTGTTTAAGGCTAACAATACGAATGTTGTGGTCAAAGAAGACGTGCCGAAAGGGACAAGCACCAATGTTGATAGTCTGCCTCCTATTGTTTTAGTTCATGGAATTTTTGGATTTGGCAAAGGGGTCTGTGAATATTTCATTATTCTCTCAAATGGGTTTGGATTGTTTTTTCCATTTCGTGCTTTTTACGCTTCCAAATTAATCTTTTTGGGTTTTATTTTGGTAAATTTTTTCTGGGTTTTTAGAGATTGGGAGGTTTGTCGTATTTTGCTGGGGCAGAGAAGAAAGACGAGAGGGTTTTGGTGCCTGATTTGGGGTCTTTAACAAGCGTTTATGATAGGTATGTGCCACTTTTTAATGGGGTTTTGGCGTTTTTGGTTCAGCTGAATTCATGGCTTTCACTTTTTTCTCGTTAGCTACTTTTGAAATGGGTTTTGGGTTTCAGGGCTCGTGAATTGTTCTATTATTTGAAAGGAGGGCAGGTCGATTATGGTGAAGAACATAGCAAGGCTTGTGGGCACTCACAGTTCGGACGAGTTTATGAACAAGGTTCTAGTTCGCCTGCTTTGCTTAGAGCTCTATATTCATGATTTTTGTCTGTTTCAATGAATGAAATTTGTCTATATAATAGTTGGCTTTAGTTGAATTTGAATTTGTCTTCTTGTTGTTGTGGATTGGTAAATTACTAGTTGTTTATGCTGTTAGGAAAGATGAGAGATAGAGTGGAGACAGGTTTGAAATTAGTACCACTTGCTCTGATACCATGTCAAATTATGAGTTGTCCCCAAAACTTTAACAATGAAGAAGGGGTGAATTTTAGTCACTTAACCATTATTCTAATAGGCTGTAATTGCAATGCAGGGAATTATCCTGAATGGGATGAGGATCACCCTATTCACTTTGTGGGGCACTCGGCTGGAGCACAGGTTGTTTGCTTGTTGCAGCAAATGCTTACTGATAAGGTTAGTTGAAATTGTATTATGTAAACTAAGGAGAACCCAAAATCTTCAAATTAAAGATGGTTTGTAATTTTACGCTCAAATTGTTCGTAGGCATTCAATGGGTATGAGAATACCTCAGAAAAATGGGTATTGAGCATCACAGCCTTGTCAGGAGCCTTCAATGGGACTACGAGAACCTACTTAGATGGGATACAGTGAGTTTCGTTTAAAACTTGTGCCTTTCCTAAAAGCTTCAGTCTCTTTAATTTCTATTACAGCTATGGAATTCTCTAACTTTTGTGTTAGTTGCGAAATTAAGTCCAACCAATGAGTGTTGAAATAATGCTAGTAGCCAAATAAGATTATATGGATAGCAAATTAATTATGGGTGTAATTCTACATATTGAGGGGTGGTTGATGGGAAGGGGTTACTATGTGGGGTGGGAGAGAGGGGGGGGGGGGGGGGGGGAATTCTTCAAAAAGCAAACTGAGAGCAAAACAGAAACAGAACAACTAGAAAATAACTTCACTAAGAGTACTGCTTGCAAATGCCCCAGGGAGGACATGTGATCTCTTTTCTAATAGCATTTCCTTCTCGCACAAGAATTGGTGGCTATGGATTCAAAATTCACTTACTAGTAGAAAGCATAAAAAAGAGAAGCAGTTGGTCTATGTGGCCATGTTAGCTCCTAATGATATGTCATAATAATTGCCTTGTTAGATTATACATCAAAGCTAGTTTCATTTTTGTATGTAAAGTTGGATAATGGTTATAATTGTTGGCAAATTATGCTATTATATATTTTGACTACTTTTCCCCCAATTTTCCCTGCATTAAAAAATTTCCCTACGCCTAACTTTTAAGGTGGTTTGAACTTGTTCCAGGCCAGAGGATGGGAGAACCATGAAACCTATATGTCTGCTACAATTGTTACGCATTGGAGTGATAATATATGATTGGTTTGACATTCCCTGGCTCAAGGCATATTACAATTTTGGGTTTGATCACTTCAACATGTCGTGGAGGAAAATTGGTTTTAGGGTTCTTGTTGATGGCCTCTTGGGGAATTCAGGCCCATTTTCTTCAGGGGACTGGATCCTCCCAGATCTTTCAATTCAAGAGGCCATGCATCTCAACTGCCATCTAAATACCTTTCCCAATACATACTACTTCAGCTATGCTACCAAGCGTACTAGGAAGATCTTAGGCATCACAGTTCCTTCTAGCATACTTGGCATCCACCCATTGCTTTTTATAAGAGTATTGCAGATGAGCCAATGGCGTCATCCTCCTGATGTCTATCCCCCTTATAAAGGCTACAGGTTTTTTTTAAAATCCATGTGTTCTTGTATCTACTTATTATCTAGCACCTGTTCTCCAATTACTAGAGGTTTTTATTTTGACAAATGATTTCCACTATATAAGTTTGGATCATTTACAGTATTTCTCTGTCAATATCCTAATCAAGTGTGACACTTCCACTATTAATTAGTTTGTCTGTTTCTGTAATGATTAAATCTCTAGAATTTGAAAATTACAGATGGTGGTACCCTCTTTTACATGTAAGATTTTGCGTAAATCAAGAAATTAAAGTTTTCATTTTGGAGCAAGTGCTGAATTTGATATCTGAAAAACAAAAATGACTATTACTTTAGTAATAACTAATTTGTGTTTTATAAATGCTTGTTCAGGGATGAGGATTGGCAGGACAATGATGGAGCCCTGAACACAGCGTACATGACTCACCCTCGTCTTCCAATTGAACATCCAAGTTGTTTTGTTGAAAATGATTCAGAGTGTCAACCACTGCAACCAGGCATCTGGTAAGTCATGCTTCTTAGTAACAAAATTGTTTACCTAACACAGTTACTAATAAAATCCTATTTACTGTTTGGCCACAGAGCTTGATTTTGGGAAATTCGATTTTGATTGTTTCTTGCATACACTATTAACAATGCTAGCTACAAAATGGTAATTTTCATAGACAAATCTTTCACCCAAAGTTTCAAACTTGTTTGACATCCAGCTTCAGTTTTAAGCCAATTCATATCATTCAGAATTTAACTATCATGGTGTACATTTTCTAAGAATTTATAAATTGGATGTTAAAGAGATTACTTCCATTGCTAATATGTGTAAATTAAGGTGGCTTAACTAGTCCAGCCTAGCAATATGCTTGCTGGGGGATCATGACATTGCTACTCATTTATATATTGCAAAATAATGAGATGGTGCTCTTTTTTGGACATGCATTGTAAACAACCATTAGAGATCACTATAGCAAGATCAATCATTTTTAGAATCGTGCCCAAATGCTGAAGCTAGTTCAGCCGTATATCAGTTTCTGCAACTGTTGTCTCACAACATAGTTGTAATTCTCAAAGAAACGTACAAAACATCAAGAAAACAAGTAAATTGTCCACTTCCATAATGGCTAGGAATAAAATTGGAAGTTCAATATTGTTATTAAACTTGCTTAAGGTTATGTTATTAAGAAACGGAATGACTTATACTTGCTTTTCCCCATCCACTGCTTGTGGACATTTCAGCTTTAGACTTCGCTTTAATGCTTCTTCTTTGAGCCTGCTCAGAGATGGAATCTGACGTTTTAACTAAATGCAGGTACTACAAGATTGTGGAAGCTGATCACATATTGTTCATCGTGAATCGGGAGAGAGCGGGAGTTCAATTTGATCTGATATATGACAGCATTTTTGAACGCTGCAGAAAGCATGTATTTAGGAAGGATCCACCAACATTACCAAACGAAGCACACCAATAGTTTTTTGTATCTGTTTCTCTCGCCTGATGCTCAACGGCCAGAAAATATATACTTCTGTTTTCCTGCTACACATTTTTCCTTTTCTTTTCCCATTGTAAATGTAAATTTTTTTTTTTTTTCACTTCACTTCTTTTCCTTTTCTTCATTGTACCAACTTGTCTTTGTAGCTTTATGAGATATATATTAGAGGCTTAGCTTATACACGAGCCCTCTCTGGTTTTTATAAAGTTAGATAGTACATCTTATGGCATTTGTACACACTATCCTCTTTCTGTTCATGAATATGTTTGGAACTTCATTCTTGAATTTTTTTGGTCACTTTTTTGTTTTGTTTTGTGTTATCAAGTGTTTATTATCATCTTCTAAAAAAAAGTGTTTATTATCAAAAGAGGTGGGGTTTAAACTAATATGAAATTCAATGATAGCAAGCAATCCTGCCTGGAATTGAAATGTGGTGCTCAGGCCCGAAAGGGAAAAAACAAACATATTTTGCGCCATTTAAAAAGAGAACATCTATTGAGACGATTTATAGTCCTTATAAAATGGAAAAAATAAACTTCTTTTATTTTTTGAGAAATTAAAAAAAAAAAGAAAAAAAAGAAAGACATATGGTATTTAAAAGTCAAATAAATTTTAATTTAGATCTAAGGCATGTCGTATTTAAAAATAAAATCATCCAACTAAAAGTAGTAGGGAATTGGAGGGTTGTCTTAGAAATAGACAAATTTAACTATAAAGCCAGACAATTTTTTTTTTCTTTTTAATTAATTAATTATTTTTTTGAAATTAAGCAAAACAATTTTATGGTCACACTGTTTCACATTCTAAACATTTTTTAGTCACCACCTTTTCCTTTTGTATTGGAGGCTTAGCAAACATTATGATTTGAATTGGAATTACTGAGAAGATAACTTTGTTGATTTGTGTGAGTTCTAGTTAGCTCAACTAGTAAAGTTTTTGATGGTTGTATAAGAGATTTGAGATTCAATCTTCGTCTACACCAAAAAATTGATTGATGTCTTGGTCGGATGATATAGAGTTATTATTAGGAGCGGACGCTACAAGTTGAAACTTTCTAAAAAAAAACTTTGTTGATTTGTTAAAATTACATTGCAATATGAACCTGAATATTGTTACAATTTTTTAAACTTTTGTTAATGATTTTTTGAATTTTTTTTTTTTTGAATTTCATTCTAATTTTGAACCTAAAATTTAATCATTTGGGATCAATTATGGATAATGAATATTTATAAAATAATATATATATTTTAATTAAATACTCTTGAGGTGACTAGTTTATTGATTTTTTATTTTATTTTTTGAGAAAGTAGTTTATTGAACTTGGGAAAAAATTTCTATTTAATTTTATTACTACACGTACATAAATATCTGTAGATTTATTCCTAACTTTAAGGAAGTATCCTTCCTGTAGAAGTAATTTCAACTAGAAGATAAAAGCAATTTGAAAATAAATAACAACTAGATTCTCTACGAGTTCTTAGAATACTCTATTGGATAAAGTTCTTTAAATTGTTAATACTAATTTAAAATTAATGTTTTAAAATGCTACCGCCTCATCAATCCATCCAGGCATCCATAGAGGCCAGGTATATTATTAACTCCCCCATCCTCTATAATCTTTGTTTTCTCTAAATTTGTCTATTTGCTGTCAGATTGTTCTATTTTATTTTGAAATCTGAATTCTTTGAACCATCCTCCTTTTTTTTGTTTTGTTTTGTTTTTTGTTTTTTTGTTTTTTTTTTAAAGTAGTTTATTGAACTTGAGATAAATTTTCTATTTAATTTTATTATTACACATACATAAATATCTGTAGATTTGTTCCTAACTTTAAGGAAGCATCCTTCCTGTAGAAGTAATTTCAACTAGAAGATAAAAGCAATTTGAAAATAAATAACAACTAGATTCTCCACGAATTCTTAGAATACTCTACTGGACAGAGTTGTTTGAATCGTTAATTAATACTAATTTAAAATTAATGTTTTAAGATGCTGTTGCCTCATCAATTCATCTAGGCATCCATAGAGGCCAGGTATATTATTAACTCCCCCATCCTCTATAATCTTCGTTTTCTCTAAATTTTCCTGTTAGCTGTTCAGATTGTTCTATTTTATTTTGAAATCTGAATTCTTTGAACCATCCTTTTTATTGTTTCGAGTTACAGCTTGGATTTACCCATTTATGCAACAGACGCTGTCCCCCAAAATGAAAATTAGTTTATACACACTGTTACTGTTTCCACTAGAAGTGGACCATACTACCACAGGTGTCATGACTATCAATTTTATCATTGTATGAGTACCTCTTGTATGAAACAAAATTTTCTTTACCAACTTTTCTGTATTTATAGTAAGAATTTGTTTATTAATGAGTCTTGAATTCATTTCCTCATAGATGATGATTTTTCTGAGTTAATGATTTTTATTTCGTTTGAAAATAAAAAAGATGGACTAGTAGTGTATTTGCATTTGCACAAATAAAAGTTACACATGACTTCTGAAATTAAGTGATCGGTGAGTTTGTTAAAGACCTTTCAAAAATGCCAAAATCTTTGGGCCAACACACAGAATTCTATGTAAGGCCCATTAACCAACTAACAAGAATCTCTATTTATCCTGCGGACGCTAGCTGATAACGAGACCATAATTAACAGCCCATCAATGTCAAAGTTGGCGCAATACCTTCGCTTGGAGAAAGATATAAGAAAAAAAAGCTATAAAATTGGATATTTGGATATGATATAACTCAGTTTCCATCGCACTCAATCCCAATATCGTGGGGCCCACAAAAAAAAGTGTGTTTGCTAGGAGTGTGTATGGGTTGGGTTGGGTCGGGTCGGGTCGGGTTAAGAGGATTTTTTGACTCAACCCACCATAGTTGGTCAAAAAATTCAACCCAACTCAACCCATTACATAAGTCCAACCCAACCACATAGGTCAAGTTGGGTCGTGTTGAACCCATAGGTTGGACAAATTTATTATTATTATTATTAAATTGAATAGAAAAAAAATATAAATATATATATATTTAAAAAACCCAAAGATTAGTATCAATGTAACTCTTTAAAAGCAAACAACACTAATGATTAAACAACAATAGTAATTTACTAGGGTTTGTGTGAACTAATTGATTTTTATATAAGATAGGAAGAGTTAGTTATTTTAAAATTTTATTAATTATATAATATTATATATATATATATATTAAATATATGGATGGGTCGGGTTGGATTTGGCGGGTTTGGAATTTTATGACTCAAACCCAACCTGACCCGCTATCAAAAAAAATTTTGTAACCCAACCCAACCCACCAAGCCCTAAAAACCAACTCAACTCGACGGGTTGGGTTGGATCGGTTTTGGTGGGTTGGCGGGTTGGCTACACAATCCTAGTGTTTGGCTTGGTTTCCTAGTATTGTTCCCATCAATCAAAACTAAAAATTTGAATTTGAGTGATGGGAACAAAAAATTTGTGTTTTCCAAGTTGAAAACTGAGTTTCAATGGCAATTTGGTAAATAGTGTGACTTCGTGGGACCCATTTGCAGTGAATTGTCAACAGTCCTTTGATATTACCGTTGCATTTGCTTCATTTCAGTTCATTTCTTCCCCCAAATTTTCAGCGTCACTTTACCCTCCTTCCCACTTCCCTCTCTCTGTCTCCTCTCACATTTCGCCTACACTTCATTCCCAATGGCATTTGAGATGATGAACCGAAGCACTGAACCTGCCTAAGATGAACACAACATTCAAATATCCATAACCAGTCACAGAGAACTCAGTCAAACTAGTCCTGAACGAGTTCTATACATTTCATAAACAAAACTTGGCAATCAAAATAGTATCATAATAGTAGAGATTGATGCAACCAGCAAAAGAGTCCATTCCCAGCTACCTACATTACCAATCTAGCTCTAGTATCCAAGAAATCACTCAAAAAAATACAGTTTAAAGAAATTTATAGAATCAGTCAGACTTGGGTTAGATAACAACATGGTAAATAGTATGTCAATCCATAGTTTCCTACCTAAGTCCTGAGAACCAATTTATACCAAGTACTCTAAAGTTTTCTAATTTCAAATGAATGACTAAACTATAACACACATCAAATTGTACGCTGAAATTACAAACTGCTCTGCTTATACCATTGAAAAATCATCTATATCCAAACTGTGTCAAGTAGTATGTTGATTCAATTATATAGATGGAATAATTCAAACGTTTTCCAAACATCTAATGTATACTTAAAAGTTTGAATATATCTAACCCAAATAGCATATATAATATTAAACCCAAGCTCAACAAAACCCATTGATTACATACATATTGTTGTGCGATATGGGGTTAAACATTACAGACCCAAAATCTCATTGTTTTTTCAGAGGCGAAGTAGGCCCAAACCATTCCTTAGGTTGATCCTAAAACTTCCCCAAACAGGGCAAGAGAAACGGAGAGACGGAGCCAAAGGGTCATGAGAAAATTACCTTAAACGGTGGTTCAGCAAGTGCAGCGATAATTGTAGTGAACTCCAGAGTAATCTTCACCGGTCCCAAGTGATGATTTGAGGTCAAACGAGGGAGAGGCGTGAAATGAGTTTTTGGAAAGAGAGGTGTTAAATGGGTATTGATGAAAACCATAAAGAAATAGAAAAAGAAAGAAGATTAAAGAAGACCCGAACTTGTTCTCGATCTTTACCGACGTTGGACTGGGAGGTGATTGCTATGCTTTTGGCTTATGGGGTTTAGGTGTGCTTTTTGGGGAAGAGAGGCGTGCTCTGATTGGAGAAAATTTCTATGAGAGGTAAGAGACATAAGCCCATTATGTGGTGTCGGTGGGTGGGCTCCACCATTTTGGCAAAAAGTGAAGTTTGAGTTTTGTCATTTGTGAGAAAATGAGGTTTGGATTATGAGTTATGCATTTTGAGTTTGAGTAATAAGTTATAAGTATTGAGTTGTGAAAATTTAGTCCTAGTTAAACCAAATAAGCCCTAAGGTTTTGTTTGAAAACAACTTATTTAGCTAAAACCTACCTTTTACTGAAAATATAAGAAAAGAAAAAGTTAAAAACTAACTGAATAGTATAAAAAGTCCTATAAATAATATATGAGAATAAAGGAGGCAAAATAAGTTAAATCTCAAAAAGTATTATGTGCATTTCTTGGTGCAATGCAACACAATTCATGTGTTGGGGGACCAAGCTCTGACATCCAAAAATTGTGTATGCGGAGTACTAGCCTACCAACTAGCAACATGACATTATCCACGCATGTCCTATCAAAAAAGAAAAAGAAAGACATCATCCACGCGGGTCACACATGCCTTCGAAGACTTTAAAATATGTTTAAATACTGCTTATTTTGTTAAAAGTTAAAAAAATTAAAGTAAAATAATTTTTAAATGGGTGAATAGTACTGTAAAATTAATTTTTAATGAAAGTTTTGTTGAAAAAAGAGGTTCGTGGGTTTCAAGAATAATGCACTGGATCCACTGGAAAAGCAAAAAAAGCCAGTGCACATTCTCAAAAAAAAAAAAAAAAAGGAAACGCCAAAACGTAGACATTGGGTTTGTTTCAATTGTACCTAAACGGGTACTTAATATCATTCTTTTTTCTTTTTCTTTAATTTTTTTTTATAGAAACAGACTTATTATCATTCGAACACACAAATCAACAAAAACAAAAAGAAGAAGAAGAATATAACATGCTGTTTTGGTTTACTTAACTTAACTGAGAAAACTCTTTTCTCATTGAATAAGGGTTTTGAATTCAAATCTTATTAAAATGAATTGATCAACAAATTTTATTACTATATAAATTAATGTTGTATCATATTCATATTAAATAATTAAAATAAATAAAATTGGCAATTTAAATGTATAGATGTGGGATGCAGCCAAAAAATATATATATATATATATATATAAATGTGAGAATTAATATGAAAGATAAGGAGTTTGTCAAAGTTTGTATTTCTAGTTCTAGTATTTTTCTTTGTCAAATGTGTAATCACACATTGATAAGGAGAGTGATTCCTTTGTTTAATAAAGTTTTGTTATTTTGTTGAACCAAAACAGTGAGTTTTGGGTGAGAAGAGGCAAAACTTTTAATAGTATGTTCTTCTATACTAAATGCACCATTTGACAACTACAAAGGTATGTATTTACCATGTGTTTGGGAGAGGGAAAATTTGTACATGGGATTTGGGAAGAAACTAGAATTTGACAAAGGAATTTATCAAATCCTTTTGTTTGGTGACATTCTCAAAGGAAATTGCAATTTCTACACGGAAAATTTAGCCGAAATTTGGGGGGGTCACAAATTCAGGCTTCAAATCCAATCTCATTAACTGTAATTTCAAGAATGAAAGATATGCGGGACTACATATTTGGTTGGGTTCTCAACTCATTTAGTTTTGTTTTTTTCCCTTGCCTCTTCAATAGTTCAATTACCTTCAACTTTTGGCAATTCTACAGTCTTTAGATTCTCTCTCTCTCTCTCTCTCTCTTTTAATCAATGTCTCACTTTCACGTTGTTTTTATACCATTCCGTATTCTCTCTCTCTCTCTCTCTCTCTCTTTTAATCAATGTCTCACTTTCACGTTGTTTTTATACCATTCCGTATTCTTTGTTTTTTGCTTTTGTCCTCATTGCCTTGGAGTTTATTCCATGGTGTCAAACTCAAACCTGGTCTGATTGATCCACTCCACAAAAGTCATGTTTTTGGAAGGAACAAAACCATCTAAAACATCTCCAAACTCAGGCTAAGTTGTTGAGGCATGCCATCTATTCGACTAAATGAATCATAGAGCTCTGGGCTCATGGAACCCAAGTTGAATGACATTGAATTGGGTGAGAATTATATAAAACTAGCCTCATCACACGTGCTTTGCACGTATGACAAGGCTTTTAAAAATTTTTTTTTTTTTTGGATAAGTTTGTTTTGAAGACATGGATTAGCAGGAGAATATCCTATTTTGTAGGTATTTTAGTAGAGTTAGAGATATATTTTATCGGGTTGCCTTTAAATTTATTTATTTATTTTTTTTAATGTTAAATCTAAGGTTTAAGGGTATTTCTGAACCATATAAAAGTCCAGTTAAAAAAGGAGAATCATTTTATAGATAGTACTAGCTTTTGAGCACGCGCTCACGCTTGTGCCCAGAAACTCTTCTATTTTTTTGTGTAAAAGTTAATAATTTGAATATATTATAATTTAGAAATATATATTTTCTATTTATTTTTCAAATAAATAAAAATGATGAACTTTAAAGATAAGCAGTAACTATAAATTATTTTTTGAACTTGAAGGAAAAAAAAATTCTAAATTTAGGAGTTCTCTTTTTAAATTAAAAATGAAATTTATTGTTTGACATTTATGACCCTATTTTTAAATGAATTTACCTTTCATTAATGAGCGTATTTTTGAACCACATAAAAGTCTAGTTGAAAGAGGAGAATCCTCTTATATATAGTACTAGCTTTTGAGCATGCACTCACATATGTGCTGAAAGACTCTTTTATTTTTTTGGGTAAAGATTGATAGTTTGCATCTATTATAATTTAGAAATACATTTTTTTTTTTAAATTTCAAACAAATAAAAAGGGTAAACTTTAGAGATAAGCAATATTGTAATTTTTTTTTTGAATGTGAAGGGACAAAAATCCTAAATTTTAGGAGTTCTCTTTTTGAATTCAAAATGAAATTTGTTATTTGACATTTATGACCCTATTTCTAAATGAAGTTACCCTTCATTAATGAGAATATTTTTGAACCATATAAAAGTCTAGTTGAAAGTGGAGAATCCTCTTATATATAATATAGATAGATAATTCAAATTGGCTTAATTAGGTTCTCTTGTGCCATTGGTTAAATTAAAGATTATTTTCATTCTTTTTGAGGTTCTTGGACCAAATTCATTTCAAGCCCCAAAAGGACCCACAGTTTATAAATCACACAGATTAGATCATGCACAATAATTCTCATATTTGTTCAGGTTGGGCTCATGATGTACAAGCATTTACCCGTCACGAAATGGCCCTATTAGCCCTTGTCTTCTCTATATCACATAACGGGCTTATGGCCGCATTATTCCACAATTTTATGAATTGGACAAAGACCCATATGTATTTTTTAATCAGAAATTCCCCATAAAAAAGAAAAAAGAAAAAAAAGAAATTGAGCTCATGGCATATTATTTTTCTTCATTTCATGGAATGAGCTTAAGGGCCAATCTCGCTACTTCACAATTGGGTTCACAGTTCATGTCATTGTCAAGATCATGTGGTGGGCTCATAGCCCATTTCTCTCTTGGCTTATTAAATAATAAATAGTAATGATTATTTTTTTAGAAAAGCTTTGCCTTGTCCAATGTTCATATAACTAAAAATCATTTCTACTGAAAATATAAAGGGCGACTAGTGTATTAGCATATATATTGTGAGGCCAGAAAATCGGGTAGCCTTGGCCCACCCCAAGCCAGGCCCAAATGGCCCACACCGAGGATGCATGATATGTCCGAGGATGACTCAGTCCTTGGGCGTCCGAGACCTCGGAAAAATACAAGGACTACCCTACCAAAGGACTCCTGGAATATCCGAGGAGGAGAGGGCCCAGTGCCACGCGTTAACAATAGAATTACGGAGAAGGGGCAAGCCCTAGGCGAACTGTCACCTCGGCATTGAATACGCTCACCTAACCCTTCTGGCCGCATTAATGAGGATGTAACCCCTTGACAGGGCAACATCGATAAGGGTGAGCCACCTGAGCACGGATATGACCTCTGATGGGACAGATGGTCAGAAGGGAGGCCAATAGATGATCAACAGGAGGAGAAAGAGAGGGATATATAAGAAAGGGGAACAAAGTGTAAGAGGGGGGTTTTTTTGGAGGAGGAGTGAAGGGGAAGAAAAAACCTCCTCGGCCATGGGCCGAGGAGCATCCCCCAGTTGTAAATTGGTCTTAGTATTTTTCAATAAAAGAAAAGTAGTTTATGCCTCATGCACGCCGGCGAGCGCCTAAACCTTCGATCCACTCTCTACAAATTTATTGTTTTGGGTTCGTTAGGCCTGGGGGGAACACATATCTCTTGGGCTACAAAAACCGACCCTACAATTGGCGCGGTCTGTGAGAAGGATTAGTACGCTGACCGACGCAACAGACGATCGTTCTAAGTAATCATTCTACGGAAGATTGGTGGTGATGCAAAAAAAAAAAAAAAAAAAAAAACGTTGCAGAAAGATAAAAGTTCGAAACAGAAGATTCAACAGAAACGGAATGAGTCTACACCTTACTTTATTAAACAAAAAGTTACAATGTACAAACAGAGGCTCAGGCTGGCGTGTTTCAAAACTACTCCTACAAGCTAATCCTACAAACAGAGGCCCAGGTGGACCTGTCCTAAAACCAGCTAGAGGGAAGTGTCAACCCGTGCTTTTATTGGCATCAAGAGAATGGGAGAGCTTGACAATAGGAGGAGGGAAGGAGGCTGGCTTGTTTCAAGGCCACCAACAACTCCTTTCTCGGTGCGGCGGAGCTTGAACAAAGCGAGGAGCAGATGCAGAGGCACCGGGACGCCCTCCCTCGTGATGTTCTTTTGATTCTCTCCAATCCTCACGAGCGTTGGCCGTTAGAGATGGCAACACTCGGGCACCAGCCATGACATGAGTTCTCGCGTCTCCTTCGTCGGAGGTGCGTTTCAGGGAGAGACATTAGGTACTTCAGCGACGTCCCTTCTAGCCACCGTGCACAGCACTATTAGTGTTACGCCTAGACTCGGCCGCGTCGGAAGCCCAGTGGGGGCTGCGGTTACAACGACTCTTGGCATGGATGTCCTCACACCCGCCTAAAGCCGCCCCATATCTGCCAACTCCGGTCACAATTCTGGCGGGGTTATTAAAGGGGCTTGGGGAGCTGAAAATGCGTGTTTCTGTTTGTGTCGGGAAGTTCATGGAATATGGAGAAACCATCCCCCCGAAAAGTCTTATATAGAGGATGAAGGTTGGTGAGAATTAATCTACACAGAATTCGAAGGGAGAATTATCAGCAGTGCTAATCATGAAGCTACCAAATTCCAAAGGGACCGTAGACCGCTGGATTTGTGTTGATTCACGAGGACATTAATGAAGGCGCGCCTTGCACATCGAAACGTCAAGCGCGGAGCACGAACGGCCAAGGGACACATCGTAAATGAAAAAGACGGGGACTCGAGCTGGAGGCGAGGTCAACGACACGTGTAAGATCATAGTCCGACCCAAGGAGGAATCGTTTCCAATAAAGCGGTCCGAGGACAAACCCCTTCTTACAGAGAAATGGAAGCGTTAGACAGAACCAAGGCATTGCATGGTCCTCGGACTCAAGTCTATGGGGAAACTAATCACTTAGCTACACCTGGGTACTAGACAGAACCAAGGTATTGCATGGTCCTCGGACTCAAACCTATGGGGAAACTAGATACTTACAGAGAAATGGAAGCGTTAGACAGAAACAAGGCATTGCATGGTCCTCGGACTCAAGCCTATGGGGAAACTAACCGCTTAGCTACACCTGGGTACTAGACAGAACCAAGGTATTGCATGGTCCTCGGACTCAAACCTATGGGGAAACTAGATACTTACAGAGAAATGGAAGCGTTAGACAGAAATAAGGCATTGCATGGTCCTCGGACTCAAGCCTATGGGGAAACTAACCACTCAGCTACACCTGGGTACTAGACAGAACCAAGGTATTGCATGGTCCTCGGACTCAAACTTATAGGGAAATTAGATACTTACAGAGAAATGGAAGCGTTAGACAGAACCAAAGCATTGCATGGTCCTCGGACTCAAGCCTATGGGGAAACTAACCACTCAGCTACATCTGGGTACTAGACAGAACCAAGGTATTGCATGGTCCTCGGACTCAAACCTATGGAGAAACTAGATACTTACAGAGAAATGGAAGCGTTAGACAGAACCAAGGCATTGCATGGTCCTCGGACTCAAGCCTATGGGGAAACTAACCGCTCAGCTACACCTGGGTACTAGACAGAACCAAGGTATTGCATGGTCCTCGGACTCAAACCCATGGAGAAACTAGATACTTACAGAGAAATGGAAGCGTTAGACAGAACCAAGGCATTGCTGGTCCTCGAACTCAAGCCTATGGGGAAACTAACCGCTCAGCTATACCTAGGTGCTAGATAGAACCAAGGTATTGCATGGTCCTCAGACTCAAACCTATGGGGAAACTAGATACTTACAGAGAAATGGAAGCGTTAGACAGAACCAAGGCATTGCATGGTCCTTGGACTCAAGCCTATGGGGAAACTAACCGCTCAGCTATACCTGGGTACTAGACAGAATCAAGGTATTGCATGGTCCTCGGACTCAAACCTATGGGGAAACTAGATACTTACAGAGAAATGGAAGCGTTAGACAGAACCAAGGCATTGCATGGTCCTCGGACTCAAGCCTATGGGGAAACTAACCGCTCAACTACACCTGGGTGCTAGACAGAACCAAGGTATTGCATGGTCCTCGGACTCAAACCTATGGGGAAACTAGATACTTACAGAGAAATGGAAGCGCTAGACAGAACCAAGGCATTGCATGGTCCTCGAACTTAGGCCTACAGGGAGACTAACTATAAAATATCACAAGTTAGGGAAGGATGAAGCCCCACCTAGCCCTTGAAACGCCAGAGGGCTGCCCACGCATACGTTCTCTCTCCTTATCATCGTTACTGGCGCAATTGGCCGACATACAATTCAAGCTAAAATCGTGCAGATCAAAGGAAAAGAGGAAAAGCAGGCAGCGTGCACACAGATAAGCAGTTGAAATAAATAGAAAGGAAAATTAAATTCGCATTACAATAATGAGCCCGTAAAAGTTGCCTGGCAAGAGCCACAGTACATAGAGGAGAAGCGCAACAAAATAAAATAAAACAACGTAAAAGTAGGGCGAGCCAAGACATCGGGGAGTCTACTCTTTTTGCTCAGGCTGGGCAGGGGCAACCTCTGACCCCTCTGAGCCTTGGCTTGAGGGGATGGCTTGCAAGGGTGCAGCGAGAGCAGCTGTTTCCTCGGTGGCGGGGGTTTGATCATCGGACGGGATCTCCACTATCTCTTGGGGCACCTCCTCGCTCGAATGTTCCCCTAGTTCTGCAGCCCCCACCGCTTTAGCAATCTCCCCAACCTTAGGGTCATCAGGGGCTACCTCGCAGATAGCAGGGGGGTAGTACACGTTCTCCGCCTTCCACAGGTCGGACGAAGCTTCCACCGCAGCCTGTTTGAGGCCTCAACCCAGACCTGGGAGCAGTATCGCCTACATACCCCTGGGACTTGAACTTTGTAGAGGGCCTCTACCGCGACCACCCCATCGGCGTAGGCTGCGGCCTCAGCATCCTCCTTGGCAGTCAGGGCCATCTCCCTGCCATAGTCCGCCTCGTCCTTAGCCCACCAGGCCTGGTCTCTGGCCCATTCTGCCTCCCTCTGGGCCCCCTCGGCCTTTGTCACCTTAGCCTGCAGATCTGCGATCAGATCTCTCGCGATCTGCAATTGCTCCTATGCCTCGCCCAGGCGCCTTGTCTGCTCCTTGGCCTGGTTCTGGGCACCCTCAAGACCAGATAGGGCACTGTCCCGCTCCCTGGTCACCGCCTTCAAATCCTCTCGGGCCTTGGCGAGGTCAGCCTCGGAATTCTTCAGAGCCCGGGTAGTTTCAAAGCGCCAATCACGCTCCTTGTTGAGAGCCTTCCTCTAGTCGTTCGCCGCCCCCTCCAACCTAAAGATAGCCTGGACAGCCTGCCAAAATAACCAATACGCTATAAGCCTAATAAAAGAAAAAGAGTGGGCGAAGAGTCGAAGTTATAGCCCTTACCATCCCCACATATCGCTTGAGGCTGACGAAGACCTGCTCGCTCGTCAAAGAGTTAAGCTCAGCCATGTCCGCCGGGAGCAGCAGGCTCCTCTCCAGCGCGTCGGCCACGCGCGCACCTTCGCCCTCATTGAAGTCCCTTAGGGAGGCGTTATCCCTCAAGGGCTCCCCACGGAGCATCGGGGCTGGGAGCCAGGCTTGAGCCTCGGAAGAGGTGGTGTCGACTACCTGCCTCTCCTGGCTCTTGTCGCCTATTTTGAGCTGCTTAGACGGCCGCAGAGTAGTGTCCTCCTCCTGCGAGGACACCGTCTTATCCTCTACAGGCCTTTTACCCT
The DNA here is from genome assembly GCF_002906115.3 of Quercus suber. NCBI lineage: Eukaryota > Viridiplantae > Streptophyta > Magnoliopsida > Fagales > Fagaceae > Quercus > Quercus suber. The sequence goes on from NW_027069508.1 coordinate 88,591, forward strand.
TATCCTTCTTCTTTTTGGGGCCGGCAGGCACGGACCCAGAGGGTGAGCGCGTCTGAGAAGGAGGAGGAGGGAGCTTCTGCTGAGCAGAAGTCGACCTAGTCTTCGGAGGGGGAGTAGGAAGTTTCTGCTGGGACTCCCCCGGTTGGCCCTCAATCAGGTCCAACAAGGTGGTGGTGGGCTTCCTCTTGTAACCCATTCTCGTCCGAGGAGGGGTTTCTGAAGTAAGGAGGTCTGCTTCGGTCAAATTGGGATCACCCAAGTCCCCGAGAGGGTCCTCGGACTGATCAAGCTGTGTGAAAACGTCAAACGCGTCCCCTTCCCTCTCTGGATCCTCCTCGGCGGCCTCGGCGAGCGGTTGGGAAGAGGAGGGGATGGCTAGCGTGACAGCTTCCTGGTCGGAGGGCTCCTCGGGGAACGAAAACCCATCCTTGGTCACAGTAATCCTCTGGAGCCAAGGATCGCTAGCTCGGATGACGTGCTTCGGAACCGGGAACGACTTCTGGGTAGGTTTATACCCCAAAATTATGTGGGCGGCCCTAACCTGATTGTCGTCCTCGTTTATATACACCCACGCCCTCAGCGCCTTCTACAAATCTTCCTGGTTGACCAGAGGGAAGTGACGCTTAAAAGCATGCGGGTCTGCAAACGGAAAGCACCACCGCGTTAGTCAAGAAAAAAAAAAGAAAAAAAAAAAAGGAATAAAAAAGACGAGAACTTGAAACCCCTCCTGTTTCCCACTACCCCACCTGGTATTCCCTCTATTGTTAGGCAGTGAAGGCCATCGTGCAGTGCCACTCCCCTAACACGATGAGGAAATTCTCGTTGAACCCCTTGTTGGACTCGGGGAGGCACTGAATGAGCCGCACCCTGTCGTCTCTCGTCTTCAGGTAATACGACTTGCCCTTAAGAAGCTGAAGGTTGTAACACCAATTCACGTCGTGGTGGGTCAACCTCAGCCCCATCTTCTCATTTAGGGCGTCCACACAGCCCAGAATCCTAAAGACGTTTATCCCACACTGGGTGGGGGCCAACCGGAAGTGCGTGAAGTAATCCCTCATCACTGGCCCCATGGGGATTGTCATCCTCCCTTCAAGGAAGGCGACAATGGGAACTATCACCTCGCCCTCCTGTCGGTGTATGCGCCAATCCCCGTCCTCACAATATCTCAGACCTACATTGCCGAGAATTCGGTAGTCGGTGATGAATTTCTCCATCGCCTCCTCAGTATCGACGTATTTCTTAAACCTACCCATCCCGGTTGACACCTAAAAGAACTAAAAAAGAACAGACGAAGTAGAAGAAAGAGTAGAGAGAGAGCTCAGAGAGGAGTAGAACGACTTACTGAAAAGAGGAGGAGCTCCTTGGACATGCCTTTTTGTGCTGGAGGTGCTAGTGAGAGTGTGGCTGAACTCAGGAGGGGCACACGAGAATTCTTGATTACAAATGGGAAATAAGAAGAAGCAGTTCGTACGGGTATTTATACCCCAAATTAAGGAACCATGCGGGTTTTTCTGCCCATAAATGCGAGACGAACCTCCACCGTTGGATGGGTAACGCCTCATTAGACGTGGGGAGCACAGAGCCGCCTGAATTTAATGATGGACACGTTACGTGCTCCGAAACGTCAGCGATGTGCCTTGGGCAGATGAATAGACTCCAGTACTAACCGGGGGGGGGGGTAAGGCCGAGGATGTCAAAATCCTTCTCCCCGCTCGAGGATGCGTGCAGCAAGATTTTGAGGGGCTATTGTGGGGCCAGAAAATCGGGTAGCCTTGGCCCACCCCAAGCCAGGCCCAAATGGCCCACACCGAGGATGCATGATGTGTCCGAGGATGACCTAGTCCTCGGGCGTCCGAGACCTTAGAAAAACACGAGGACCACCCTACCAAAGGACTCCTGGAATATCCGAGGAGGAGAGGGCCCAGTGCCACGCGTTGGCAACAGAATTACGGAGAAGGGGCAAGCCCTAGGCGAACTGTCACCTTGGCATTGAATACGCTCACCTAACCCTTATGGCCGCATTAATGGGGATGTAACCCTTTGACAGGGCAACATCGATCAGGGTGAGCCACCTGAGCACGGATATGACCTCTGATGGGACAGACGGTCAGAAGGGAGGCTAATAGATGATCAACAGGAGGAGGAAGAGAGGGATATATAAGAAAGGGGAACAAAGTGTAAGAGGGGGGTTTTTTTGGAGGAGGAGTGAAGGGGAAGAAAAAACCTCTTCGGCCTATGGCCGAGGAGCATCCCTCAGTTGTAAATTGGTCTTAGTATTTTTCAATAAAAGAAAAGTAGTTTATGCCTCATGCACGCCGGTGAGCGCCTAAACCTTCGATCCACTCTCTACAAATTTATTATTCTGAGTTCGTTGAGCCTGGGGGGAACACATATCTCTTGGGCTACAAAAACCGACCCTACATATATATATATATATATGTATATATAAAATAGGCAAAGCTTAGAGAAAATCCAATTAAATTTGAATTGGATTTTTAATTTTGTGTCACATGTCTCATTTAATTTTTAATTTTATACCAAGTGAATTATTAAGTGTAAAAATTGAAGAGTTCAAATTTAATTAAATTCAAAATTGGATTTCAATTGGAATCCAATTTTCTGCCATGTGTCTATCTAATTTTTAATTTTTGTGGCAAGTGAATTATTGGGTGCAAAAATTGAAGAGTCTAAAACCAATTAAATTCTAAATCATAAAATAAAATAAATAAATAGATATATATATATATATAATATAAGAAACCATTGCATATTTTAGTAATACCATGAATACTTTGAATATTTTCTTAAAAAAATATATAATTTAAACTGTATAATTGTTATTATTTTTAATTATACCCGCGTATATACACAAAATTACACACTATTTTGCATAAATGAGAGTCAACATGGGTATCCAATTCGGCTTTTGAAATATATGTCCTGCTGAACTGTCAATAAGTTCGTTAAAGCCCATCTAAAATTGCCAAAGATCTGGGCCAACGCCTAGGATTCTACGTGAAGCCCATCGACCAACTAACAATAGTCTCTATTTAGCCTACAGAAGTAAGCTGAAAACTCTTTTAAAAAAAAAAAAATGAAAAAAAGAAAAAGAAAAAGAAAAAAGTAAGCTGAAAACTAGGGGTGGCAAAATTTGACACGACCCGCGAACCCAACACGACTAACCTGTTTATAAACAGGTCATGGGTTGAGGCTAAATGGGTTCGGGTCATATTCGGGTCGACACGGCTAACCCGTTTAATAAACGGGTTGTGTTCGTGTTTAACATGTGAACCCGTTTGACCTGTTTGACCCGTTTAGGTAATAAATGTATTAAATTTTGTTATTTTTGCTTAATTTTTGTTGTTGTAATTATATGTTTATTATTATATTTATGATTGTAATTGTATTTTAATTTTAGATATATAGAAATTAATAATAGATTATTTAGATCATGTATGACCCATTAATCAAACAGATTATTAGTATATATTTTTACATGACTTATTAATTAAATAGGTTAAACGTGTCGGGTTGGGTCAACCTGTTTAATAAACAGGTCGGGTTAGGGTTGAGGATTCTTGACACGTTTACTAAACAGGTCGGGTTCGGGTCAACCCATATAGCAGAGTACTTATGGCTCGACACGACACGAACCCGACCCGCGAACACGAATTGACACCCCTACTGAAAACTAGACCATTTATTAACAGCCTATCAATGTCAAAGTTGGCCCAATGCCTCCGGCTGGGGATGATTGCATTCATAACACATCTAATACGGGTCTAAAGTTACGACAAATTCCACAATTTTATTCATAATTGTTGAAATGACATGTTGTGATTAACTACAATAAGCTATGTAATAAAAAAGCATCATATAAAATTTATTGTTTTAATTAAATTAAAAGATGGTGTTAGGTGATTAAAATAATTTAAAATGAATAATCAAATATCTTGTAAATTTCCTAAAACTTTTAGTAATGAAATTTTAAATGTAGTATTTTTTAATTCTTAAAATTTTGGTAATAGAGATTCACATGGGGTAAAATATATTAAAAAATTTAGTGCATCACAATAACAATATTGTGATACATGGTACTGACATTAACCATATGAGATTTTGCATAGCATGTAAGATAGTTTTTATTATATAGTATTGATATTATGATTGTGTGATACACAAATTTATAAATATTTCAATAACATAATTATAATTGAATAATAAAATTAAAAAGGAAACAAAAACTACTTCAAGTATTGTGGTGAAAAACACATTTTGTAAGACCATTTTTTTTTTATTTAGAAAAAATAATCCAAAATATTATATGTTATTACTATTAAAATAAATATTAAAACTTATTTCAATTTTCTTTACAATTTTGAATTTAATTTTAGTTAGAGTAATTTGTATTGTGAATTTCTTAAAAAAATTTTTAATAAATTTTTACTTTGAACAAATAAAATTAGTAATTTTAATGTATTCATAAAATGTTAACTAGTATAAAGACAGTTTAGCTACTTAGTTTTTATTTAGCAAAAATTATTTTTGCCAACTTATTTGACTATTTATCTTATTTTTGCTATTATTCATGGGTTACACTGCACTGGTGTTATTTATGGGTCTTATCATACTATTTTAGCTAATTTTTACATTTATTTACAGTGCTTTCAGTAAAAAAAATTCAGTTTTAACAAAATAAGCGGATTCTAAACGGCTTTTATTATCATGAAGAAAAAATAGCTAACTGACGCAACTATAATTATAAGAAAAAAAGATATAAAATTTTCTTTCAATGTAGATTACTATTTTTTTTATTTATTATTATTTTTGTTACTCAAGTGCATCAGACGATCACATGTGTTAGCATGGACGGCACATGCATCATCATTGGTGGCACATGAGATTCAAGGAGACAATATTATGAGCCAAATGCTCAAAAGGTATTATGTGCGTTTCTTGGTGCAACACAATTCATGTGTTGGGGGACCAAGCTCTGACATCCAAAAAATTGTATATCCATGGCTATCAATCAATTACTAGCAATTCATGTGTTGGTGTAAAGGGATGCTATTATCTTTGGAGGTGACTCTCTCATCATCTGCAAAATTCTCCAAGGCCTACTTGAGGATTCTTCACCAGGTTCTTGCCCATATACTGGCTCGATACTATTTGTATTGATGACTTCATAGCTTGGTTAGAGAAAACTCCTATTCATACTGAGCACGCGTGTGCTCATGATGTAACTCATTTGCCTTTGTTCTAAATAATTTTTTTGGTATCCCCATAAAAGGTAAAAAAGAAAAATGAAGAAGAAAACTAGCAACATGATAACCCTATATGCCTTTTGAGATAATAGATTTGGATTCGAATCTTACTTATACAGAAAAACAAATGATGAACAGATTTATTACTACAAAAGTGAACAGATTTATTACTACAAAAGTGAATCAGTACGTGTTAAAGACCTAAACTGTTCTTCAAACCGAATTGTGTGATTAGAAATGATTAGATGATATAATCATGCAATTAATATTTTCATGTTCTAAGCCTGAAAAAGAAATCAGCCGACCAAATAGCTACGTATAATATTATTATCAGTATATTACTAGTGCAGTAACATGCAATTAATATTCAGATGGTGTACATGTTTTCTTCTCTCTCTCTCTCTCTCTCTCTCTCTCTCTCTCTCTCTCTTTTTAATTGTGTGGTCAAAGTCAAAGAAGCAAATTACGTACGTACATAACATGACAACCCCACTAACCCAGCGGCAATGCAAAAGGAGAAGAAATTAAGCCCAACACACCATATGCTATGGAAACAATAAGATGAACCTATACAAAGTGAGAATATTTCTATAATTCATAATTCATTGACATATAATTAGTACAATCTAGATCTACGTAATACATTACATAATTTAAATGAAATTAATTTAAGCATCATATGCTTAACCCTAAAAACATTATCATTTGTTGGTTAACTATTTTATGCAGTAATAACCAGGGTAAGGTTTGTGAAATAGGCTAACTATTTTATCTGGTCTCATCCACTAAATCTATGTCAAACAAATCATTGAGGATTTTTTTTTTTCATTTTTTATTATAAATTTTTTGAGAAACAATTCAGTGTGGATTTACATGGCCTAAAGTGTTCAAATGGGGATTAAATGCTGTGGACAAAAAGGATTGCAGAGCTATATCCTTGATGAAGGGTTAATGGGTTGAAAAAAATGAAAACCATAAGAAAAAGAAATTACAGGAGAGAGAGATGGGGGATAAGGGTAAAAGAAAATGATAGAAACATGATCGGTTTAAACCGACACATTGTTTAAAACTGCACCCATTTAACCAAGTTTGAGGAGTATTTAAATAATTCTAAAAAAAAAGGAGTATTTAAATGAAGTAGTGAAAAATATAAAATATTCCGAGGAGTGTATTTGTAAAAATGGTTATTTGAAATAGAAAAATAACTTCATTTAAAGAGTAGCCAAAATTTAAATTAAGAGAGAGCTTGGCGAGAATGCTCTTAGATGACAAAAATTGTTGAATACTTTTATGGTGAAACTACAATGCTAACCTCTAAAGTTTAACTGCTAAGATTTTTGATCTCCAAAGTTTCAAGTGAGCATTATTGGTTCCTAAAGTTTTAAATATGAGTGCTAGTAGTTTCTCTGTTAACTCCCGTCAATTTATTTGCCTATATGTATAACGGAATAATGATGTGGCATGTTTCAAAAGATGTGGCAACCCATTTATTATTGAAAAATTATTATCATATTATTAACATGGGTCTTCAACACATCAAACTCATTAAAATTGGATCTTTCTCCAAATTCAAAGAACTTGGATTATTTTTTTCATTTTCCTTCATTTTCTCAGAATCCAAACAGGGTCTAAAAATATGTTCAATTCAAAATCAAATAACTAATATATATATATATATATATTTTAAAGGATTTTGCTACTTTTTTTTTTTTTGAAAAAGAAACTTATGGATTTTATTAATAAAATTCAACTACATCCAATTGTAAAATTGAACCAATATGAGATGAGATATCTTCCATCCATACTTGAAAATCTGGTATGCATAATGCATTTTTAGCAAGACTATGGGCAGCCCCATTGTCGTTTCTCTTAATGTGAGAATACAACAATCATTCTCTACGAATATGTGAAAACCTAATACAATGAAATAACCTTGCAAAACATTTAACATCACGACTAAGTAAACCAAAGGATTCCAAAGACCGCGAATCTGCATTCAAAGCGTTCATTGCAATTTTTGAAACTCCCTCTGGAGTGACATCTTCCAAACTCAGATCAGTATCCAACTGTAAAGCCTTCGATATAGCCAAAGTTTCAAGCTCTATGACAGTTAAGGGGAAAGGGATGATTTCGACCATGTGTGCCAAGCCTTTTCCTTGGCATTCTCGGATGATCACTCCAATCACTGCCCTATCTTCTACTTGAAACATTGTATCGATATAATTTTTGGCTATGTTTGTGAGCTGATTTGGATTGCACCAAGGTTGGTTTATTCTGACTGGAATCTGTAGTGTGTCCAATCCCACCCTGGTGGTGGTGATACTCTATGTAACTAATTATAATGAGTTTTGAATAATTTGGATGCTGTGCTCACTATATATATAAATGAGGGTTTCCCTCTTTCAGTTGGAATTATATACGGTTTAAAAATATCCTCATTAATGAAGGGTAACTTCATTTAAAAATAGGGTCATAAATGTCAAATACAAAATTTGATTTTGAATTCAAAAAGATAACTCCTAAAATTTAGGATTTTTTTCCCTTCACGTTTAAAAAAGAAATTACAGTTACTGCTTATCTCTAAAGTTTATCCTTTTTATTTGTTTGAAAAAAAAATTATAATAAATGCAAATTATTAACATTTACCCAAAAAGTAAAAGAGCCTCTAAGCACGTGCATGAGTGCATGCTCAAAGGCTAGTACTATTTGTAAAAGGATTCATGTATTTGGATTGGACTTTTATGTGATTCAAAAATACTCCTAAACCTTACATTTAACAGGGAAAAAAATTTGAGGACAAACCGGTAAAACTATATCTTTAACTCTTCTTAAAATGCTTACAAAATAGGATACTCTCCTACTAATTCATGTTTTCAAAACAAACTTATCCAAAATTTAAAAAGAAAAAATGAAATTATGACACTAGACAAAAAAAAAAGCCTCATCGTAAGCGCAAAGTGCATGTAATGAGGATAGTATGTATATATGTGTGTGAAAATTTTTATTACAAAGACAATGGATGAATTTGGCAAGAAGCTTAACTTTTACCACAAAAGTTCGAGCTACAATTATACCACAAAGGAAACCATGATGGATTAGACGCAAAGGTATCCTTGCAACACTTTGAAATTTAAAACGTTTTAAAAAATCAAGTCAAATTAAAGCTTGAAACTATCCAATTATAAGTATCTCACTACATTGTTATATAAATTTCTCTCTTAATATATATATATATATATATACTATTATTACAAATCAATTATAGAAAATATCGTCTATCTTCTATAACACAGCGACTTCTCTTAGAAATATGGTCAGCAATGTTAAATACCTAATTTTAAAACACACATTTCTGCAACACCTACTATCATTTTAAATTCCAAAAGATAACTCCTTTTCAAAACACACATTTCTACAACACCTACTATCATTTTAAATTCAAAAAGAGAATTCCTAAAATTTAGACTTTTTCCCACTTTTTGTGGTTTAAAAATACCCTTACACTCTACATTTAAGCAAAAAATTTGGGAACAAGCTGGTAAAAATACATCTTTTTAACTTCCATTAAAATATTGCCTAAAAAACAGGACCACTCTTCGATTGGTTTTCAAATTTCTTTATCTACTTATAAATTATATTTTCAATATATATAAAATTAAAACAAACACACGTTTATGTCTTTGTAAAAAAAAAAATTAATTTTCTCATAAAAACTCCTAAAATTACGAAAAGTTATTGTTGTTACTTAAAAAAAAAAAAAAAAAAAAATCCTTTTTATGGTTTCTGTACTACTACTTAAATGGCTTCCAAACCATTTAAGCCGTGCACTCTAAATAAAACTCCTAAATTTTAGGTAAATTTAAGAAACATTTTTTTCCCATCATGTTGCTCCATATCTCATAAAATTAGGCACCACCTCCCTTTACACTTTCCAACTTTTTTTTTTTTTNTCATTGACATATAATTAGTACAATCTAGATCTACGTAATACATTACATAATTTAAATGAAATTAATTTAAGCATCATATGCTTAACCCTAAAAACATTATCATTTGTTGGTTAACTATTTTATGCAGTAATAACCAGGGTAAGGTTTGTGAAATAGGCTAACTATTTTATCTGGTCTCATCCACTAAATCTATGTCAAACAAATCATTGAGGATTTTTTTTTTTCATTTTTTATTATAAATTTTTTGAGAAACAATTCAGTGTGGATTTACATGGCCTAAAGTGTTCAAATGGGGATTAAATGCTGTGGACAAAAAGGATTGCAGAGCTATATCCTTGATGAAGGGTTAATGGGTTGAAAAAAATGAAAACCATAAGAAAAAGAAATTACAGGAGAGAGAGATGGGGGATAAGGGTAAAAGAAAATGATAGAAACATGATCGGTTTAAACCGACACATTGTTTAAAACTGCACCCATTTAACCAAGTTTGAGGAGTATTTAAATAATTCTAAAAAAAAAGGAGTATTTAAATGAAGTAGTGAAAAATATAAAATATTCCGAGGAGTGTATTTGTAAAAATGGTTATTTGAAATAGAAAAATAACTTCATTTAAAGAGTAGCCAAAATTTAAATTAAGAGAGAGCTTGGCGAGAATGCTCTTAGATGACAAAAATTGTTGAATACTTTTATGGTGAAACTACAATGCTAACCTCTAAAGTTTAACTGCTAAGATTTTTGATCTCCAAAGTTTCAAGTGAGCATTATTGGTTCCTAAAGTTTTAAATATGAGTGCTAGTAGTTTCTCTGTTAACTCCCGTCAATTTATTTGCCTATATGTATAACGGAATAATGATGTGGCATGTTTCAAAAGATGTGGCAACCCATTTATTATTGAAAAATTATTATCATATTATTAACATGGGTCTTCAACACATCAAACTCATTAAAATTGGATCTTTCTCCAAATTCAAAGAACTTGGATTATTTTTTTCATTTTCCTTCATTTTCTCAGAATCCAAACAGGGTCTAAAAATATGTTCAATTCAAAATCAAATAACTAATATATATATATATATATATTTTAAAGGATTTTGCTACTTTTTTTTTTTTTGAAAAAGAAACTTATGGATTTTATTAATAAAATTCAACTACATCCAATTGTAAAATTGAACCAATATGAGATGAGATATCTTCCATCCATACTTGAAAATCTGGTATGCATAATGCATTTTTAGCAAGACTATGGGCAGCCCCATTGTCGTTTCTCTTAATGTGAGAATACAACAATCATTCTCTACGAATATGTGAAAACCTAATACAATGAAATAACCTTGCAAAACATTTAACATCACGACTAAGTAAACCAAAGGATTCCAAAGACCGCGAATCTGCATTCAAAGCGTTCATTGCAATTTTTGAAACTCCCTCTGGAGTGACATCTTCCAAACTCAGATCAGTATCCAACTGTAAAGCCTTCGATATAGCCAAAGTTTCAAGCTCTATGACAGTTAAGGGGAAAGGGATGATTTCGACCATGTGTGCCAAGCCTTTTCCTTGGCATTCTCGGATGATCACTCCAATCACTGCCCTATCTTCTACTTGAAACATTGTATCGATATAATTTTTGGCTATGTTTGTGAGCTGATTTGGATTGCACCAAGGTTGGTTTATTCTGACTGGAATCCGATATGTCCATATTGACCAAACCATGACCGAGAATCACTCTATATTCTGTTTCGTTCTGATCATCCACGACAGCCCCTCTTTGAAGTCCATGAATGCTGCTTCCACAGAAGAACAGTGAGGAGAGAGACTGCAAAAAAAAAAAAAAAAAAATCCTTTTTATGGTTTCTGTACTACTACTTAAATGGCTTCCAAACCATTTAAGCCGTGCACTCTAAATAAAACTCCTAAATTTTAGGTAAATTTAAGAAACATTTTTTTCCCATCATGTTGCTCCATATCTCATAAAATTAGGCACCACCTCCCTTTACACTTTCCAACTTTTTTTTTTTTTGCTTGGAGATTATATCAATTTGGGTTTATTTTTGATAGAGTTGAACACGTTCAAAAAAGAAAAAGGTAAGAGAGAAACAAAAAATGAGAGATTTTATAAGTAACCTAAAATTTAAAATTTTAAAAGTTAATAATTTTAATTATATAATTGAAAAGGAGTAGTGGATAATTGGATATTCTTTTAACTACATGGGATAATCTATTAATCTCATACAAAAAATAAAATAAAAACATGGAAATATGGGATAAGGATACATTTGTTTGTTTTTTATTTTTAATTATATAGGAACCTCTTTTTTTTGGGTTAGAAAATTGAAATGAACGTTATTTCAATTTACAAAAAAATAGAAGAGATTCATGCATGTGCTCAAAGGCTAGTATGTGTATGTGTATGTATATATATATATATATATCCTATACACTTACTACAATAAATATGTAAAATTGTGTTAGAGCATGTTTGGTAGACTATAATAGGAGCTGTAATGTAATAGTTATTCCTATGATTTAGTTATTCTTTAGTTTGGTTATGTTTTTATTATAAAGAATAATCATTTCTTATGAATAGCTATTCTTCAAAATGAGGAATAACTATTCATCTTTAAAATGTTGTATTAGCTATTCCTTAGTAAGTGTAATAATTTCAAAACTTAATATATTTCCAAGTAAACAAACTTTCCATATACATCTAACAATTATAAAAATAAGAAATCACAAAAAATAACACATATCTCTCTTAAATTTAAAAATAACAATTTTTAAGGAAATATAATTGTGTGAGTAAAAAATTTCCTAAAATAAATGTTAAGTTTCATTCTAATGTTATAACTTACAACCAAACTAATGAATATGTTTAATTATTACATTACAACACATTTTATTCTTAGTAATAAAGATTACAATTCCTGTTGTAATCCTCATTCAGTGTACCAAACATACCCTTATATTTTAAAATCCCACTAACTCATGTTTCTTACCCAATACCCACTCACTTTTTTAACATAAAAAAAAAAAAAAAAAAAAAAACTACTTATCATTTATCATGTATAATACTCAATGATTTAAGGGTTTATCATTTACTGTGCTGAATAGAGGTTGTACTGTTAAAAAAAAAAAAAAAAAAAAAAAAAAAAAAAAAAAAAAAAAAAAAAACTACTTATCATTTATCATGTATAATACTCAATGATTTAAGGGTTTATCATTTACTGTGCTGAATAGAGGTTGTACTGTTGTAAAGCATATTTGCAAGAAGTGATTCTATTAAAGGAATTTTCCTATGAGTTCTAATATGTTTTCGTGATGAGAAAAACATGTCGAGATGGAAGTTTGTGATATGTTCTTTCTTCTGTTGTGGAACCCACAGACGTTTTCGAGATATGCAATTTTTAGCAGTTTAAGGTAATGTTTCAAGTGTATCAATTACGTACATGCATTGCTTCACATCCTATGAGTGCATTCTTGATCTTTGTAATTTATAATATGTTGGTTGGCCCACTATTATAGTACTAAGTTTTGATGTAAATTGAGCGTTTATGTGCCAAAGTTCATAGCCTGTGAAATTGTGAATGTGTTTTCTGAGCAGATATTTTCTTGGTTGATGATGAGATGAGAATTTCTTTGACTTATAAGAATTTCTCTTCTAATTAATTGTTTTTACATTCTATTTTCTTTTTGTGGAAGTAATCTTTCCAATGGTATCAAGTGATAAGGGTAATTTTGAATCCATGTAAACTCGTTCACATGCGATGAAGCCAATGGTCCCAATAAACCCGTTAACTTTACTTAGGCATTCAGTGAAGACGAGAAAGACAATATCATAGGCCGACGAGCTCCACACTTACTTGGCCTCCATGAATATGTATATAAAGAAACATCTTGCATCCCACAATTAACCCTAATAAGTTGGTTTCCTACAAAGAAAGGATCCCACAAGATACACGTATTAATGAGGATCTTCCCCACAAGGAAAGACCCTCTCCGCCAAGGAATTGATACCAACTCTACACTACTATAAAAGTCCCAAATCCCTCACAAATCAAGGTACGCATAATTTACCTTAGTTTTGGCACTCTAGAGTTGTGAAAATTTTCTAACTTAACCTTAGGAGGGTACCTGGCCAATATCACACTGGTACTCTTTGGAAGGTCTTCTTTGTTTCTATTTCATAGGTTCTATCTAGAGTACGTGAGAACTGTGTAGTTCACTGACGATTTTTGGCATCATCACCAAGGATTCCCCTAAATTGTTTTTTTTTTTTTTAAATGCGCCTCTAAGTTCAAATAAAATTTGATTATAAAAGGTACTATCCAAATCAAGGTCTGGTCAGCAAGAATATAAGCAACAATTATAACTGTTCCAAATCAAGCTTTATTTTTTTGACATCAAGATTTTTTTTATTTATTCTTCCACGCTGAGACATCATGAAACAAGCCAACCAGTTAATATATATATATATATATATATTTTTTTTTTTTTTAAAGAAGAGAAAAAAAAAAGTGCTACCTGAGAGTCTAAGACCCAACTCAAGACCCAATTACCTGACTTGACCCGACCCAAACTCAGCCTTAACTAATTAGTGTGCTTCTTATTTATAGATGGTATGACGTTAGGGTGATTAGCGAACTTTAATATATAACTCAAATATTTGCATGATATTATGAAGTACACAATTATGCCTTTGATACTTATGAATATAAAAATGGTTGTTGTTTTGCTAGGTATGTTTTTTTAAAGCTTAAGATGAGTTAAAAATCTCTCAAGACTCTAGAAGATGTAGTTTACTTTAATGACTAAGTTTAACTATAAATCTGATTGTAGGCTAAGGTTATAACTTTACTCAATAAAATAAACATTACTACATAATTTAAAAACATAACTATTAAATTGCATGATCACCAAGCACATTTAGATCGACTGCCACATCACTCGCCAACATCTCAAGAAAGGCAATCTCCAGTTGTTCTCCATCTCCTCTGCCAACCAACCTGTTGATATCTTCACCAAAACTCACCCGCCTAGTTTTCTTCGAGATCATATATCCAAACTCTAGTTGGCTTCCTCCTTGCCACCTCGAGTTTGAGGGGGGATGTTTGTATATAGCTTAGTCTAGCCTAGCCCATCGAGCTTAGTCCAGTATACTGTATTTGTAGTATACTCATATTACATGTACGTCACACATACTTAGCCTATTTAAGGTTCTTTTTTTTTTTTTTTTTTTTTTGGTGAAGTGAAACGATAATAGATCTTATTTATTGAATATCATCTTGTACAATTGGAAAGAGAAAGGGGGGGGGGCATTCTTTTATCCAAACAATGACCTCCTCATTTTCTTTTGCAGCATTAGCAAGAGCTAAGGCAGCACGATTACATTTCATAGGAACAAAAACAAAGGATATACTAACAAATTGTTCATAGATAAGCTTAATATCCTCCAAAATCCATGCCACTTCTAATGAACATACTCTATCTGAATTTAAAAGGTCCACCAACTTAGCAAAATTGCACTCTGCAATAATGTTTGTAAAGCTCGTGCTCTAACAGAAAAGTAAGCCAACACGAACCATTGATGCCACTATCCATAGAGCATGATGTTCCTTTCTAACACATTCATATGATGCTGCCATGACTTCTCCCTTTGAGTTCCTAATAAGCAAACCCAGCCCAACAGATAAAGACGCCTTGGACTGAGAAATTGCAATGTTCAGTTTGAAGGACGATTCCAAAGGGGGGGGGGTGACCATCTAGTAACCGGGGTTCCAGCAGGTACTGTGTGCATCTTATTGATCTCTATGAATTCCAACGTGTAAGTAGCTGCTCTATTCCATATACCTACATGATTGGGCCCCATTCTCAAAAATAAGTTTGTTCTGACAATTCCATATCATCCATAAAGCCACAAAAAATATTTCCAATTAAGGGGTTTGAAGTTTATTGGTAGCCATATCTATGACTTCCATGAACTGAATATGCAGAGGTAGCCTAAAGGAATTCCAAAAAGGTGCTTGGAGCCAAACGGCTTGAGCAAAGGAGCATTCCCATAGGAGATGAGTACATGATTCAATCGCCTCCAAGGAGCATTCCCATATCTATGCAAGCTCTCCAAATAAGATTTTTAATCTTAGGTGGGATCACTGCAGACCAAACATGTTTCCAAAAGAATGTCAGCTACCAGCATTAGATGTTGAAGCCATATTCCTATTAGCAGCTTCCTCAATTTCTCTTTGAAGGAAATATGTACTCTGAACAGAGAAAACACCTCTTCGATTTTTGGTCCAAATCAAAGAATTAGCAAGCCTTTTGACACTTAGCAGAATGGATTTAATGATATCAGCTTCAAAAGGGAAGAAAATAGAGTATATTAGAGTTCCTTTCCACCTTGGTTGAAAATCAAACCCATTTATTAGATCAGAAACCCGAGCATCAAAAGTTCGTGGTGATAAAACTTTTTGGTTTGATGACATGGGCAACCACTTATCTTGCCAAATATTAATTGAAGATCCAGTTCCAACTCTCCAGCGGCTACCTTGGATCAAGAGGTTTTGGCTTTGGGCAATACTACACCATGCATAAGATGCATGGGATGGTATGGCTGCCTCTAAAAAGGATCCATTGGGAAAATATTTAGATTTGAAGATTCTGAAAAATAGAGAATCCTGACAGTGTAATAATCTCCAACCTTGTTTAGCAAGAAGGACAAGATTAAAACATTTCAAGTCTCGAAATCCCATGCCGGCATCCTTCTTGGCGAAACAAAGATGCTTCCGGCTAAGCCAATGCATCTTCTTCTCCACTTCCTTTAGTCCCCACCAAAATTGTCCCATTATAGAATTAAGTTCATTACAAAGCCCATTAGGAAACAGAAAACAGTTCCTGGCATACGTAGGAATTGCTTGAGCTACTGATTTAATCAACACTTCCTTCCCAACTTGAGATAAAAACTTACCTTTCCAACTGCTGAGTTTAGACTGAATCCTTAATTTAATTTCAGCAGAAGCTT
The DNA here is from genome assembly GCF_002906115.3 of Quercus suber. Taxonomy (NCBI): domain Eukaryota; kingdom Viridiplantae; phylum Streptophyta; class Magnoliopsida; order Fagales; family Fagaceae; genus Quercus; species Quercus suber. Next base: position 104,817 of record NW_027069508.1, read on the forward strand.
GCTTCTTACCTCTTCCAATGATAAGAGGAAGCCCAAGGTATTTCTCAAAAGGTTCATTAGATGTGGCATTTAAGTAAAGTCTAATCTCCTCCTTAGGTCCATTGGAGCATTTTTGCCAAAAAAGATAGTAGTCTTATCACAGTTAACCTTCTGTCCCCAAGCCAACTCATATGAACTAAGGATTTCTTTGATGGTTTGACATTCTGCAATGGATGCCTTGCAAAATAATAGACTGTTATCAGCAAATAGTAAATAAGTAATCATAGGAGCACCCTTGGAGATACTAACACCATGAAGTCTATTTGTTTGAACTGAGTTTCTAATAAGTGCTGAAAACCCTTAGAGCAGAGTAAAAATAAATAAGGCGACAAAGGATTACCTTGTCTGATCCCTCTAAATGGTTTGATAAATCCAAATGCCTCACCACTCACAATTACAGAGTAAGAAACTGAAGAAATTCTATCTAAAACCAGATTAACCCATCGAGGATGAAAGCCCATTCTCAACATCAAAGCTTTAAGATAGTACCATTTAACTCTATCGTATGCCTTGCTCATGTTAAGTTTAAGAGCCATGTGAGTAGATGTACCCCATCTTTTGGTCTTCATGTAATGCAAAGTTTCAAAAGAGATCAAGATATTATCAATGATTACTCTTTCTGACACAAACGCAATTTGACAGTTAGAGATAATCGTCCCCAAGATCTTCTTCAGTTTTTAGCTAAGACCTTTGAAACAATCTTGAAAATTACATTACATAGACTAATAGGCCAAAAGTGAGACATAGATTCTGAATTTTTCCTCTTAGGAATAAGGGTGATGTGAGTAAGATTGATACTGCTTAAGATCTTCCCTAAGTTAAGGCAATCAATGACAGCACTAGAAACATCATGACCTACTATATGCCAAAAGTGTAGAAAAAATAAAGGATTCATACCGTCAGGGCCCGGGGCTTTAGTAGGATGCATCTGGAAGATTGTTGTCCTGACTTCATCTTCTATGAATTCTTCAAGTAGAATACTATTCATATATGGAGTAACAACTCTGTCCATATGCTGAATTACCTGATGAAAAGAGTTAGATGAGGCCGAACTGAAAATTTCCTGGAAGTATTGCGAAGCAGCAAATTCCAGGTCTGATTGTTGTGTTATCCAACTCCCATTAGAAACTTTTAACTTCGAAATCTTGTTACTTCTTCTTCTCTGAGAGGCCACAACATGGAAATATTTTGAATTGCGATCCCTATGTTGCATCCAAGAAACACGAGATCGTTGGTGCCAATACATCTCTTCCTACGAAATAAGTTCATTCAATTTCGACCTTGCTGCGTTCCTAAGCTGAATTCTTTGAGGATAAGATAGATTAAAGTGGCACTCCGTTTCTAAGCTGGACATCAATTTCCTTTTAGCTGCAATAGATTTCACAAGTCCTCTGAAATTCCCTCCACCCCACTGAAGCGAAGCAACCTGAACAACCTTGATCCTCTATATCAAACAATACATTAGAGTGCCCCACTGTGGAGTGTCCCAACTGGATCTAATTACATCCTCACAATCTGGATTCCTAGTCCATAAAGCCTCGAACCATAAAAATCTGTGCTTCGGTCCCTTTGGCAGAGCAAACCGTGTAGCTTTAATTTTAGTTAGCAGGGCTAAGTGACCCAAAAAGCCAAAAGGAATGTGAAATAGTTTGGAGTAAGGAAAAAAAAAATTGGTCATTCTTGATTACATAATCCCCGATCTAATCTCTCATATACTAGCTTTCCTTGAAATCTATTGTTTCACCAAGTAAACCTAGGGCCTTCAAAACCCAAATGCAGTAGTGAACAGTAATCTATCACGTGTTGGAATTCAGCTATTTGAGTATAAAGACGAGAACCACTACCCCAATACTCATCTTGATGAAGAATTTCATTGAAATCACCTATTAATAACCAAGGATAAGACATCCTGTAATGTAATGGGCGCGTAACAATTCCGAAGATTCACCGCTTCTTGCTATCACTGGATGACCATAAACGCCAGTAAAGCGCCACTCAACTCCTTCAAAGGTTACTAGAGCATGAATGTGATGAGGTGAATAAGTTTTAACTGCAAGATTAATATTTTTACGCCACAGGAGTGCTAATCCACCACCTAAGCCAATGCGTGGGACATCCAAACCCTGTGTCATTTTTAACTTTTCCTTCAGCTCAGCAAAGCCTCGTTTATCAAGTTTAGTTCACATAGAAATAAAATTTGGGGAGCTTCTTCTGTTGCTAAACAACGAAGTTCAACTACCATCTCTGGGATCCCAAGCCCATGGCAGTTCAGGCTTAGAACTTTTATGGGTTGAAAAGGGGTTGAGTACCAACCCCAGTGGTGGGAGCAGATAATTGAAAATTTTCTTTCTCAACTGAAAACTTTTTCTATTTATAACTGATATCAGGGTCTGTGATAGGATCCAATGCTCCAACAAGCCGCTTTGTAGGTACTAGCGTAGAGGTGGATGAATCCTTAGGATTCAAATTTGACTTATCCTTGAAAATCTGCTTCCAACTAAGTAAATGTGTAGTTTTTGGTTTTGGAATCTCAGCAGCAACATCAGATGAGGATTCCATCTCTATATCCTCATAAATATCAGGCAGTTTCTCAAAAGGAATTTTAAAATTCCTAGCTTCTTTCTCCAAACCCGAACAACTAATATGTGGGGGCTTATTGGTTGAGGATAACTCAGCTATCTCAGTAACATGATTTTCGGCCTTATCACAATGTTTGGACTCATGAGAATTTTACAAATTATCCCTCAACTTGAAATTTGAATCCGAACTGAGATTAACCAAATCTGATAGGATAGGATAGTTACCCTTATTAGAGTTTGAATTGGATGAAACTTCTGTATTCTTAGCTGCTCGATCCATTTGAGATTTCAAACCTCCGATGGAACTAGGAACCAAATCTTTTTCCCGTGCTAATTCTCCTCTGTCTTTTGAGGGTGTACCAAATGACGCAGGTTTCCCTGGGTTCACCACCGAGACTGACAAAAGAGGATCCATTTGAAGATGCTGTTGTTGAACAAGAACCTCATCATCCTCCACAAGTGATTGAGTATCGTCTTCCTCATCATCTCGAATATCTGAAGTAGAATTCCTTGGATCTTTTTTCCTATTCCCTTTCGGGACCAAAGAGCAGAGCCATGGCCCAAATTGAAACCCATCCACATCTGCAAAAAAACATCCCTTCTTCAACTAAGGACATTCTCTATCTTGATGACCGAGAATACTGCACCTATAACAGAATATTGGAAGCCTTTCATATTTAAAAGCAACTAGCCTCAAGATCATCAATTTGAATCATCTTCCCCCGCATAAGAGGCTTAGTAATATCAATGTTCACTTTGATTTGAAGGAAAGGACCCCAAGCAAGCCCACTTTTAGGTGCATCCTCCATTATAAGCTTCCCCATTTCATTGCCGATATGGGTTCCAATAACCTTATTCATACTTTTTATGGGGATATTGAAAATAAGAATCCAAAAAGGAGAATGGCTAAATGTGACGTTGGCTGGGCTGGAATCATTAAGGAAACGCTTCATTAAAATCAGTTTCTCATCAAAGGACCATGGGCTTTTATCGATTATGTCATCAAATGATCTTCCGAACCAAAAACAACGATAAAGAGATTTTGTCCCACCTCTCTGATGGTTACACCCTGATTAAGGTGCTAAAGATCACCACAAGTAGTTTTAAACGCTTCCTTATTAAACTCTTTGTTGGTCTGCAGCTTGAACAAAATACTATACTGTGCCTACTGTTTGGAGCCTGCAACTTCAGAAGCTTCCATTGTCATGACTCCTTTTTCCTCTTTTGAAAGTTTGAAGTTTCTCCATTGTTCTTCCATTGATGCATCCATGATGAATAAACTACCAAGAGAAGAAAAATTAATTGCAAAGAGAACCAAAGCCTTCTATGACAATCTGGATACACAGATTGGAGAAGTTGTACCTCACAAAAGGCAGTGAGTTTTTATCTTCTACAATCCATGACTACACTGAGCCGAGAGAGAGAGAGAGAGAGAAGTTTTAGTGAACTGATTTTCTTTTAGATTAGAAATTTTAAAAATATCTTTTTAAAGCTCTCTATTGTACAATGTTATTTACACAGAATATACATCAATATACAAACTATTCAGTTTTTCTCTTTCTCACTGTATATTCTTTACAATCTTGACGCTTTTAATACACATGCCAATTTTGTGTCAGTCAGATATTATTTACTATATGATCTACAAGCTTATATATTATGCATAATTTTAAACTATAAAAACTTGCAATTTAAATAATTTATTGATAACATAACTATTGACCTTTAATTTTCTATAAATTTTACAAGCATGGAAGATATAAGAAGAAGATGTAATCTAATGATGGATTTGTCAAAATTCACATCTAATAAAAAGATATTGAGTAAGGTTGGCTACAACCAATTTTGTAGTTTAAGGCTACAACAAATTTTGTAGCTAAACTTTGTCTTTATTGAACTTTAAAGCAGCCATGATTTTACTTTAAAATAGTATGATTTTGGTATCTATCTTTGGCTTTCTATCATTTATCCTACTTTTTTTTTATAGGAAGACAATCCTACTTTATGTTTCATTAATCACAATTTATTAGATATTTATGAACATTTATCATACTTTATGCTTGTTAATCACAATTTATTAGATATTGATGATCTCAGTAGAATTTAAGGTTGGACACAAAATGTGGATGAGGTGTATTAAGAGGGGATAATAAAATAAAATAAAAAACTTTATCCCCTAGATTTAGCATCCATTTGGGATAAGCTGAAAATTTCAACTTATCTACACTTTTAACTTATTTTTGCTACTATTCATGAGTCTTACTGCTTTTTTTTTAATACTATTCATGGATCCCACTATACTATTCAACTTATTTTTAAACTTATTTTCTACACTTTCAGTAAAAAAATTTCAACTTCAGCTTTTGTGTTAATCGGATATTATTTATTATATAATCTATAAGCTTATATATTATACATAATTTTAAACTACAAAAACTTGCAATTTAAACAATTTATTGATGACATAATTATTGATCTTTAATTTTCTATAAATTTTACAAGTATGGAGGATATAAGAAGAAGATGTAATCCAATTGTGGATTTGTCAAAATTCACCTCTAATAAAAAGATATTGAGTAAGGTTGTAACTTAATATTACAACCAATTTTATAGCTAAATTTTGTCTTTATTGGACTTTAAAGCAACCATGGTTTTACTTTAAAATAGTATGATTTTGGTATCTATCTTTGGCTTTCTATCATTTATCCTACTTTTTTTTATTTTATAGGAAGACATTTATCCTACTTTATGCTTCATTAATCATAATTTATTAGATATTTATGAACATTTATCATACTTTATGCTTATCAATCACAATTTATTAGATATTTATGATCTCAGTAGAATTTAAGGTTGGTCACAAAATGTGGATGAGGTGTATTAAGAGGGGATAATAATATAAAATAAAAAACTTTATCTCCCAGATTTAGCATCCATTTGGGATAAGCTGAAAAATTCAACTTATCTACACTTTTAGCTTATTTTTGCTACTATTCATGGATCTTACTGCTTTTTTTGATACTATTCATGGATCCCACTATATTATTCAACTTATTTTTTAACATATTTTCTACACTTTTAGTAAAAAAATTTTAACTTCAGCTAAATAAGATGTTCTCAAATAGACACTTAGTCAACTTAGATAAAACGATACTCACATCCCTAATATGATTTTTTTGGTTTTTTTTCCCCTAAAAATTAATAACAGGTTTTTTCTCAGACCAAAAAAATAAATAAATAAAATAAAATTATAAGGTCCTCATCCTCATCTATATAAATCCAACTACCCCTACACACTCGGTGTACACACATTACCTCTACACACTCAGAGAAACCTAGAGTATATACACATTAACTCTTACAAACGAGAAAATGGTTGGCGCTCCTCTTAACAAAGCCTCCTTGCCCTCGGCTAATGGCGCAAGAACTACTACTACTCTCTCTTCAGACTCTGTTCTCGCTCTTAACACGTAAGTCTTATATCACCATTTTCAATACGAGAGCTTTGTAGTTTAAAGGTATTATTTAACGTTTTAAATATTCCTACAAGAATTAGAGTCTGGATTCAGAGTCCCACACCCTTCTGTTTTTTCTTTTTCTGTTTTTCAAGTCAAGTAGTAGTGTACCAATGACATTGAGTAAAACTCATTTGACACAAATATTTTGGTGGGTATATTGAGTGATATCTGATAAGTACCATGATATTTTTTTTTTAACATTTCTATGACAGTGGCGATCCGACGGTATTTGAGCCGTTTTGGCAAAAGATGGGTGACAAGTGTGACGTGTTGATCCGGGGCAGTGATTTGATGAGCTATTACAGTGATAAAAACAATGTGTGCTGGTTTTTGGAGCCAGAACTGGGTGATGCCATCAAGAGATTGCATGGTGTGGTCGGAAATGCGTTAACAGACAAGAGGCATATTGTGTTGGGGACAGGCTCAACGCAGCTCTTCCAAGCTTTGCTTTATGCTCTCACTGCTCCTGCTGCTCCTGAACCTGAATCAGTCAGTGTTGTTTCTTCTGCCCCTTACTATTCGGTGAGTCTAACTGATTGTAATTTCTCCTTTGCCTTTTACTTAGAATGTGCATGCATAGATCGGGTTAGGTCGGGTTGGAGGGTTTCTTCAACCTAAATCGATCCATCATATGTGTAGAATCCAATTGGTAAAACATTGAACTTTTATTAATTATTTAAACATTTTTTAAATAGTAAATTATGACAATTCATATACTATTTTTAAATTGTATTCCAAATTCATCAAATTATTTCTCAAAAACCAAAATCAATCAAAATAAAATAAAAATTAAAACAAGGGTAGTGAAATAAGCTTTTATACATGATGGACCGGATTAGGATATAAATGGGTTGAAAAAACTCTTAACCCGAACTTGACTTCACTCAAGGTTGACAATAATTAAAATTCCAACTCAACCCTTAAGCATAGATACATCGTTTTTGTGTAAGAACTAAGAACATGTTTCTTGAACATACAAAAAGTTGGGAACATGCTGCGAACATATACACGTACTTGTGTTTAGAACCATTACAAAACATGGGGACATGTGCATGTGTGATTTAGAACCAACATGTTTCTTGGGTTTACTCCAACTGAATAAATTAGACGGCCTCTTATCGATTGGAGGTAGCTAAACTTAAATTTCGACATGACCAAGCCGCATTAGACGGCAATTAGGATAAACTAATAAGATAAATTTTTTTTTTTAAGAGAGTTTCAATTTATGGTGTCCACTCCTGATGATAATTCTTTATCATCAGATTAAGACACCAATCAGTTTTTGATGTAGGTAGAGATTGAACTTCAAATCTCTTATACAACCATCAGAGACTTTACCAATTGAGCTAACTGAAACTCACAATATAACTAATAAGATAACTTAGATAAGTATTTCAAAATATATAAAAGGTTTGGAAAATAGATACGGCTCATATTCTTCACCTTAAGAATTGGATCTTATTTATTTGAATCAAAGCATGTGTTTAATTTGAACTAGATATCTTTGTTGAATATTTCGGTGCTTTTACTAGTATAAACTAGAAATTACGATTTGCTCCCAAAAAAAAAAAAAAAAAAAAAACTAGAACTTACGATGGCATATACAAATATTGAACTAGATATCTTTGTTGAATATTTCGGTGCTTTTACTAGTATAAACTAGAAATTACGATTTGCTCCCAAAAAAAAAAAAAAAAAAAAAACTAGAACTTACGATGGCATATACAAATATACTAGCATAGTCACATAATTTTTCCTCAAATTCTACATACATGCATGTACTTTAAATATTTTACGTTGCAATCTATTTCTTTCAAAAAAAAAATTCGAAGATTCAATCAATTTCACCTTAAGAATCGGATCTTATTAATTTGATTCTAAGCATTTTTTATTTGAACTAGGTAACTTTTTTTTCTTTTTTTTGAGAAAGAATTTGAACTAGACCTCTTTCTTATTGATTTGATTCTAACCGTGTTTAATTTGAACTAGATCTTCTTCTTTTTTTGGTGAGAAGGAATTTGAACTAGATCTATTTCTTGTTGATTTGGTTCTAATCATGTTTAATTTGAACTAGATCTTCTTTTTTCTTTTTATTTGAGAAGGAAGAACTAGATTTGTTGCATATTTCGGTACTTTTACTAGGATAAACTAGAAATTACCATGGTACTAGCATAGTCACATAATTTTTCCACAAATTCTACATCCATGCATGCATGTACTTTAAATATTTTAGTTGCTATTTTTTTAAAAGATTCAATCAATTTGTTATTAAATATGATAAAATTTCAAGTTATGGTGTCCACTTATCATTAAGCTAAAACACAAATTAGCTTTCAGTGTAGGCAAAGTTCGAATTTCATATCTTTATTTCGACAGCAATAAACTTTACTAGTTGAGTTAATTAAAACCCACTAGAACCCACTATTTTTGTTGCTAAATAATAATGCTTATTGCTTGCAGTTATATCCTGAAATGATAGAAATCCTACACTCGGGGCTATACAAGTGGGCAGGTGATGCATGTACCTTTAACGAGGATGGACGACCCTACATAGAGGTGGTGAATTCACCAAACAACCCAGATGGTACTCATAGAGGAGCGGTGGTGAACGGTGGTAAAGGAAAGGTTATCTATGACTTTGCTTACTACTGGCCACAATACACAGCCATTACCTCTGCAGCTGATCATGAAATTATGCTCTTTACATTGTCCAAATGCACAGGACATGCTGGTTCCCGGATTGGGTTAGTATCTTATTCCATGGTTATGTAGGGAAGTGTGTAGAAAAATATAATTGACCAAAGAAAGTAGATTTCTAAAAAATTATAAGAGATGTGGGGGAGGAGCATCGAAGCTTCAATTCTCCTTATAAAATATACCAGTTCAGTGGCGAAATCAAGATTTGACTTGAAAAAAGGCAAAATTTACCACTTGCAATAGACATATACATAAAAAATTTAAGTCCTTTTAATTTTTTCTTTCAAAGTCGTAGTTCTACTTACAAATGAAAAGGTTTTTGCTTCTTAAATAGACATTAAGTATAACTTATCTAAATTTCCATTATTTTGGTAAAGCTATAGTGTAGTTCTATTTATTGATTTAGCATAAATGAAACTAACGTGTAGTTTTTTTTTTAAACATAAATTTTTCTAGATTCATTTGTACTTTGTAATTAATTTTTTATAATAAAAAAATAGGCCAATGAAAATAATCAAACAAAATCTATAAAAATAATATCAAATTTTGGAGCTTATATATATGTAATTATTCTTCTATTTTGTTAACCTTTGTTTTTCCTACCATTGTTTTACTTTTATAGATTTTGAATATTCAAAGACATATAAAAGAGAACATTTCGTTAGTTATATCCAAAAAAAAAAAATCACCCAAGAAAAGAAGACAAATCAATTAATATCATTATATTGTATTACTCCCTGAAGTACTGGTGCCTAGGGTACAATATTTCCCTTTTACCGAAAAAAGCAAAGTACCGGTATCTAGTTGGAAAACCGGAATACGTTATTGTATTACACTAGTTACTTTACTATGTTTAATACTTCAATACTGTATTAAAAATTGTATTACTCCATTATGTAAATTTTCAAGTAGCGTGAAACAGCCGGTATATTTAACTTATAGTGAAACTGCAAAATAATAGTATCTAGGATTTTTGGGTAGGGTCAGTGAAGCAATTGCCCCCTTTCCACCCTCACGGCACCGTCCATGGACCAATTAATGCCACTAAACTACAAAATTATTAACAATTACTTGTAAAATTCTCTATTTACACTATCATATAATTAGCAAATTTTACGATGTTAAAGTTATAGCCTAATGGTAATGGTATTTTTTGTAGTATTTTATGTCCGTAGTTCGAATCCCACTTCCCCTCTTCTCCATTGTCTACCTATAAATAAAAATAACAAATTATATGGTTAAAACAATGAGACAAGAGAGGCAATCGTGAGCTTTGCCTTTGTTTTTAAACCTAATTATAAACTAATGATTTGCCTTTGTTTTGTATGGAAGATGGGCTCTTGTTAAGGATAAAGACATTGCTGAAAAGATGACTGATTACATAGCAATCAGCTCAATTGGTGTATCAAAAGAATCACAGGTCAGAGCAGCAAAAGTCATAGGAGTGCTTTGTGATGGCTGCGAAAATGTTGGGCTTGGAGAATCAGAGAACTTTTTTGAATTTTCTCGAAATCTCATGGCTAAAAGATGGCAGAAATTAAGAGAAGCTCTAAAACATAGCGAGTGTTTCACTTTGTACAAGCATCCAAGAGAGCATTGCCTCTTCACTGGCGAGTTCACTAAAACATTGCCAGGTACGTTTTCAATAAATACAAAACTATAGCATGGAATATCCCATTTCTTAATTTCTCTCATTTAAAAAAAAATATTGGAAAATGCATGTTCTAACATAATTACTTTATTGTTTCCCTAACAGCTTTTGCATGGTTGAAGTGCAAAGAAGGTATAGAGGATTGTAATGAATTTTTAAGAGGATTAAAGATTGCTGGAAGAGGGGGCAAGGCTTTCGGTGTCGATCCAATATTTGCTAGGGTTAGTATGTTAAGCAGGGAAGACGAGTTTAACCAATTTATAGAGCGATTGGTGGTTGCAACCCAGGGGATTAGCAGTGGACATTAGTTTATATCTTGGAGTCATGGGAGTTTGAGATGAAATTTGTAAAATTCTTAAAAGAGAGTTTCATAAATAATAAGAACCTCTAAGCTCCAGCTCTTTGTGTTACATGTCGTTGTCTATTGAAATACTCTCACCTTGATAAGAATAATAAAAATATCAATGTACTTTTTTTTTTTATATTATAATTCGATAGTTACAATAAGGAAAGAGATATAAACCTTAGATGTTTCTGTTGAAAATATTAAGAGATATCAACCAATTGAGTTATAAGACTCTAGACAATACATTTATTTAAACCTCTAAATTGTTCAATTTGACAATTTGTGTTTTGTGATGTTTAACATAATTATAATTTTTATTAAATTATTTTTTGAGAAGGAGAAGGAAGGACGGGAGGATATTAAATTTTATAATCCCAATAAATGTCTATTAAAATCCTAATAAAGGTACATTAAAAGTTTATGAGTAGCCTATTAAACACGACCCACCTATGAAGCCCACTAAAAGTCCAATGGGAATTATCCATGAGCTAAGCCATGACAAGAGCTAAGGTTTTTCTCTATACTCGGCTCATTAAATGGTCAACAGCCCGTTTGGCTCATCCCACATAGCCCATGGCTACCATCGAACCCAAAGCTCACCGAAAAAATTTGGTGAGTATAGCCGTATAGGCGCCCGGAATTGAGGCTTCTAGAATTTGGAGTTGCCACTTGATTATTTAAGGATAAAATCAAGAAAACTAAAAGATAATGAAAAAAAATACATCTTTATTCAGATGAATAAGATTACATTATCTTCAAGATTTTTTTTTTAAAGATAAAAAATAAGAATACATGGCTTATGCTGAGTTATGCTCTTAGCTACAATCTAAAGAAAACTACAATCCTTTGAGTTCTAGTATATTTTTAAAACAAAAATTACACAAAACTTGAGTATTCTTTGAGACGTGTTTGCATATCATTACATACGTGTGTCAATTATTCTAAATCCATTTGTAAATATCATATAACTTTATATAACAAAAAAAAAAAAATCAATTATTACATAAACTTTTCAACTAATTGTAATTTTTAGGTGGACAGTTTGGTATCCACTGGGACCTCTCTGCATACGCTTTCAAAATTTAACACAACCACTTGGGCTGCAATAGTCGGCCGGCCCTTTGGGAAAAAAACTAGCCTACAATCTAACCCACAGGCCTCGATAATTCTAGACCAGGCCAGGCTGCAGGCATTTTTGTGACACTTAAATTGGGCATTAAAAGCTATCTGGGAAAATGAGATTACGATTTACAAGCCAGATAGCATAGATCAAGAAATTTCTCAAGGAATACTAATTTGAATACAAAGATCACAGGAAAATATTGAAATTACAAGATATGCTATGTTATTCCGAACAGAAGAAAAGGATAACAAAATGTACTTTCTGGACAACCACCAACTAAAAATCCTGTTAAAATAATTCACGATGCACAAACCAACCAAAATAATGCCAGAGAACCAAAAATGATTATTCTCAATAATCATCAATGCATGGCAACGGACTTTCAAAAGGCTCCTTGTCCTTGATATATATCCAATTTAGTACTCACGGAGAAATACACGTGGTGGATAGAAACAACATGTGAAGCAACCATCATATAAGCCTTAGTTCATATTCGCCAGCCATTGTTATGTACCGCACCCATGGAAGAGCTTGGTATCCACTTTTCTCAATAATCTTCAAGTATCGAACCTACAAAATCACCAGATTTATGTAATGTAATTTATACTAATCTCATCTTGCTTCGATCTGTCATGATTCATGTTAATTTAAAAACGGTCTTAATATATAGTAAACCCAAAAAAAGTTCATCTCTTTGGTGGTCCCTATGGCATATTGTGTCTTACTACATATATTATTTCAGATTCACACAATACTCAAAAAACGGAAATGAAGAAACAACACAGTGGTCGAGTTCGCTATTGTGGATAATGGAATTTAGCAATAATAATAATAAAAACTCCCTTTTCAGTCTGATCCATTAATATCCGTTTGTCAACAGAACAAAAAGCCTTTTGCTTTTTGCTAAATATAAGACAAAAGATATATAGTGTTTGGTAACTTTTATACTAAAACGTGTAACAAAAAAATAAAAGTTAGCTTTTTTTTTTTTTAAAGCTATTTTTGTTCATTTTTAAATAATAAAAAACTGAGTCAAAATGCTTTAGCCAAATGGATGTGTAACTTGTTTCTTTTCCGCTTGTTATTTCTTTTCCTTTCTTACTCTTCCTTTTCCAGTCAATTTCTTGACTATCACATCAATCCTACGAGTCTAGATTCTTTGAAATTTACTATATGTGAATTTTGTTACAAAACAAACAGGTTAAGCTAATGAAGTCGCATGTGCTATTCTACCAACAAAAAATTATTTATATAATTGATCGAACAAATACTGGATGACCATCAACTGGTACCAACTAAAAGAAAAGTACCAGTACTGTGATTGATTTTAACCCTTGCATTGTTAAGAGTATGCTTCTCAATCTGAGAAAGGAGAAATTGTGGGGAGGGAGGGGGGGATGTCATTTACCAAAAGCATGAGTAACTGAAGATAAACAAGAGAACATCATCAAGCTGTCCCATATAATATAGCATGCAAACTGGTTAAATGGGCTATGGTTTGTGAACCAGTTCGTTATGGAGGGTTAGGTATAAGGAACATGAGAAGATTTTTTTTTTTTTTTTTTTGTTGATACAGGAACATGAGAAGATTTAATCAAGCTTTGTTAGGGAAATGGCTTTGGAGATGTGGGACGGAAAGGGAGTCCCATGGAGAAAGGTTATAGAGACGAAATACGGGAATGAATGGAGAGAATGTTGCACCAAAGCTGTTTTGTATCCCTATGGTGTGAGTCTTTGGAGATTGATTAGACAGCAATGGGAGACCTTTTCCCAAAAACCTTTAGTTTGAGGTGGGTAATGGCACAGAGTGAAATTTTGGCATGGCGTATTGTGTGGTGATTGTCCACTCAAGAATACTTTTCTGGAGTTATTTAGCTTCAGTAACATTAAAGAGTCCTTAATTGCTGATGTTTTACAACTCTCTTCTAGGGTGCGCCATTGGGGTGTTCATTTCTCTAGACCGGTCCAAGATTGGGAGTTGGAGTCACTAGTATCATTTATAGATCTTATCTATTCCAAGTTTGTTAAGGGTGAGGGAATGGATAGACTTTGCTGGAAACCTGCCAAGAGTCGGGTTTGAGGTGCATGGTCATTACTATTCCCTATCCTCAACTAATGTGGGAAGACTGTGGATCAACTGCTCCTTCATTGTCCTATAGCTTTGGAGACTGGTGCTTTTACTCTTTTGTTTATTTGGCTTCCATTGGGTTATGCCAAAGAGAGTCACTGATATGTTTGCATCTTGGCAGAGGTATTTCAACAAACATAGAAATATCGCTTTTTGGAAGGCTGTGCCACATTGCATTATGTGGTGTCTTTGGCAAGAATGAAATTCTAGAAGTTTTGAGGGACGTGAATGGAATATCCTAGACATTAAAGCCTTCTTCCTCCGAACTTGGTTGGATTGGAGTGCTGCTTTTCTCTCTCTGCCTTGTTCTTCTCTTTACATTTGTTTGATCATTTTATTTTGAATTGATTGTACTTCTCTCTTAGTGCACCATCAGTGTACTAGGTTTGTTTTCTGGGAAAAGTTAAAGGATGCCCTAAGGGCATTGGTTTAGGGAATACTTTTAGAAACTTTTTATAGGAAAAGAAAAAAGCAATTGACTTTTTTGACAACCTTTTATATTTCCCATAAAAGTGATATTCAAAATTTTCCTAAAATGGCTCATTAACAAATGCCCTAAGGGCATCCTTTAACAGGACCCTTGTTTTATTTCTAATAAAAAATTTCATTACTTAAAAGAATATATATAGCATGCAATACTGTTCCATGTAAACACATACCTGTATCCCTGAAACAGTAAAATATGGTATCTCAAACTTCACACGTATAGGAGCTTTTCTCTCAGGAGCTGCCTCTTCTGCTGTTATACTAGGAAGACGAAACTCTGCTCTCAACATATACTCCTAAACAATTTATATTTGAAAATAGTATTAACAAAAAAAAAAACTTTTTTAATAATCATGGGCAACATAATCTAAAGTGGCCTCATACCTTGCCACCTGGAAAAGATTTTATTTTCCAGACCATTGCATCCTTTTCTGGTGCATACGATGCAGACCCCATTGATGTACGAACATCTGGATTTGTAGCATCTGATGGCACAGGCAACTCAATCTCAACATTTGTGGCAGTGCTGCACAATTAGTATTAAAGAAAAACATCAGGCTGTGAAACACTCAGAGCAATAGCCTTAAATAGAGACATGTTAAGTAATAGCCTTACCTGCGCTCCTTGAACTGGCTCCGAGCCTTTACCATAATCTCGATACGGCTTTTAGAATGCCTTTCAACTTGAGCTTCCACCCAAATCAAAGGCTTTACCTGCTAACAGAATTATTAAAATTTAACTGATCAAATGCCATGGAATAAGCAACTAAAAACAGAAAAGGACAGCATTTGTAAAGTAAAAGGTAAACCTGAGTGCTGAGTCTATATGTCATGAGATCAAAAGCTCCATCAGGCGGTATGAAGGATATGGTCCGATCATTTTCAAACCGGGCCAAACGCACACACCTAGACCAAAATTGGCATTTACTTTAGAACTTGCAGCAATGATAGCAATTTTGCACTTAATACTAACCAAAGACTTAAGCTACATACTGATGAAATTTGATGTCTTCCAAATCAATAGCCTTTCCCTTGGTTGCTCGACCTTGTGCCTCCAATAATACTCTATCATTTAGGCCAAGCTTACACTCGGGCATGCCACTGCAACAGACAAATTGATGAATATTTATAGTATCCTGCTAAAACTGACCAGAACATAAGGATGAGTAACAAGCTCAGAGGTAGAGAAAGCTAGATAAGAAATATATTTCTGCAAGCAATATTACACAAAACTATCAAGTGCTAGTCCAAGTGTTTAAAGCTTGGATTAAATTGCCTACATTATAGGATAGGGTGGAGACTGGAGATGTATATATAAAAATATCACAATTAGCATAAGCTTTAGAAGTAAAGCCCACAGAACCATAGAAGGGATGAAGCATTAAGCAAGCGTGTGGATCACTTGAATGTACAAACATTTTTATTTGACTTTCTGATAAGTCAATCTGATCACAAGGTAGTCCACACTTGTTATAAAAAAAAATGCATGTCCTAAAAGCTAACAATTCAGACAGAGAAATGAACATGTGGAATCCATGACTAGACATCCAATGAAGTAATTCTACCATACCAATCAGCACCATTTGTTTGCATGTTAACCCAAAAATTTGGTGCATTTTACAACAATCTTTACCCATTTGTTACGATGGATTTCTAGAAAATGACTCTTTTTAAAATTTAAAAAAAAAAAAAAAAAAATTGACTCATTTACCTGTTTTTGGGTGCAAACCTAAAAATGAGCCAACAAAACATTATCATTTTGCTAGCAAATGGAAGAATAAACCCCAAATTCAAAATCTACACATATAATTAAGTTGGAAAAGAGAAAGGTTTGCAGGTGAAAACTTAGACATGAGACACCATAAAGGATGTCATAACTGCTGGCAGTGGGCTATCACTTGAATCCTATCTTTGAGAAAGTTTTTTATGGTATAAATTTTATTTGTGGTAGTTTGTTGAGTATATAATGTCCCAAAACTACTTTTAAAAATTGGGACACAGATAACGTTTTCCAATCTATTGGGATTGTTTTCCATCGACCACAAATTATGCTTTCTATTGACTATTGTTTTCTACTCTACGAAACACCATAAACAAAGAGAGTGTAAATGTCATTTAGATGCAAATTTAAGAAACAACAGAATTTACTAGGTCTTACACTATTAACCTTGAGAACAAATTTTTCATTACAAATGGAGTTGTCTATTGCAAAGGCATCCTAAACTGGCACTCCAATATAGCAATATTTGCATTCACTCACTCCGCATGTCAATCCTCAGGTACAAATTTGGTGAGGAAATTATGAGATAAACCATTTAAACATTAATGAAGTTGAATGAAACTAACAGCAGCTACAATGTCTACTTGAAACTCAAATCTCAAAACTTTAATTGATAACACACCTTAAATAAGTTCTCATCTTCAATGCCCCAACAACATCAGACCTAATTATTTGTCCATTGCTGTTGACAAGTATATTAACACTCTCCACCACATCCAAGAAAACCTGACAAACAATATCAAGAGTGATGTTAGCACTACTACTAATTTTACTACATTATCATTACAAGCTAATGTGTCAAATTTCATACGCATGACAAAAAGTAGTCAACAAATTTATTTAAACAGTGGTTGATGTGTCTCCGATTACAATCATTGGCATGTCAGTTTGTAAGCATTTTGTAGTAAAACTAGTAGTACCTCGTTCTTCTTGTATTGTATCCCTTCGCTACGCCAAGAAACTGCGTTTGTTACGGCCATGGGAGGCCTCTGCGTAACCTCCATCCTATAAGCATCAGTCTTGATGAATTCACTAAGAATCTTCGCCTCTGTATACTGAGGGTAACCAAAGTCCATAATCTCATCAAGCAACTCGTACTGCCAAGAACACAAGGTAATTAGCATAAAGGCACATCTAGTTAAGCACAAGGCGCAATCAAATTCAATCAAAGTTAACAAAACTTCTCCTACCACTACAACAAAGTTGTCTCGAAGCGATTCCTCTTCTAACTCTTCAAAATAATGCTTAAAGACCTGCCAAATAGAAATCAACCATAACGAACAATCTCGATCTGTTACAAGCGACACGAATGCATTAGTGCCCTAATTACCAATCGAAGCTTACATCAACTAAGCGGTGTAGAAAGAAAAGAAGGCTGGCAGCATTGCAATTCTGCCTCGACGCCGCCATCAGGAACACATTATTGTGCTGTATAAACATGTAGGTTACACCATCATCGTACACAACCGGATCTTGCGTCTCTGGATCACCCTGATACCATACCAAAATACTCAATAACAGTTCTGTTGCCTTCAATTTAACTAAGAAGTCTAAGTTTAACACTTTTGCTAAGTTGAAATCACAGGAAAAAAAAAAAAAAAAGAGAATGAGCAAAATTACCTCTTTCTCGATGAGCTTGGCGAAGAATTTCTCGGCCTGAACGGCAGAGACATCGCCGCGATAGTCACGCCAAATGAGAACGCGGCCTTTGATATCTAGGAGAAACAGGGCCGACACTGCCCCTGCCATTTTTAGGCTTTCGAGGATCAGATCGGATTGGATCCGATCAAAATTGATGAGAGATTAGTGCTTGGATTTGGAGAAAATCGAAGAGCTATATAAGGTGAGATCTGGAGCTTAATTACCAGAGCTAATTGATAAGGAGAAGAGAGGTAGATCTAAATGGTGTGGTTGAAGCACAATCTACTTGTTGCTCTGCGATGCTGAACCATGTTTGGACACGGTTTTTTTTTTTTTTTTTTTGAACGATCTGTCAGAATTTAATTGAAGAAAGGTGTGTGTTTCGATTACTCATCTTTTTCTCTCTTTCTCTCATCGTGTAAATCTGTGTAGAAATGTAAATGGAGCTCGATTTTTGGTGTATAGTGTCAACTGGTTAAGTTTCGCTTCCAATGCAAACGACATTTGAGTTTCTTATCCGTACGACATCGTTTAGAGGAGAACTCTATTTTTTACACGGCGTCGTTTTTAGCTCTAGCTAGCTGCTTTAGAACATTAACAATTTTTTTTTTTTTAAATTTATTTTAAATACTCATTTTTCAAGACACACTCTATAGATGATGATAAAGAAATATGAAGATCAATCCCTACTTACATAAAAAATTAATTAATGTCTTGACTTAATGATAAAGAGCTCTCATTAAGTGCAGACGTCGATTGATATTTTGGTCTGATAATAAAGATTTATCATTAGAAACAGATATTATAGGTTGAACCCTCTTAAAAAAAATTTACACTATTTTTTATTAAAGTATTAAATTTTAAATTTTTTTAATTGCTTCTCTTTTTTTTACACATAATAACCACCATCTACTCTCTTCCTTCATTCTTAAATGAATAATGTTAGTGTAAATTCATATAATTATTATAGCAATCATGTATTTTTACACAATCTTACATAATTGGATGTAGGTGAATTTTGAGCTTGATTAACTAAAATGTGGTACTATTTCTATTATACTTGCAAGTGTCTTACTGTTTTTAAACTCCACGTAACTCATCAACAAATAGTTAGATCGGTTATATATATTATTTTTCTTTATTCTATTCTATCCAAAGTTTAGTTATTTGTTAATTTTCTAATTAATATGTCAATTTGACTACTAATATTACTTTTTGATTATTTCTATCTTTTTTTTTTATTCCCTTAACATAACTCAATATAGAATTCTATCTAAAGTTTATGTTAATTTTCTAATTAATATGTCATTTTTACTACTAATATTACTTTTTGATTACCTCCATCTTTTTTCATTACTTCAACATAACTCAATATATTATTTTTTATTGATACATTAATCATTTCCCTCTTAACAATGAACAAATCAATTCAAACTAATCTTTCTCATCTTTTCATCAATA
Source organism: Quercus suber (assembly GCF_002906115.3). Taxonomy (NCBI): domain Eukaryota; kingdom Viridiplantae; phylum Streptophyta; class Magnoliopsida; order Fagales; family Fagaceae; genus Quercus; species Quercus suber. The sequence goes on from NW_027069508.1 coordinate 124,265, forward strand.
ACAAGACAATTGTTATATTTAATTTTTCTTTTTTATCCCGCCTAAAAATCTTCTCTCCATCCTTCTCAGCCTATAAAGGCTCTCAGTACCCACACAAATCTTCAAACCCACTCAAATACAACACAAACTTAGAGAAACTTTCAAGCCAAACCCAAAGAAACCAAGCCAAGATAATGCGTAGAATTGTTCCAATCATCACGAATAATGTTGATTGGATTTTCCACAGATCCAAATCTCAAATCTGCATGGAGGACTTGAAGGAGTTGGTAAGGAACCATGTATAATTAATTTATGATTCTTTTGTTTTTATTTATATGAAATATATTTTTTCTTGTGCTATAGAAACCCACAGAACAAATGGAGCAATATTTGGATGGGGTTTATCAAGAATAAGGTACACAACGGATGGAGCAGTATTTCGACGAGGTTCATCAAGAAATTGGTAATGTTTTTGTAATAGTTTCTTCTCTTTCTGATTATAATTTTACTTCTAAACAATTGTAGTAATTTGTGTTTTATTTTATAACAAATTAAAAAGACAATAAGAGTGGTATAATAATTTGATCATAATATATGTGTTTACAAATTTAAAAATTGCATGATATTGTGACTGATATAATTAAGCCAATTTCATGCCTACTAAACAAAATAAATACAAATATCATTTTTTTTAGAACTATGCAATTATCATTTTGATAAATAAAAATAAAGATATATCTTTCAATAATTGTTTTTAAAAGCTAATGTGGACCTTCATCAACACTTTGTAAAATTTTTGTAAAATTATTTGTGTCTGTAGCATTATTCTTCTTTTAAATATGGAGAAAACTTGAGATTTATTTTTATTTTTATTTTTTATAGTAGTTCAGCAAGATTGAGAAAATAATAAAATAAAATATAATTTCATAATTTATTGTAATAAATAAGAGAGAACACTAAAACATGTCATATTAATTAAGTAAGATAGTGCTTTTTAAACCGTTTGATTGCTTTGAGATCTATGGTGAACAAAATGTGTAACTTTTGTAAAATTACACTAGGTGTAACTTTACTAACTTAAACTCATATATGTGTGTGTGTATATCTTAGAAAACTGACATCAAAATTTCATTATACTTAAATAATTAGTTAATCACTTAAAATAATTAATAAAAAAGTATTTATTTATTATATTAATAATCTTTTTTAATTATATAGAATAAGTACTACAATTTTGGTTTTATATATATAATATCACTAAAAGAAGTTAAGAAATCTAATTGGTTATGACTAATTATAGTGAATTCACAAATATTTAATTTTTTTTAGCTTTTGTGTCAATCGTTGTCAAAACAACTAAACATTCTAAATCAATTATTATTACTAGCCTCTGAGCACGCGCGTGAGCACGTGCTTAGAGGTTCTTCTATTTTTTGAGCAAAATTTAATAATTTGAAATTATTACATTTTTCAATCACAAAATACCTAGGAGTGTGATTGGAAATATGTGTTTGCAGGTAAAATAATTTTTCATCACACCCTTAAGTATTTTTGTGATTAGAAAATATAGTAATCCCAAAATAGAATGGATGCAAATTATTAACCTTTACAAAAAAATAAATAAATAAAAAAAGGGCAATTTGAAAACCATCAAAAGAGTAGTCATGTTTTGTAGGCAACATTTTAGTGGGAGTTAAAGATGTATGTACTTATATATAAAAAAAAAATGTTTATATCTATTTATTTATTTATTTGATAACTATTAGTTTTTTTTTTCTTATTTAGTTTTTTTTTTTTTTTGATAAACATGAGGTTTTTTTTAAGGAAAAAAACAGCAGCAACGTGGGTTGTTTAACTTTTTTTTTTATTTTTTTATTTTTATATATCTATACTACTATTTAAGAGGCTTCCCCTTTGGACCAGATATTTTTGGTTCCAAAATACCCTTACATCCCTAGGTTTAAGTAGATACAAAACTAAATGATAGTCTGATAAAAATATATGTCTAACTTGCACTAAAACTACATTGCCTACAAAATAGGAACACTCTTCTACTAACTCACTTATTCAAAGCAAATATACATTTATTTTTTTTAAATAGAAAAATAATTTAAGCACCCCACGTTTATCCAAAAACAAATCTAAATAAATAAAAAAACTAAAGAGTTATTAAAAAAAAAAAACTAAACTACATAGATATATACACTTTTTATATTTTGTAAGTAGATATATCTTTAACTCCCACTAAAAAGTTTCCTACAAAACAATACTACTCTCCTAAAGATTTTCAAATTGCTTTATCCATTTATAAAAAAAAAAATAATAATAATAATAAAATAAATTAAAATTAAAAAAAAAACACATTTCTTTATAAAAACATATTTGCTGTATTGATTTAAAAAAAAAAAAAAAAAAAACCCCAACCGTACACCCACATTTTAGTCACACACAAACAACTTCAACCTTCTACCCAATAAATTTAAATCTCCCCATTATCACCCCAATGTATTTTTGTGAAGGGAAAATGTAATAATCCCAAATTATAATGGATTCAAATTATTAACCTTTACATAAAAAATAGAAGAGCTTTTGAGCATGTGCTCGCGCATGCTTAGATGCTAGTTTCTTATATATATATATATATATAAACTTATTTAGAAAATGATTCATTTTTTGGATAATACAAATATTTTCTAAAAAAAACTTGTTTTCTTCATTTCTTGTATATGCTTGCAAATCAGAAAATGAGTCAATAAAAAATTATACTATGTTGTTTGGCTCGCATGAAAAATCCTTATTTTTTATAACTCTAAAGTGATTGAAGAAACATATCCAAAATGGAAAAATGTATTCTATTTTTAAGGCCATTTGGCCGTCTCAAATAGGAAATTTTAAACTCCAAATTTGGAATTTAAGTGAAAAATTAAGTGAGAAAATGAGATTATGCTACAAGTAATTTTGTAGCTAAACTATGTCAAAAAATATAATAGTTAGTCAACACTGGTCAACAACTATAACAATTTGTCTTTTGAATGAGAGAAAGTGGGGAGAAGAGAGAGAATGAAAGAGAAGTTACTATTGAGAAACATTTTTATGATGTGGAATTTATTTGAATCGGTTTGTTGAGTAAGTAATATTTCGAAAAATGTTTTTCCACTCAATTAAGCTTTTTTTGTTAGAGTAATGTTATAGACACAAATTATTTTACAAATGTTGATGTGGCCAATCTCTTATTAGTTTTCATCTAGGCCACCATTAATATCACTTTTTTATTTACCAATAATCACTCACCCTATCAACAATTTCTAAAAATTTTTGTAAAATAGTTTGTATATTTACCATTATTCTTTTTGTTAAGCACAGAAAACATTTTATGTTGAATCGCATTTTTCACCAAACGTAGCTCAAATACTCCATACTTGCACTACTTTTCATGTACAGCACAAAAAAATTCCTATAAATTCCTCAAAAAAAAAAAAAAAAAATCCTATAATTATGTTGTTCCTTTGCCAAAGATTTTACGACTTGTGGAACTAATACAAAAATTATATAAAAATGGCCTTACCCGAGGTCTAGACAAAGTTACTTTAAAAATTCATATCACACCTTAACAAGTTTCTTTCTATTTTTTCTGGCATATCTGACTTCATATTTTAAGACAAGTACAACATTTCATTTGCCAAGTCCTCTCAAGTTATGATAATACCAAATACAACCAAGTTGAACACAGTTTTAAGTGTTAAACTCTATCAGGACCACAAAGAGCAATTACATATTTCCATCTTTAGGATTTGGAGCATTCTAACATGAAAATTTGGTAAATAACTAAATACACACTACTCTATCATGTTATCAAATATCAAAAGAGTTAATCTTCTAATGTTTTCAAGAGAGACATTCAGGGTTTAGATTCTTCTCCCTCAACTATCAAATTATCGGAAAAAAAGAAAGAAAAAAGTTTTATTACATTTTAAGGTTAATCACACCATACATATAATAGTTATTTGACTTATTTCATCTTCCATTAAACAGCCCACTGAAAACTTGGCTGTTCCCTCCCAGGGATGCCTCCCACTCTATGGAGTAAGTCACCAGATTAGATAATGACACAACTATTTCCCTCATCTCTGGTCTGTCAACAACATCTTCACTCAAAAAACACTGAGCAATTTCTGCCATCTGTGAGAACACAATTATATGATGATCAAGAGGGCAACAGTCACAATACAAATTTAGGCAACTTCCTTCACAGATTGTCATAAAACAAATTTAATTATGTGACAATAAAAATATATGCCTTTAACCTCCATCTATTTAGCACATTTTTCTTACTCCTTTGGCTAAGCAAGAGAAGGAAAATAAGTAAAAGAAGTTCATAAACTTAAGTTCCAAACTCAACTTCCCTGGAGCCTTATTAATTTCTCTACCAATACATCAAGAGCTGACTCAATAATCTCACCCCATGATTTTTTATTTTTGCTATTTGTACCATATTAAGTACTAACAAAATCCATATGTGGAGGTCTTTATTGAAAGTTTTTTTAGTTATTTATTTTTATTTGTACCAGTATCAATGTTGATAGTAGTATCTAAAATCTTGCATACCTTGTATACGTGCTCAAAAGGGTAGATGCCACGAAGATTTCCTTCTATGACAGCTTCCAAAGCATCCTCTGGGTGTTCATCTTGGAAAACGTTATTAATCTGGCCATGTGGTGGAAACAAAACTTAGCTTGTGCATTATTATTGAAGTGGCTTGTCTGGCTGTGATGGCATAGGTACTAATCTAGTTATGTATGCAAGACCAAGAAGCGATGGAGAATATAATATGATTATATGTATATTTCCGCATGAATCTGACATTCAAGATTTTTGTTTGATTGGTTGCAGTGAAAGCACTTGCATAAACATGTAATTTAACAAATATATTTGAATTAAATGGATTTGAGAATATGTAAAGTTGAGCATGTGTTTAGAAAACATTCAGTAGGTAGAGTTAATTTTGCCAGGAATTTGTTGGTTCAGTGAGTCAAATTTAGTATCTCATTTGGGTTCCACTTCAACCTAGACCTAGTCACTTGCTTCAATTTTAAGTTCTATCTGTGGCAATGACTTTTCGAAACATTGAATCCTTTGAGTAAAGAAATTGTTCACTTACAACTGTAATTAGTGATTTCATCTTGTAAGTCTCCTTGCTGTCACAAATAAGTGCATGTTGCCCCGTTATCAGTTCTGCTAGGACAACTCTAAATGCGAATACATCAGTTTTGGGGGTCACCTGGAGCTCCTTCACAGCTCTTCAATTATGTTTAGAATGTCAGGAAAAAAAAAAAATTACTTTATTTGAGTGTAAATAAGAAAAGATTATACTGACAATAAAGAGAGAATTAATCTAATTCCCCTATAATCTACTTATAATCTACTTATGGTTGTACTATTAAAATAACAGCTTAGAACTTGCTCAGGAGGAAGGTAGTCTGGTGTTCCAACTAGACGTGTTGCTAGGAAATCTCCTTCGTTTGTCCTTCCAACAAGTTTTACCAATCCAAAATCTGCTACCTATAACATATGCTAAATGAGCTTTGAGATAAAAACTACCTATATTTCTTTTATAAAGACATTGCATATTCTTTTTTTTTGGGTTGGGTAGCTAGATATTTGGGGAGGGGGGGGGGGGGGGTGGGTAGGTAGGGTTTGAATCAAAGACACAAGGCACCATAAATGATATGACACCATTACCACTGGACTATCACCTGAACCCTCTCTGCATATTCATTTTTTTGGAGAAATTTTACTGGAGTTCAGTAAACTGTTAGAAAAATATCTTTATTTTTCATTCAGGAACAGAGTTATGCTTGGAAATTTGTATTGAAGTTCTATGGTACTGGGCAGTGGCAGATCCCAAAATGTGACAGATATAATTTCTAAAGAGAGATATTGTAAAATCAAGCATGGCTGGAAGAATTGATTCATACAAACATTGCTATACTAAAGAGAATGTTACTTGTCTTTATATCTCGGTGCACATACCGTGATTTTGTGTGGTCACGAATGTATTCAATTCCCTTTGCAGCATCCAGTTCAATCTGTGTACTTGCAGTCCAAGAGNAGAGTTATGCTTGGAAATTTGTATTGAAGTTCTATGGTACTGGGCAGTGGCAGATCCCAAAATGTGACAGATATAATTTCTAAAGAGAGATATTGTAAAATCAAGCATGGCTGGAAGAATTGATTCATACAAACATTGCTATACTAAAGAGAATGTTACTTGTCTTTATATCTCGGTGCACATACCGTGATTTTGTGTGGTCACGAATGTATTCAATTCCCTTTGCAGCATCCAGTTCAATCTGTGTACTTGCAGTCCAAGAGAGAGGCTGATGACCTGATTCAATACTCATTGTCGTAAATCTTGTTCATCCTGTGTAAACCAAGATTGCTAGCATACATTTAAGGCATTTAAGCTCAACAACTAATTCATTATTGCCCTAGGACACTGTACAAGTGGGAGGCCCATAGAGTTTCTTTGGATAAACTTGCATATTCCAAACAGCCTATGGTGATTGAATAAGGGATATAGTTTTCTGCTGCAGCTGATTCAAAGAAAATGGGGTAGAGGATTTCATCAATTTCTTAGTTTAGATTCATTTGGTTTTTTCTTTAAATAAACGGAAAGTAAATTCAATTGATCCCTTAACTGAAGTATAATCTGAAGTTCTGAACTCTTTTTAAGTATTGAAATCTTCCATACTGGACTAGAGTACTAGTTGACCTTTTCCCTATACAAATTCAAAATTTACATCACGGTATCACTTAGACACATGGTTACATCCTAACCCTTTTACTAGGACTTGAACTCATTTATGCTCTTCAAGTAATTTGCTATGGTCACCAGTTACAATGAATGCACAGGGGTTTTTTTAATTATAAGAACGAAGAGCGTTATGATCTTGTACCTACTTGAGAGGGCATAATGACCTATGTCAGCCTGACATGAAGATGCTGTTTTTGGATGTGTGAAGCCTACAAGGACGGTCTATCACTACATGATTCTACATATATGATACCTTTCATATCTCATATGTTTCATCTAATTGAACCACATGAGAAGCGTTCTTGGCAAACAAAGAGTTATGAATTAATTGTCATAATGACATGAATACCTTTTAGTAGTGGATCATGAGAAAAGCATTCAGTGATCCATTCTGAACATACTCATACACCAAGTAGAGGTCATCCTCTCCACTGGCATACCCCAGGAGCTCCACCTATACCAAAGATTTTACTAGTGAGGAGTTAATCATAATTACTCACCACATTTATGTGATGGATCTTGCATAAGACCTTTAGCTCTGCAAAGAACTCTTTGGATTTATTAGATCTCATCTTTTTTATTGCAACCTCCTGAAAGTTAAAGAGGCTGTCATCTTTTAAAAGTTCAATTAGCATAGAATATATATAGCAGTAAGTGTGTTAAATGAGAAAGAAAAGAAAACTGGCCGTGAACCTGCCATACCTTCCCCCCTAGTATTCCAAAGTATACACTCCCATATCCTCCCTCTCCAATTTTCCTACTTTCATTGAAAAAACTTGTAGCCTCTTCAATCTCCTCAGGACTAAATAATACTGGTCTTTCGGAATCTGCAAAATGTAAATATATTATGAGTGCCTCTCTTTTGGTCCAAAGAATCATAATAGCTAACTATTAATTAGTATATATTCCCACACCCCCCGCCCCAAAAAACAAAAGTATTAAATAGTAATTTGACTAATTTCTTTTCCCCATTCCTCTCTCTTGTCTCTGTTGAAGTATTTTCATGTTTTGGATTCAGTTGAGTTTATCTAACCTTCCATGTTGTCTGTGTCCTGGTACTGATTCTGCACCAAAAAGGTTCGGTAGGCACTCATGCTTCTGGCTACAGCTCTTGGATCTTCCACCTTCTGTTTGGATCTTTTTCTCCCGAGAACGACAATAATCAATATGCTCACTTAAAGTAATGTCACAGCCAAAGATATACCAACGGCTATGATTACAACTGTCCATTTGTGTCTCCCTTCTTGTCGCAAACAGCAAAAGCAATGCACATTAACTCATATATTAGCTTTTCATCGAATCTGAAATGCCTGCATATGCAATGACACAAATATATTTTTCTTAATCATTTGTACATGTATATGTATATCTTTTATACCAAAATTCAGCACTACTAAGGAGTGGCCTAGCTGTTCATTGGACTTAAATGAATGATATTTTTGGCATCACACAAATTATGAGAATAAATTTAGGACTAACCATGAAAGATAGAATACAAAAGCAAGGTGAAACAGATGATTGAAGTGGTTTTTATACAACGTATAAGAAGTATCAAATGCTATTTATTTTTAGGGGAGAAAAAAACTGCAAAGATGAAAAGGCAGCACATTCACATCTATAACACACAGAGACTTTCACATACATAAAAATCAAAAAAGTTTTATCAGAAGCTCACCTTTCTTTGGGTTATTCTCCAAAGGCACAAACAACACCCAACCCAGGCCGATATTCGATGGGTTTAGAACCATTTCTTGATTCAAGCTCTGAATTCCAGTCACATCAGAAGATAGTAAAGAAGCAATACTCAGTAATGTATCCTTGTCCTGAACCGTGTATGTTACCACAGTTTGAGACTGACTCTCAATGCACCCACATGGAAGACTAATAGATAAGTTATTTTTTGGGTCTAAATATGAATAATTGGCTTTACCCTTCCAAGCTTGACCACTATATATTTCAATTGAGACTTTATCAAATGTATCACCATGTTGTACCGGATAGGTTGTGTTATAGAAATAAGCAGTAGTATTGTCATCAAGATCCATGCAAGAACATGGGACACTGATGAGGTAATCTTGAATATTGTTGCCATACATTATATGATTATAAGCTTCATTTGGGATACATTGACAGAGGAAAAAGAGGCAACGTTTTCTTTTGGGACAGTGTTGCTGATGTGGTATAGTGAGGCATTACATGACTTGATTAGTGTATTACATCTAAAAGGGGATATAAGAGTTGATGTGATTGGCAATTTAGCTGCAAGAATTCTAGTAAATAGAGTTGCAAGTAGAAGGAGATGAATAAGGAGACCAAGGGAAGCCATTGTTGTGGTCGTGGGAATTTTCTTAGTTAAGAAATGAAGGAGAAAAGAACATGTAGGAGTTGCCAACTTTATTTTTATTCTCTCTGTCCTGACTCGTTTGTTTCTTAAGGAATTCAAACAGCTGAAACGACTAAGTTGATTATTTTCGTATAGAAATTGCCAATTCTTCATATTGGTTCTAACTAAGGGACTAGAAATTTCAATACTAAAAAATAAACAAATTTTTAATATTTATTAATTAACATGATTTGTTCCAAGATTTTGTAATGATTTTTTGCTACAACGAAATTTTTGTAGATGCTTACAATTTACTGATATATCTGCGCTCACCACGAGAACATTAAATTTATCATCTATGATGACGGTAATTTTTATTCTTTTTTATCTTTACCGGCGCGCGCGGTAATTTTTTTTTTTTTTTTGGCTAAGATTAAGAAGTCATATTTTTTAATAGACTATAGTTTTTTTTTTTTTTTTTTTGAGAAACTTTAGTAGACTATAGTTAACTTTTAATTTTAGGAACTTTTATAAAATTTATGGTTGCCTTTGTGGTTCTTAAAATTTCGTGATATCGATCCAAAATCTCTAACCTAAGCGTTTTTACAACAAAGAGAAAATGAAAATAAAGAATTTGAGAGTTCATGGAAACTAAAATAAACATTTATATTGCACAAATGAACCGTTTCTTCTACTAAAAACAACGTTGTCTCCTTTGTTTTCTTGGACAGTTCTTTTTTGTTGTTTTCTTGGACAGTTCTATCACAACCAACATCTTGGGGCTTCTTCCATGTAATAGTTTAGTGTGTGCAGGATGAAAAGACTAAACACACCCAATAGAATAATTAGATACTTGAAAACATCTTAGGACCATTCATGAGAGATATCTCTATATAATACCTAGTGTGTATGAAATGAGAGGATTGTAACACCCAATAAAATAAGGTACTTGAAGAGCTCTAAATATTCTTGTTTCCCAACAATAACAACAACAACAAAAAATCTTAATTTTATGCATATTTTATTTCTACCCACAATATATATATATATATATATATATATACACTAGCATGTAACTCATGCTTACGCACAAAAATGATGAATTTTAGTGGTACAATTGATATTAGCTTGAGTTATTAAACATACAAGACATAGTTTGACCAGTACATTTGGAGGTACTAAAATAGTTTTTTCTTGCAATTTTCATGATATTGATTACGCCAAATTTCTCATTATATTGTTATTATATATATAATTTTGAAAATCACTATCGGATCTACATATACAATATCAATTCACAATTATTGTTCATAAAATTCTACTAACTAAAACATAAAATAAAATAATAAATTAGTCTAATAATATCTCTTAAATTGAATGGGGATAAGTGTATGAGATCGTTCAACTCAATTACAGTTTGTTACATTCAATATCTTCGCATACAAATATCTGAATAGAAACTATATAAAAAAATGCACATTAGTTCAAAGAAAAAATAATAACAAAAATCTAAAGAATTTAATTTGTATGGAAAGCTAACAAAAGCAAAATCCAATTTTGATTCTAATTAAATTTTCTCTAAATTATTTTTTTATATATATATATATATATAACCTAGTTAGTAATGGACTGTACATAGTCATGGTATATTATATAAATGACTTATAAATTTGAATTGTTTTTAGTTATATGATTAGGTTTTTTATGGTTTATTTATGTTAGACTCCTCATTTTCTATATTAAATTAACTCATTTGGCACAAAAACTAAAAAAAACTTAGATTAGATGGGACATGAGGCGCAAGATTAAACTCTAATTGAAATCCAATTTTTACATTAAATTAACTCATTTGGCACAAAAATTTAAAACTTAAATTAGATGGTACACGTGGCATAAAATTAGACTCTAATTAAATTTCAATTGAATTTTCTCTCACCTTTACCTATTAATATATACTAGTATGTAGCCCCGTGCTACCGCATGAGAATGAATATATTATTAATCATGAGTTTATTCATATTTAAAAGTTTCAGTTAAGTCTAAATTCATATTATTAACCAGAAAATTTTATTAACAAAACTTAGCAGTATATATATTTTATATTAATAAACTCGTATATATTGTATTTTGGTATTACCGCGGGAATGGTTAATTATTGTGATACTATTGGTCAATTTCTTTTTTGTCTTTTTGGGTTTATCACAAGGAGGATAGAATTAGATAAAACAATAAAAATATATATTGCATTTTATTATTTAAGTGATGCTATTGGACGTTTTTAAAGCAAACGAAATGTAAAACTTAAAGCAATGGGAAAAACTATTTTCCCTAAGTTAATTTTTTCAATCCTCATAAATATTTAGATTCATGATTTTTTTTTTTTTAATTTGTACTTTCATCAAGCCACTAAACCGCATGATGAAAAAGAAACAGGAATAATAATGAAGTCTATATTTTCATCAATCAAATACAATTAGTTCATATTAATCTTCTCCAAAAATTGCTAAATCCATCAACTCCTTTGGCTTTGGAACTGAACAATGTAGTCAGTGAACCATCCAAAACCCTATGAACCCTGGCTACCCTTCCCTTTTTCTTGCCAACAAACTCAAAGTAGAGTCTCTAGCAAATGCAAAACTCAAATCTCTGGCTATATCTTATGCCCTTCTAGCTGGAACCCCATATATCGTCTGAAAATCAATGTTACCATCAGTAGGAGTACAAAGGGAGTCATCATAATCATATTCAAAGGGATTTTGAAGTGAAACTTCAATTAAAATATGCTAAACTGATTATCATAATATAATAACATGATATAGAAATTCTATATTAATTTGAAGAGGGCAATAAGACTTATAGCAAAACAATGAATTTTATATCACTAAGACCCTTTCCCATCTTTATTGCAACAGCTGCTGCTACATCAAATGAAATCCCTACTTGAAATAAACATGCTCTCACATTCACCACAGAAAAAAAATGATAATATTAGATATTCCACGGCCTAAGGCATTACCTGGTGGCCATGTTGTCAAATTGTGCCTAGGTTGTTTCACACTTTAGTGCAACAGCAACAACCTATTAAGGATTATTCAAAAAAAAAAAAAATCAGGAATTAAATGCTCAAACAACAAAAATTAGACAATGGAATAAGAGGAAATTGTGATTTTCATAACTATTTTATCTAATTAGTTAATTAAGTGGATGCAAAGAGAAAATGATTGTACCCAAGATCAAAGTTGTTTTCTCGCTTGTGTGCAAATCACACTGTCATCCAACACCTGAAGTGATTGAACATGAGTTTAGTTATTCACATTATTTTTATTTAAGATTAGGCACTTAACAGAGCTATTTGTAAGGAAAAAAAAAGTACATACATACATATACATATATACATATATATACAATACATACATACATATATATATATATATATATGTATATGTATAATATCATGCCAAGTAGATTCAAGTATGTGGCCTTTTAAATGCATGAAAAAACAAAAAGACAAACATTTAATTTTATTATCTAGATAACATAAAAGAAAGACTAAGACTGAATCATACCTTTATCACTTTCGACTATGAACACCACTGTTGCAGATAATGTTTTATGAAGGTATCCTCTTATTATATCTACAGTTACCAGATACTATCAAAAGTGTTGTTAATCATCCACTGTCACTTAAATGTATAAGAAAAACAATGCCTAAATAAGGGAGGAAAAAGAGAGACAAACACAAATGGTACTTTCAACACAAAGGTGAACCTGCAGAGATTCTATCAAGACAAAAACACTCACCTGAGCACTGATATTGGCTCCATGGAAGGTCTCATAAAATCTTTCTAGGTTGTCTTTTCCTGGCTGTCTCAAAAACATGGAAAATGGTATCTGCCACAATACATGAACAATTATAAATTACAGAGGATACAACAGGAATTTGCATTTCACAAATCTGTAACAAATAACAAACTAAACCAAAGATCAAAACCAAAATGCATTTAGCATGACTTTGAAAGAGAGTGGAAAAGATAAGGCTACTAAAGACATAAACTAGACAAGAGAAGAAAAGTAACTCAACCCTTTAATTATTATTTTTTTTTATGAGAGGCTAACAGAACATTTAAGCTAGAAAATATGTTACCTAAGTAAATTTTAGAATTATACAGAAGTATGCAAAATTCATGGTGGGAGTAAAAAGGGAAGTTCGCACCACACATGAGGAGGAGAGAGCTTCCATAGCAGAACCTAGGAGACTTATAACTAATACTTGAGTCCCAATACCCAAGGATACAACATTGCACATTTCTAGAGATAAAATTTTTCATCAGTAGTGCTGCTCCTGCACCATTTTTGAAATCATAATATTGTGTCTGGTAGAATATTAATCAGACGACTAAATTCACAATGTCCTAATAACTTAAGTTTTTGGGATAATCAATAATTCATCATGGTCTTAAGTTCGAACCCTGTCTCCACTCTACCACTCATTTAAAAATTTTAAAAAATCTTGTGTTGGACCCCAATTATCAAGAGAGAATATGGTTCACATGTAAGAGAGAGTGTGAAAATAATGGTCAAGTAATTAAATTTCCCATTTCCTAACCGTTTAAACTTTTGTGACAATTGGTAATTTATCAATTTCAAAGTAAAGAATTGTAAAAAAAAAAAAAAAAAAGAATAGTTCTCCGGAGATGTAGTACCTCTGTTGTACCCGAACCAATCTTCCCGGAAGGTCTAACCTCTGTACTCTTGTTTCTGTTTCGAAGTAAGAGAAACAAATTATCTGTACAAATCTCCATATGAGGCAAACATAAAAGTTAACTATCATGAAAGAAACAATCAACTAAGTAGCTCAATGGAATAGCTATTAATATTAATAGTTTATTACATCACAAATCATCACAAACACAATTAACTTAGACCAAAAACAAACATAGAAACTGCAATTACACATTATATAGGAACCAGAATTCACATAAACTGAAAGGTATAATTGAGTTATGCTTTCAAAATATGAACTTTGCAAAATTAGGGCTTCTCAAAGATTGAACTTACAAAATGGAGATAGGCTTGACAACACCATATAAGGACTCAATAATTCCAGCCGATCCTCCATGAATCTTCAAACAAACAAAAGCATTTCAGTTGAGATTTTACTATGACAGAGAAACGAAAAGAGAAATAGCTCTGTTTGGTTGCTGAGAAATAAGGAAAAAAAAAATACTAATCTCGTTTAAAAACAATATTTTCTGTCATTTTTTTTTGGGAAACCAAATGGAGGATTGATTCAAACCCACTTGCAAATTGACGGATCCATTGACAGTGAGACGAACACCATAGTGAGAAATGGAAGAAGAAGATTTTACTATGATTATTCCCTCCAGAGGTTCTTGAAATTCCAATACTCATCTTTTTAGAGAATAGAGAGAGAGACAGACAGAAATAGTAGGTATCTGTGTATATAGAGAATGAGAGAGAGAGATGAATTACCAAAGGGTGATAGATATGACTTGCACGGGAAAGTTTGAGCTATATTGACATTCAAATACCTAAATTAATAAAAATCAACCCAAAATAACAAAACCTAAATCATATTTGATACCAATTTTTATTGTTTAAGGATACCTATATCAATAGTGGTTCAAGCAGTATATATCAGTGGCAAGAGGCTGGGTTGAAAACTAAACCCAAATTCATATTTCATAATACCAGACTAAATCAAACCCTTCAACCAATAAACCAAATGCTACCAACCATCAAACATGGAATTCAATTCTCAAACATTAACAATCCACAAGAAAAAAAAAAAAACCAACCCCATTACCACATACCAATACCCACACATGAATATTCACACTCACTATTTCACAACTTCTAAATCAAATTTTACCCATAACCCCAACCATATAAATAAAAAACCCAGCTTTATATAAACCTCCCAACTCCATTTCTAACCAAAAAAATGAACAACATCTAAATTCACTTTACAGAATTCAAATATCTAAACCACAAATAAAGAGAGTGAAAAAAGTGAGAGAGACCTCGAGGGCGTGTTTGTAACGCTTGAGCTTGCGGAGCTAACGGACGATGCGGTTGAGATCGTACTTGCAAACAGTGTGGCCTTCTTCTTTTCATTTCCGAATGGCGATGACGGCGTTGCGTTTTGCGTACACCAGACTCATAAGCCTCCTACCCAGTGTGTCTCTGCCGTCACCCGAGCTTTTCGTTGAGGGATTTGATGTCTAAGATCAAGGAGGTGAAGAGATCGGTGTTGTCGTTGTTGGTTTGGTAGAAGGGAGGTGAACTTGTAAAACAGGTGTCTGATATATAAAGAAGAGTAAAAGGTTTTATATAAAAAAAAAAAAAAGCACAAAATTTAAACGTAGAACACAAATTTCTAGAAGGGGAGGTGAAATTGGACTCCAATTTCTGAGCACAACATTTAAATGTAGAACACAGATTTTTAGAAGGGGAGTTGAAATTGGACTCCAATTTTTGATTTGAATTGAATAATTAGAAGGATAAATTTAGACACTTGGCACAAAATTAGAACTCTAATTGAAATTGCAATTTGAGATTCTCTCTGTTTCACCTATTATTATTATTATTATATATATATATATATATGTTTGTTCATTTAGACCCCTCAAACTAGATTGTTTAACCTATTTTATTAACCAAGCGATAACTTAGATTAATTTTTAGATCTAAGTTAAACACAAATAAATCATATCATGCAAATATGCAGAAAAGTAAATAACACAACGATATGATGACCCAAGAAAACCAATGAAACTAATCGTTTCAAGGTAAAAACTTGGGGAGGAATTTCTAGAAGGGGAGGTGAAATTGGACTCCAATTTCTGAGCACAACATTTAAATGTAGAACACAGATTTTTAGAAGGGGAGTTGAAATTGGACTCCAATTTTTTATTTGAATTGAATAATTAGAAGGATAAATTTAGACACTTGGCACAAAATTAGAACTCTAATTGAAATTGCAATTTGAGATTCTCTCTGTTTCACCTATTATTATATATATATATATATATGTTTGTTCATTTAGACCCCTCAAACCAGATTTTTTAACCTATTTTATTAACCAAGCGATAACTTAGATTAATTTTCAGATCTAAGTTAAACACAAATAAATCATATCATGCAAATATGCAGAAAAGTAAATAACACAACGATATGATGACCCAAGAAAACCAATGAAACTAATCGTTTCAAGGTAAAAACTTGGGGAGGATTTGACCTAACTATTCTCAAGGTAAACCAAATCCACTATGAGAGAATTGAAGTTTTTTAAAAAAATTTAATCCTAAATCTAAAGCTACCTCCAGTAGTAATTTACTAACACGACCATGTGCAAGCTCCGAATCCACGGATTCCTTTTCTTCTTGGATTTACAGCAACACAAGCTGTCTTACTTGTGACTTTGAGATCCCACTCAAATGTTTTAGATCACTCTTAGTAATGATCTTGATGCAGCAACTATGTTCTACTAATGCTTGATTGTAGTTTTAGCTCTGGTAGATTCTTGTGTAGTTAGAAAGTACAAAACCTCTCAAATCTCACAAAGAGTAACACACAAGTCTTCTTCAGCACCTTTAAAAACGTGACTAGGGTTTTTCTTTTATATGTGTAGAAGTTTAAATGAAACCTTAAACATTTTCGCGAGCTTGGTCTTGTTTAAAATTCTGCAGAAAAAGTTGTACTTGCGATTTTCGATCGGTCGAGCCTAATTCTCTATCGATCAAGCAAGGCAGAACCACACTTCCTTTTCTAACTGGACTTGAACCTTGAAACACGCACATTTAAGCCTTGCCTAAGCACTTAGACTGTACATGTTTTGTTCCCAAGTTCACTTTTAGGTAGTCAAATGTTTTTATTTTTTAGTTAAACTAGTTAAATGTTTAAAGATAGGCAGAGGAATGTCCAGCTACTACTTCTATCTTTATCAATCACCATCTCACAAGTCACAAGGCGTAAATTCATGATTCACGTTAGGGGTGGCAAAATTTGACACGACTCGTGAACCTGACACGACACGAAATTAGCAGGTTATGGGTTGAGGCTTAATGGGTTCGTGTCATATTCGAGTTGACATAGCTGACCTGTTTAATAAACGGGTTGGGTTAGTGTTAAACACATAAAACCAGTTTGACCCGTTTAATTAATGATATTTTACCAATTTACTCTTCAAACTCTAGGTATATAAACTTATTAGTTGTTGTGATTTATTTTCTTTGAGATATTGTGATTGATTATTTATGATATTGGGATATAATTTAGTTTTGAATGATTATTCAGTTACTCATTAATTCTGAATTTTATATTAAAAATATTTATTTGTTTTTTCATAAATATTTTTTTTTCATTTTGATAAAATATGATAAACAGGTCGACACGACTAACCCGTTTAATAAATGGGTCGTGTTAGGGTTAAGGAATCTTGACCTGTTTAATTAACATGTCGGGTTAGTGTTAACCTATGTAGTCGAATACTCATAATTTAACACGACACGAACCCGACACGCGAACACGAATTGCCACCCCTAATTCATGTAAGCTGGAAACAGTTACTGTCCTTTGTTTAATCCGTCTCCTGGTCATGGATAGTTGGCCATTTTGTGTTTTTTGTGGTTTTGTGTCTCTTCGCCTATTTTCTTTTTCCTTAGTCGGCAGAGATAGTTGGATTTAGAAAATAGATATCAATCATTGTGTTGTGTTACTCCTGGGACACAACCGTTGCACTCTCTCATTGGGTCCAGACTCTAGAGACTTATTTTGGTCTGATTTTGATTTGTAATTAATTTCTTTATCTTTTGAATTACACTACTTTATTAGCAACTTGAATTTTGAAGGTTCACTCAAACTGGACCTTGCACCATCTTTAGCTATAGAATAAAGGGGGAAAATGTCTTTTCAAAGCAACATAGAGACGCAGAAGTATTTCATTAAAGTTTCTTTAACAAGGAAATGCTATGGTGAGCTCTATTTACACTGAGGTCTAGCCAGCTCTCCTAATTTTAAAGTAGACAAATATCAACGTTTGACAAAACAAAACTCATTGGTCAAAATTTGAATCTCTACCACATGATTGATTTTTATTAAAAAAAAATTATTTTCATCCCTGCCTTGCAAAAACTCACCTCGTGTTAATCTACCCCGCCGCAATTATATAAAATATTTTGATTTTATGCTTAAAATTGCAATTAAATTGATTATATCAAATTAAACTAATTTTACAAAGAATTCAATAATATAATCCAAAGTATTTAACAAGACAGTATTAGTAAAAACAGAAAGTCTTAAGGTAACAGGGGTATTTTTGTAAATATATGCAGTGTGGAGTGGGTAGGAAAGTTTAAACTCATCATTGTCTCGTGTGGGGGTGCGAGGTAAATCATTTCCGCCTAACCACCATTAAGGTAGGAAAAATCCACATGAGATGAGGCAAGTTGAAGTAGGACAAAATTGTCATCCTCAAATTGAGAAATAATATAAAAGGTTGTTAAAGAAAAGAAAAAGGGGTTATACATTGTCATTTTAAAAAAATTATTATTTATTTAAGGAGTTAAGACTTAAGATAAAGGCATGATTTTTCTAGAGCATTATAGCTAACTGGTTAGCACCTAGCATCTCATGGTTTTGAAATGTTACTTTTTATTAAAAACATGTGGTCTTTGTGCATATCAAATGAAAAGCACAGGTATTAAGTATTAACACAGAGTCGCAGTAGGATCCAATAATTGCATATGAATATATACTATTTTCAAATCTCTTTCCTGCAAATTACTGGTATTTATCAAACAAACAGGTAGGTCATCTAATGAACTAATCCAATTTGATTTTTTTTTTTTTTTGGGGAGACATTACAATTGATGGAAAAGAAGAGATCAAGACATTGCTAATATGAAGACAAATGATTAGTCAACATAACAGGACCATTTAGAAGTTAGAACACAACTCAATTTTGCTGCCTTCTTATCAGAATTTGGAACTTTTTAAAAGCCACTGAATGTTGTAACTTGTAACACTTGCTTGAGGTTGTCGATCACATACTTGCTTAGATTAGGTTTTTTATTTTTATTTTTAAGATTGTTGCTTGGTTTAGTTTTTTTATATTATTTATTAGATGGGCTGAAGAACACTCAGAAGTATCCAAAACCCCTTGTCCATCAAATCATGCTAGTGTGTTGGTTTGGTAAGCATTTTCTCTATTTTTTTTCTTAATTATAACAAAACTAGGTTTTTTTTAAAATTATCTAATTTTTATATTTTTTTTTTTCATATACTCTTATTTAATATGAAAGCTAAAATTGGATCTTTTGTCTTATCATATTTGTCTAATAAGCTACCAGAAATTAGGGGCTTGTTTGGTAACGTTGTTCTAGTAACATAGTTTGTATTTTTTGAAAATATGTGTGAGTGAAAAAGTGTGTGAAAATACATATAATATTATTTAAAGACTGAAATTGTTTCTTAAAATATCATACCCAACTGCCTCTAGAGTACTACAAAATGGGCACTAGGATTGTGAATTGGGCCCAATTGCCACACTCGGCCCGAAACTGCTTGGGCCTACATATTTGAACTCAAGCCATGGGTTGAGCTCAATGAAAAGCTCCAGTGTCCTTGCCAATTGCCAATTGCCGATTGCCAGAGTCTCTTCATGTCTCTTGTAAGTTGTAACAACCAACCAACGCAAAACAAAAACTTAAAAGTAACCAAAAGCTCTAACACCCTTTTGCTTTTGAAGTGTTTCCAATGGAGACAAGTATGGTTCAAATCTCCAAATTCATTAAGTTTATAACTATTGAGGGAGAAAAAAACGTAATTTTGGTTAGACTTCCAAATTTATTTATTTTTGAGAAAATTCCAAATTTAATTTAAACTTTGTACAACTTTTATCTTTAAACAATACCTGCATCCTTTTGTATTTCTAATTTTCTGTTATAGGAGTAATTCAAACCTCAAGCTTGCTATTGAGGACCTCACCTTTCTCATCTGGCATAACCCTTCATAGTTCTTTCAAACAACAGCCTAACAAAATCCAGTTACCGGCTACTGTTGGCCATTGCCTCTTTGTGTTTCGTTTGGCAATGACCAAAAATTAAGAGGCCCTACGGTTTTTCAAAGACTATTAAAATCTGATTATTTCTAGGAATATATATATAGATTAAATTCTAGTTTTAAAGGGACATTTCAAAATTATTTTAGAAATTAAAAAAAAAATTAATTTCAAAGACAAAAAATATAAGGGAACCAATTGTTTATTCATACCTTAATTCTATATAAAGACATGCAACAACTATAACCATCTTCCAGCATTAAAGCCTGTGAAAATGCTCAGGACAACGCGGGTTTGGTTATAATATTTAAAAAAGAGCTTCAACTTGAAAATTTCTGGGGCATTTTCTAAACAACCACAATCTAACATTAACATGGCATTGGGCTGCGTTACTATCGTGACAATCTTCATCTTTTGCTTCATGCTCCATGCCTCGGAGGCAATTATTGTTGGCGGAAACAGCTTACATGTTGGATTCTATGATAACACATGCCCCCAAGTGGAGAAAATTGTGGCTGATGTTGTTGACAATGCCATCAGTGAAGATAGAGGCCTCGCCGCTGGTCTCATCCGCCTCTTTTTCCATGACTGCTTTGTGAATGTAAGTTCCAGCATTCTTTATCAATTATCAATTTATCATGAACTGTTTTTTGTGTATTAACGAAGAATGGTAGCCTCCCTGACATGCATTCATGTTTATTGGTTTGAGTTTTAACATGATTTTGGTTACATATGTATGGAACAGGGCTGCGATGCCTCAATTCTGTTGGACTCAACACCATCTGATGAACCTGTTGAGAAAGAATCACCAGCCAATGGTAAAACTATCCGGGGCCTAGAAATAATTGATGAGATCAAGGACCAGATTGAGGAACAATGCCCTGCAACTGTATCTTGTGCCGATATATTAGCATTTGCAACCCGGGATGCTGTAGTGCATTCTGGTCTATCCAACTATCCTGTCCCTGCTGGCCGCCGTGATGGTCTCTCTTCCCGTTCTGCTGATGTTTTGGGTAACATCTTTGGTCCAAAATCATCTGTTGATGAAATAACAGAAGGCTTCATCAGGAAAGGGTTGACAGTAGAAGAAATGGTTGTCCTAACCGGTGCACACTCAATTGGAAAGTCCCACTGCAAATTCATTACAGAAAGGCTCTATAATCACAGCTCAACTAACACCAAAGACCCTAACTTGGACGACGCACATGCTAATTATCTATCACGCAAATGCCCAGCCCGAGGCTCATTACTTGCAGAATTCTTAGGTAAAATAGGCCTAGGTGGCTTTTTTGTTGATGAGTTAGGTAACTTGGTGGACCTTGATCAGGTAACACCAGTCATTCTGGACAATGCATTCTATATCAACCTGTTACATCGGAGGTCACTGCTTCAATCAGATCAGGCAATGGCTTTTCATCCTAGGACCAGTGAGATTGTGCAGAGAATGGCAGTTGATCAAAGAGAATGGTCTAAAAAGTTCACAATGGCTATGAATCAGCTTGGGAGGGTGGATGTACTCACTGGAGAACAAGGGGAGATAAGGAAAAACTGCCGAGCTGTTAACTAATATTAATATAGTTTTGGATGTTTCATATGGATTCTGGCCTGGACAGGTTCTGTAGTTGATCTTACAGTGGTTTTTTTTTTTTTTTTTTCCTTTTCTGGTTGGATTTTATTACTCCATTGAAATGATAATAGGCTGAACGTTGTGAGTGTAGAACAAAGAGAAATGATATGGAAGATATTTGCAGTCAAAGAAAAAATATGCAAACAAACTTTCAGAGAGCAAAAATACCCTAGTTACCAAGATTTTCAATTATTTGTGAAACCCACTTTCAACAAGCAACTTCATTATCTGCAAATATCTTTGAGAAATTATAACAACCGCCGGGGGGGGGGGGGGGGGGGGGGGGGGGGGGGGGTGTGTGGTGTGGTGGTGTAGGGGAGAATATGAACATGGTTTAGCCTGTATATATCAAATGCCATATACAACTTCCATTGCAGGGGAATGAATGAAAATGCATTCTGCTCTAGACTTCATTTGGAAAGCCACGTACAACTACAGTGTCAAATCACCGCCAATTTCGCTGATAACTTTCTCCACTCTAATCAACATGTCTGGCAAAAACAGGAAAAATAAAACCCCTTAACAAATGATCATCTTGAATAACAAGTTGATGAAACAAAATTTTCCATTGACAGCAGTGCTTAATAGTCATATTTTAGCAGCTTGTGCATTTCCTTTTGAATTGCATGTATATAAAGACTAAAAACTAAGTTCAAGACAGGGTTTATATAAAGCAATGAGCAGCATCCTCTATGAATGACTCCACATAGCTTCAAAGCGAATAGTCTTGCCGGCTATGCTCAGATCAAGCTCCCTTCAGTACATTCATAGAGGATACTGCTCATTGCTTTATATAAACCCTGTCTTGAACTTAGTAAGCTCCCTTCAGTATACCAGGCTAAAAAGTTTGTGATTAATTAAGGATTAAGTTTAAAATAGACTTACCTTGGAAGGAAGAATCTTCCATGTATCTCTGCAACAAACATCAAAATACGTCAATAAATCACAAGTACAATTGATCATAAATCTTGCGTAGTAGGAAAAGTGCAATCTCGAAAGTGGTCTTTAATTTCCAAGCCACCCATGAAATAATAGGCAACATGTTACTGCTTATTTTGCTGGTTGTCAAACACATCTGTCAATAATATCAAACCAAAAATTCAGAAGGATACCACAATTTGGGATTTGAGATCAACTTCCTCACAGAGGTTTGATGGGGCTGAACCTGAACCTACAGATTTCAATCAAGGAAATTGAGTCATCATGCAGAATCAGAAGTTTCTCTTGTTTAACTGGAGCAACATATCTACCTTGGTAGACCTCAGCACAACAGTTGGTCAGTAATGCTGTGAAGCTGGGCGGCAATGATGCTTGAATTCCTTCAAACTTGTGAGTGAATGTAGTTTCCTTTTCCTGGTTAGATGAGTGTTGCTCAATTTCATTTTTCAAGCTTGGTGACATTTGAGGAGTATAGGTTTCAGGAAAAGTCATAAGATTCAAGTCCTCAAAAGCACTGCATACACAGCAAACCTTGATCAGTATTCTCTCACATTTATATATTGACATACACTCATATATATCTATAGGAATGACCAAATTAATCAACAGCAGTCTTCTATTTTACCTATCCGGGTGTGTATTTGAAGACATAAACTCAGATTGCGATACAATTTCAGAGCCATAGTCACTATTCAGAGGTGGAATATCCCTCATATCCTTCAAGATCTCCTGAAAGATGAAAAAAAGCATGACACCATCAGTGCATGAGAATGAGGAAAAGAATTGTAAACCTAGTGTGGCCATTGGCTTCAAGAAGTTATGATGATTATCTATATTATAAAGACTCATTGGTTTCACCTTCAAAGCATTTATGAATCCGTCTGCTTCATAAATTGTTGAAAATCGCAAAGCAAACTTCTGGATCTGCAAAGACGCGGAAAATAATTAAATGGGCTTGGAGAAATGAAGAACTACTCTAAAATACAACGTTTTCTAATAAACTAATTACGTCTGCAAAACAACTTGAACATTTCTTATTGAAGTCATAAAGAATCAATCATAAATCCATCATACAGTCAGTCTATCACGCATTTACAACTTAGCACCCAAAAAATCTAACATATTCAAAATTGAGTGACTATGGTACACAAATAGAGTAATTAAGCAACTTGCCTCGCCTACTTGATCCCTGTAGCTCACAAAAACTGCCCTTATACCCCTGGCAGGAAATCCAGCAACGCACAAGACCTGAGGCCACGTGAAGTGCAGCTTGGACACATAGTGCTGTTCCTGCAACATGTTTTAACCACATAACTCAAGTTCTGTTCAAACATATCATATGCGCTTTATAAAAAAAATTAACAAAATGGAATTTACAATTACACAAAAAATAAAAATCTGTTTGGCTGTTGCGATGTAATCCATGTCATTACTTTGCGGTAATCAACTAATCCGTACATGACCTAAAGAATCTTGAAAAGTTGCAATGTAAATAAAGAAATAATGCTTAAAACACAGAATGCTACTATTCTTATACACCTGAATTTGAAAGATATTAGATTAGAATTAAAGAGAAGGCATCTCGAATTTTCATGAATTATATGGGAAAGGAATTCATAAACCAAGAATTGAATATCCATATATTCTATTAAAAAAACAGAGAGAGAGATAACAATTCATAAAAGCATCAGAAGCCTAAACAAAAACCGCAATCGTATAAGTTCTTATAGGTAGTGCTTCAAATAACGCAGGAAATTCGTGAAATGTTAAATCGTATAAACAAACACAGCATAATCCCCTAGATTTAAACGAAGTTTGGATGATCTAATTATTTGAATTTCGTAATTAATTGAAAAAAAAATGGAGCAGAAGTTAGAGGTAGATCATCCAAAAGCGCGGGAAATTCCTGAAAAAATCAAATCAGAATTAATTGAAAAAAAAAATGGAGCAGAAGTTATAGGAGCTAATTAAATAATGAACTGAATTCACAATCCGCCGATTGATTGTGATTATTAGCGTGCAAATGCAAATCAATAGAGATTAAACTAAAACGTGAGGTTTCAAAATAAAATAGGTTTAATTTTGAAAGTTGGAGCAGAAGAAAGTTGTAGAAGAAGAGAAGGGAGGAGTTACAAGGATCTTGGCTCTTAAAGAGACAGTGAGGATGACGTCGGAGTTGGAAGGATCGTTGAGGAGGCGGAGGAAGGCGGAGGAAGAGGAAGAGGAAGAGATCCAAGTGCCTTGAGGAGGACGGTTACGGAGTTTGGGAGGGAGAGGAATGAGATCGGGAGAGGTGGAGGAGAGAGGAGGGTAGTTGAAGAAGCGAGAAAACTGAATCTCCCATTGCCACTGCTCAGACCTTTCTCTAATGGGGATCTCTACTTGTTCGCTCGGTATAGGGATCATTGCCATTGTTACAGGGAGATCTTAACTCTCTCTCTCTCTCTCTCTTCCTCTTTGCTTTGGTTGTTCTACTTGTGGAAACTGTTTGGACTTCGAAATTTTGAATTTTGGGAATGGTTTACAGGTCCGAGAGGTACTTATAGAATATGGTAATTTACTGATTTAACCTCCCTCAAGTCATAGACTAATTACTGGCTAATGGAGAGTGGCCTGGTCCAGCCCGTTTTCAGCATTACACTTGCGCGCCAATTTTTGTTTCCATAAGTTTTTTTTTTTTTATTTTTTTTTTACGATTAAAAAAATATAAGTTCAATTTTCACAACACTTTCATAACAAATTATACATGATTATTAATTCTAATTTAAATCCACAATTTAATTTTTACTTTTTTTTGCCCATTTATAACAGACAATAACAACTTATCACTTGAGATTTATTGTAAAAATATTATTGACATAGCATATATATATATATATATAGGTTTTTAGCGTGGATTCATTGACTTAATGGCAATGGGTGATTAGGGGTGTCAACTCGAGTTAGCATGTCAGTTTCATGTCGTGTCAAGGTAGAGATATTCAACTAAATAGCTCAACCTTAACCCAACCCATTTAATAGTCATGTCATAATCATTCAACCTTAAGCCGACCTGTTAATAAGGCAAACTAACCTAAACCAACCCACTTGACACGCTTAATAAACAAGTTATGTTGGATTGACAAGAATGTGACACGACCCATTTCAACTTGCTTAGTATTAAATATAATATCCATCTAGAAATAAATATTTTTTGCATTCCAAAAGTAGTGCATACGCTTTAAGTTTTCAACTCACATTCAAAATAATATAGTTCAATTTCCAATTAAATATATTAGGCTACGTAAAATTTGTAAAATTTCAATTTCCAATTATACTTGTAAGTTTTTTGTTATTGCTCACTTTTCATTTTAAGTTTAAAATATAGGTTGGATATAAAAGGTATTTGACAAATCTAAAATAAAATGAATATTTGTTTATTATACAAGTTAAACGGGTTGTGTTAAATTGGTCATTTTAAGTTGACACAAATAAATTGGCATGTCAAACGTGTCTATTGCGAGTCATGCGGGTTAACCCTCTTATGACCCGTTTCTTATCATGTTACTTTTGGGTTAACCCGTTTATGACCCAAACCTACTAAGACCTAACCTTAACCCGGCAAAATCCATGTTGGGTTCGTGTCGTATTCACGGGTTGGGTCCAACATTGATACCCCTAGGGTGATACCATGTTTATTAGTCTATATAAATGGGGAAAAAAAATGCTACTCTCTAATAAAACATACTTTTAAAAACAATTATTGAATGATATTTTTATTTACCAAAATGATGTTTGTATTTTTTTTAGCAGGCATAAAACTTGCTTGTCTATATCAATCACAATATCATGCAATTTTCAAATTTATAAACACCTATAGTATGATCAAATTATTACACCACTCTTATTTTGTTGCTTGATTTTCAAATTCTTTAACCGTATCTAGCACCACATCTCACCTCTTTTTCCCTCTTAAAACCTATAGCTCATGTCCTATAAATATGAGCAATGGCCACTACTCACACACAAAAGCAAAATCACCTCTTTTTCCCTTTTAAAACCTATAGCTCATGTCCTATAAATATGAGCAGTGGCCACTACTCACACACAAAAGCAAAATCCATAGCCAAACAACTCAAGAAAATGGCGCCTAAGAGTGTGGGAATGTTGAAAAGGAACATTCATTAGATTTTTAATGAAATTAATAAGTTGATAGCTGATGCACCCCATGCAGTTGAAGATGAAGATGAAGTAGTACCTGTAGTGCTTCGAGCTCGTGTTGGTAAGTTTTATAGTTTTCTTCTTTTCTCGTTTTTTATTTACGGAATTGTTTTTCTTTTTAAATTTTTAGCTAAATGTCCACTGGGAGACAATACTGAGCAGATGGAGCAATATCTTTAGAAAATTCGTGAAACAATTGGTAAGTTTCTTTAACATTTTTTTATTTAATTTTTTTTTATTAGTTGTTACAAGTAGTTCATTTAATTATAGTAGTTAATTTATTTTATAATCTTTTTTATCTCCATTCTCCAATTGTTAGAATGGAGATAAAAAAAGATTATAAAATAAATTAACTACTATAATTAAATGAACTACTTGTAACAACTGATAAAAAAAGAAATTAAATCAAAAAATGTTAAAGAAACTTACCAATTGTTTCACGAATTTCTTGGAGATATTGCTCCATCTGCTCAGTATTGTCTCCTAGTGGACATTGAGCTAAAAATTTAAAAAGGAAAACAATTTAGTATATAAAGAACAAGAAAAGAAGAAAACTATAGAACTTACCAACATGAGCTCGAAGCACTATAGATATTGCTTTATCTTCTTCTTCAACTGCATGGGGTGCATCAGCGATCAACTTATTGATTTCATTAATAATCCAATGAATGTTCCTTTTCAACATTCCCACACTCTTAGGCACCATTTTTTTGAGTTGTTTGGCTATGGATTTTGCTTTTGTGTGTGGGTAGTGGTCATTGCTCATATTTATAGGACATGAGCTATAGGTTTTAAGCGAGAAAAAGAGGTAAGGTGTGGTGCCAGATACGGTTAAAGAATTTGAAAATCAAGCATTTGTGTTTGGTAATTTGTCAAATAAAAAGAATTTTAATCTAAAATAAAAATTATAAATTGCACATTTACATGTAATGAAGTAAAAGCTTAATTCTTGAACACAAGTAAATTTACCAAATAATAATTTATTGAGAGAGAAGTGATTCATTAAAATGGAAAATCATGTAAAAGTAACTTAAATATAATATGAATTCAACTAAAAACACAAACACTAATGGTAGGTTAATAAAGTTTATCCTAGAAACAAAAACATGTGTTATGGTTTTACTAGAATATAATGAGGGTTTGTTTGATTTAAAGTGGGATGATGGATGTGTCATTATTAGAGAAGTTTGTTACATACTTAGCATATAAACCATTCCTGCAAAACAAAACAATTCAATTCTGTAGATTTTTTTTTATAAAAAAATTATTCTTATAATCAACAATATTGTAGATTGAGGTACGTGCATTATAACATGTTAGTTATTTTTTACTTTAATACAATATATGCCTTTGATTTTCTGGTATTTCATTTTTAACATAATCTTTATACCCATGTAGGAGAGAGGGGACCTCTAAATGCTCTTTTAGTCATATATGTGTTTAATTGGTCATGAAGATTAGATGATGGCTTGATAGAATTCTCGTGTGTGGAGAATTCTTCAATGGCATGGTTTGGTGGTCTCAATCAAGGATTAACTCCAATTGAGGAGTGCATTTGTTCCGTGAGTGTTTGTCAAGAGTAGCTAAGTAATAAAAGAAACATTAAAGAAAGATCGCATTCGTAATTTTATTGACCCTCAAAGTTATTAGTATTGGTATGTACTAGTACTAAATATATTAGATTGTAGCATAATATGACAAAACCAGTTCTTGTGTGTGTCTAGCTTAGTGAGGCACTTTGTACGCATTTGGATTGCGTCTGCGTTACAACTTTTTTTTTTTTTTTTTTTGGAGAAGCGTATTTTTGTGGCTTTCTATCACATCAGTGGGTTCCATGCACTGTTCACGGGATGCATGGGACCCACAAACTTCTTTTTTCAGCAATTTTTTCATTAAAAATAGGTCTACGACACTATTCATACATTTAAAAATTATTTTGCTAGAGCGTTTTCAGTTTTCAACTAAATAAACGATATTCAAACAGAAATTTAGTATTTGTTTCATACTAGCATCTGGAGCAAATGGGGCCCTTGTGCAGCTTGTGCTGAATCAATTTTCTTTGCTTTTTTTTTTTTTTTTTTTAATTTAAAATTTCTTTCTTTCCATACTATAAGTTTTATTTTTCAATTAAATATTAAAATAATAGTTCAATCAATTAATTAATATATACATAGACCCTTCCATACTAAAAATTTATTATTATTATTATAGATAGAATTCTACTCTAGTCTAATTTAAGTATATATGTGTGTGAAACTCTCTCTTAGAAACTTGAATTTGGCCATTGTCCCATAAATCCTCCAAATACTTACACTTGTAGAGCGACCATTTTGCCAAGAGTGCATAGTAGTTAATTTTAATTGTTCAATTAAATGTTTGAATAATAATTAAATCCATTAATAATAGATACATAGACACTTTTATTAAAATAATAATAAATAAAGAAACATACAAATATCAAATATGGTAATGTTGAATTGTTGGATTTGTGAACTTGTGGACCCTTGGACCAGATAACGATCTGAAACTTTTTTGTTCGGACCACGTTCTAAATAAGTTTTCAACACCTCACTTTTTAGAACTAGTAAGGTTCGTACGTGCAAGGCATGTGCTGCCTCCTGAGTGAGAAATTTTAAAATAGAAAATTTTTAAGTAGTATAAAATCATGTACTTAAATTTGGAATTGTTATTTAACATATGACTATTTATTTACTATATTAATTTCTTATAACCTATTTATTAAAGATGGTATCTACTCACGAAAAAATTCTACTAAGATTAATAACAAATGTTGTCATCTTCTAACAATAAATAACTAAGTTTTGATAAGACACTGTCACAATATTTAAATTTTTGCAATAAATGATGACATATGCTAGAAGTGAAACTTTTCATCAAATTAAATACCTACAACCATTTGCAATGAATATTTTGTTATTCATACTTTCTCCATTATCATCTTATTTTATGAACTTAACTATGACATTTAGCTTACTTAATTTTTAATGAACACCTCCTAAAGAAAGTAAGCAAATAAAAAAAAGAACAAGATAACAAAAGACAGATGTCATTGAAGTTTCTATTAAATAAAATTATAAATCAAGAAGATTTAATCCTCTAATAAATTACTGTTCTCTAGGAAACAAATAGAATAGCATACATCACAATTTTTTCACTTTCTAAGTACGACTAACACATAAACTCAAAATACACGAGGATATTTTTTGGGACATTAAAATTTAGTGAGATATTTTAGATATTGCACAATGAAATATTCTAGGAACCATAAGATTTTGTTAGAGTTTAAATAAGAGAGTGATTGCGGAGACTATATGCTTGTCTACAAAATATAAATGAGGAAATTATTCAACTTTAAAGTTGAGGGGAGGGGAGGGGGAATGAAACTACCCCAAACATAGAGTAGAAAAATACTTTCTACCTTTCTTTTTTTGTTAGTAAAACTATATATATATATATATATATATATATATATATATATATATATATATATATTACTTTGAACAATGTGTTAAAAAAAATTCAACCCAAGAAAACTGTTTGTAAAACTATAAAACAATGAATTTTGGTTCAACAAATTAGCTAAACAAAAAAAAAAAAAAAAAAAAATCAGGAATACAATAAATGTCACAATATTTTCTCAATATTTATTTTAGCTATTGGGGGGGGGGGGCCTTATTATGATATTTTATTATTTTATTTTTGAGGAATTCTATGTCCACAACATTTTCACAGCAAATTATAGGTAGTAAATTATTATTGGTTTTTAATTGGGACAAACACTTTAAACTATGCATTAAAAAAAAAACAACAAACAAAAAACCAATAAAAGAAAATTGTGTGTAAAATAGTGAATTTTGGCTCACCAAATTTGACTAAACCAAAAAAGAAGTCTAAGAACACAACAAATGTTACAATATTTTCACAATACCTTTATTTTCAGCCATGGTAAGTTTCAGTCAAATATTTTATTATTTATTTTATAAAAATACTATCTCCATAATATTTTCATAACAAATTCTAGTTGGCAAGTTGTTACTGATTTTAAAATAGACCCACCACTAATATCACTTTTTTATCCATCAATAGTAACTTATCACCTATGATTTGTTGTGAAATTAATTTGAAAATGTTGTGGATTTAGCATTTTTTTAATAAGAACCATAAGAAACTGAGACCTCAACAATTGTAAAAATATTGTGATAACAACAATTGTTACAAAATTTTCGCAAAAACATTTATTTTCAGTCATAGTTAGTTACAATCTTATATTTTATTATTTTATTTCAACCTAAAATCAATTTCTTCATATTGGAGTGGAAGTGTAGAACTGTGGAATCTATTTGTCTCAAATTTCGATTGATTGAGTAACATCTTTTCATAACTTTTATTTTTATATACTTGCTACTTCATTATTTGTATACATTATTTTTGTTAGTTTTCAAATTTTTAAAATGACTCATAGAAATAATCTTATCATACTAGATGATCTAGATGAGCAAGGGCAACATTTTGAGTAAATGAAACCATCCCATTCGATAATAATACATCATTGGATGCCGAAAAGATAATGTTGGACACAAAAACAATTGGTGAGAAAAAGAATAGCAAAATACCTATTTGAAGTTGCAAGCAAGCTGTTGTGTAGTAAGATAGTTAACTTATCATTTAGTAAAAATAACATACCTCATTTCAGCCTTCTTCAAATCTTTATAAGAAGGAAATTGTAGCTTATATGGCCTTGGAAATATTGCGATAGCTAATTTTGTACAATTATAATTAATTGTAATTTTTTGATAGAAAATATATGGAAATATTATACATAAATCAATTATAGAAAGTTACAATCTAAGCATAGTAATGATTACTCTAATTACTATATTTTTAATCCATTAGAGTATATTATATTGCCACAAACTTTATCGCATCAATTGGCAACGAAAAATTTTCTTGCAATAGAGGTTTATTGCAACAAAATGAAACTTATTGCAACAAAAATTTTTGTTGCAATAAGGCAATTTTCTTGTAGTGTAGAGATAACAAAAAGTTAAAAAATAAATGAACTGCTATAAATGAACTACTGGTAAGTTGTAACAAAATAAGAAATTAAATCAATCTCTCAAAACAGATCAAAACTTGGAGCATACCACTTAATTTTCGTGGGTGGGAAAAGTTTGTGCACATTGATTATGAGGTTTACATCAATGACATTTGTCATCTCCAAAAATTTTTGGTTTGGTTCTCTGGGATAAGAAGCTATTATAGCACACCATTTGAATTGAGAGACTGAAATTCGTATTTTGCATCTTCATGCATCCTCTCATTCATTTTTTGGATATTTGCTGGGCAACACCGGCTCATCCTTGCCAGAAACACAATCTTAGTATCGTAATGATCAATGAATTGATTCAACAATGCTCTTTCATTTGCAAAACACACACACACCATCCCAAGGAGTAGTAACAACTGGAGAGTTTTCCCCGTCATGCAGGGCGGGGCGATGATAGGTTAAGACAAAACCATGCTGGAGGGGGGAGGGGGCGAAGACCCCATCCCTTTTACCCGCCCCGCCCCGCCCCATTACCATCTCTACTTGGAAGTTGTTTGAATGCTTTCAAATAACTTTCCAAGGGTTGAGGGCCTTTTTGTAAGTTTTGAAAAGTTAGAGGGCTTTCTTGCAATTTTAGAAAGATTTGTGGCCAAAATGGAATTTTTGGGTCAAAATGCAATTTTAGGAAAAACCAGGGTCAAAACATGAATATGATAAATTTTTGAGTCAAAATGCGATTTTGGAGAAAATGTTGGATCAAAATATCAAAGCAAAAAGCACTCAAGCATAGCATGTAAAAGCATTATTATTGATGGTGCTAAAAAGTCATATTGCTATTTTTAGCACCACCAATTACAAAACTGAGATTGCATTGGTTGAGTTAAAACCAAAAATTTTGGCTTTTCAGCTACAGTGCACAACCAGAGATGACTATGCACTATAACTCAAAGGTATTAAAAAAAAATTGTTGCATTCACACTAGTCTGAATATTTTAATATTTTCTTTTCTTTTCTTTTCTTTTTCTCCTTCTTATTCATTTCTTTCTGTTGCTCCTCTCTCCTCACTCTTCACTTCTCCACTCTTTGCGTCCTGCACTCAAATTTTTTTCTCTTCCTCCACCTCGCCTCACTCGCCGATCTCGCCTACCCAGCGCCGACCTCATCGATCTCTCTTCTCCCTTTCATTTTTTTTCTTTCTTCCTCCACTCAACCATTCTATATCTTTTCTCTTTGGAACATCTCTATCTAAACTCAGTCACAATCAAAACACAAACTCAAATCACAATCTTAAAACTAATCAAATCAGAACGATAAAAAGAGAAAAAAGAAAAAGAAAAGATAGCAAATCTGACTCATCTGAGCCACGCTAGGGGGAGGACGAGTGGTGGTGGAGAGGACGTGGTGGAATTCATGAACGTCGATTTAAAAGGCTAACTCTCTCTAGCCTTTGTTATCCACCGATCTCTATGTGTGTGTGTGAAAGTAAGAGAGAAAGAAAGAGAGAGCTAAATTAGAAAAACAAAAACGAAAACGAAAATGAAGATAGAGTGAAGAGGAAGTATACAGGTGTGTAGGAGAAAAAAAAAGGAAAAAAGAAAAGAAAGAAATGTGTATGGATTAAAACAAATAAAGAGATAAAGGGAAAAATCAAATAAAGAACAATAAGAAATTAAAATTAAGAAATGTTACCTCAATATTTTCACAATAAATCTTAAGTAGTAGGTTATTACTAACTAATATTGGTGAGAAAAAAATAATTTTTTTGAGAAAGAGAAAAAAAATAATTTTAGTAGTTTATTCAAATTATTTACTATTATGTAGCAGTTGCGGTGGCAATGACGGCAGTTGTGGTGGAAGTGGTGGTGGCGGTTGCGGTTGCGATGTCGGTGGCTGTGATTGTTGTTTATTGTAGTGAATATATTATTTTATTATAGTAAATATATTATTTTATTGTGTTGTTTATATTATTTTATTATATTGAAAGCTAAAATAAAGCCACTGATGTTGGGTGTTTTGCAAAGTGAGAAAGTAAAATAGATAAAGTAGCTGTTTGTGGTGCCAAATTGCTAAATTTATGGCTTCACCAATGTGGATGCTCTTAATCATCAAAAGGTAAACACAAAGCTACAAGTATAAACATCAAACAAGTTTCCAACCAATTATCTTAAACAAAGGCAAGCAAAAATGTGGATTTAAAGATGATTAAAAGACCTTGGAAGTTGTTTAAGTGCTTTCAAACAACTTTCCAAGGGTTGAGGAGCCTCTTTGTAATTTTTGAAAATTTGGTGGGCTTTCTTGGAATTTTAGAAAGATTTGAGGTCCAAAATAAAATTTTGAGAATTTTTGGGTCAATGCAATTTTGGGAAAAAAATCAGGGTCAAAAAATGAATATCAAAAAGTGTTTGGTCAAAATGAAATTTTGGAGAAAATTCGGGGTCAAAATATGAATGTAGGAAAATTTTGAGTTAAAATGCAAATATGGCAAGTTTATGGACCAAAAAGGAAAATATGACAAAGCATGATGGCATAATGCAAAT
This sequence comes from Quercus suber, assembly GCF_002906115.3. Classification (NCBI taxonomy): domain Eukaryota; kingdom Viridiplantae; phylum Streptophyta; class Magnoliopsida; order Fagales; family Fagaceae; genus Quercus; species Quercus suber. The sequence goes on from NW_027069508.1 coordinate 158,835, forward strand.
ATGAGAAAGTAAGGACTAAAATGCAAAAAAGGACAATATTATGGCATGCTAGTGGACCCTTTTTATTTAAAGTGTGTGGGACGAAAGTTTATTTAAAAAGGAGTTCAAATCTGAAGTATAAGGGCTAATGCTAAGCATTGAAAGGGATTGGGCTTTATTTTAAAAAGTGAGAGTGTTGTTACCCAAAAAAAAAAGGTGTAAATGTACTTTTAGTCTCTACATTTTGCATCTTTTCTATTTTGGTCCCTACATTTTTATTTCACCGTTTTTAGTCCCTAAATCAATTAACGCGTTCCATTTTGGTCTTTACCGTTACTCACTTAATAGAAATTACTGATGTGGCAAACGGAGTGCACTGTGACACGTTAAATGCTAACGTGGCCAATAAAATAATACTCCATTCGTCTCACTTTTTTTGTCATATTTGAAAAGTCAAACTTTATAAAGGAACATCATTTATTGTCTTGTCTACTTTTTAAAAATGAATAAGTTTTCAAAACTACCCTTAAAAAAATTTATCAAAAAATTGAATTAGTAAATTAATAGGGGTATAATAGGAACATTAGTAAATAATGACTTTTATTTTTAGAAACATGACAATATTTTGAGACATCTCAAAATTGAATAGAGGACAAAAAAAGTGGGACGGAAGGAGTATTAAAATGCCACATCAGCATAAAATAATGATTCGACATCAACTTTTGATTTTGAAAATTAATTTATCTATTTTAACAAAATCAAAAATGAAAAAAAAAAACAAAATTAGAACCTAAAATACACATGAATTTAGATTTGGTCTCATCTTAAACATGAACAAGAAAGAACACAAAACCAAAATATTCAACCACATGAACACAAACTCAGAAAAAACTTCAACCCAAAACTTCCTTATCAAAAACCGGTTCCCCCAACCCTTCTAAAACATTCTCCAACCTTCCTCTATCTTCCATGTTAGGACATATGTGGTTCACTTGTTAAGAACATATGTCATTTTTTTATGTAATTGGCTAATCCTTTGACAAAACACACTTTACTTGTAATTGGGTAGTTCTAGGTGTTTTTAATACTTCAAGAAACAAGGTTTCAAGATCAAGTGTTAAAGTCATCAAGTTTGTCCAAGAAACAAGCTGAAAAAGTGTAAGTTCATTAAAGCTGTTCAGCTCTTGTGCTCGACACCTGCTCGACAGCTCCTATTTGTCGAGGTTTATGAAATTCAGAATTCTGATCTAATTTTCTTGGAATCCGTAAATATGTCTTTGGGCCTTCTTTTCTCCTAACTCTAGACATATAAAAGGATTGTTTTAAGGGCCAAAGAGTTCACAAGTTACACAAGCATTGAGCAAAGTCTGCTCAAGCAAATTGTGACCGGAGACAAAGTTTTGCCCTAATTCATTTCTTCTGAAAAAGTTGTTGTGTATGTGCACCATAGGGTTTTGTGACCAAGCATCTTCTTGATCTTCATCATGGATGAACTGAAGAACTTTACAGCCAACAACCTTCTTTAGTTGGTGATTGAAGTCGCGTATTGGGATCCGTGCAATTGATAAGTCACGTACTTGGGAGCCGTGCATCAAAAGGAGAAATTGTCACTACAGAACAAATCTAATTGGGTATTGGGGTAAGGGTTCAACTGTAAGTTGGTATAAGGTACTGGGATTCCTTTACTTGTAACTGCTTGTTGTGATAATAATGGAATTTCTAGAGTGGTGACCTGAAAATCACTCGGTGGGGTTTTTCTAGCGTAAGTTTTCCCCATTCATAAAAAAATCACTGTGTTAATTTATTTTCCAGTGCATATTTAGTTATTGGTGATTTATTTGTGCTACCATGCATTTTGCATGTTAATTTGATTAATTAATAACTTGGTTAATTAATTAATTAATCTAAATCACAAGGGGTCAATATGCGTTTGGCCTATCATTCCAAAACTCAAAGCTTCCTCTTTCTCTTCCAAAAACGGAGATCTCTTTCTTCCAAAACACGTTCATGGCCAAAAGCTTCAAGCTCTACCTCCTTGCTCATCATCACCGCAACCACCACAACTGGTTGTGGTGCTTTTTTTTTTTTTTTTTTTTTTCTCTAACTAGCCCATTCTCTTTATCTCTTGATTTTGTTTATGAAATTATCCTGTAAATTATAATACTACAATATTAAGTGGTTGGTTAAACCAGTTGATGTGTTTTTTTTTTTTTTGCTAAACAGTTGATGTGTTGTTACTAATAACGTATTTTGTTGGAGAAGATATTACTAATAATGTTTAGCTCAAGTTTTCATGTGAATTTACTATATATCTAATTAAAAACATAAAGTTAAGAATTTCCTAAAAGACTTTGCAATTGTATTTATTTTCAATTTTTTTTTTCTAGGAACTTCTCTTAATTGGCAAAAGAGCTTCAATAAAACCCTAAGATTTGCTAAAGTCTCTAGTTGCTACGACCTAAAAAATAAAAGAAATTAAAAAAAAAAATTACCTTGACAAGTTATATATGCAAGTTATCAACCATGCATGGTTACTTTAACGAAGTTGATTGATTTGAGGCCTTTCGGCAATAAGAGCATTTAGTATTGAGGGTGTAAAAAATTTCAATTGCTATTTTAGTAACCAAGACACTAAAATAGAGCATTACTTGAATATGTGTATGTAAATTTTTTTAGCATTCGTGAATAGTAAGGTTGTATATATACAACCTTACTGTTCATGAGTTGTAAAAATAAAAAACTAATATTTTAAGAGAAATGCTATATCCACAATATTTTTAGAACATTTTCGCAACAAATCACAGGTGGTTAGTTGTTATTGATTCAAATTTGAACCTAACACTAAGATTACTTTTTTGCCCCAATAATAATAACTAATAACATTCAGCCACTTAGGATTTGTTGTAAAAATGTTGTGGACATATCATTTCTCATATTTTAATAGAGTGAGAGAGGAAAAGAGAGAAGAGAGAGAGATCATTGATTTGTTTATATTATTTGTTGGTATAGTTTATATTATTTTAATGAAGTGTATGTAAAAATAAAAACTGAGATGTTGGGTGAGTTATAAAATAAAATAGTAAAATAGATAAAATAGGTTTTGAAGATGTATATATAATAGACACTTTTTTACATCTTTGGATGCTAATGCTTAATACCCTTATTACCCAAACCATATATGACCAAACAAGGTAATATATTAAAAAAAAGGCGTAAATGCACTTTTAATCCCTACATTTTGCATCTTTTTCATTTTGGTCTCTACATTTTCATTTCAGTACTTTTAGCCCCTAAATCAATTAATGCATTCCATTTAAGTCCTTACCGTTACTCAATTAACAGAAAATACTGATGTGACAAACGGAGTGCACTGTTAGCACATTAAATGCTAACGTGGCCAATAAAATAATATTAAAAAATGTCACGTCAGCATAAAATAATGATTAAAAAAGACACATAAGCATCCACATCAACTTTTGATTTTGAAAATTAATTTATCTATTTTAACAAAATAAAAAATGAAAAAAACAAAATTAGAACGTAAAATACACATGAATTATCAAAAACCGGTTCCCCCAACCCTTCTAAAACATTCTCCAAGCTTCCTCTCTCTTCCAAAACTCAAAGCTTCTTCTCTCTCTTCCAAATCATGTTCATGGCCAAAAGCTTTGAGCTCTACCTCCTTGTTCATCGCCATTGCTGCCACCACAACTGGTTGTGGTGCTTTTTTTTCCTTTATCTGACTGACTCATTCGCTTTAACTCTTGATTTTGCTCAAACCCAAACCCAAATGCCTCAAGCTCCTCGCTCAGATCGGTGCTTTGCTATCTCTCTATGTGGCTTAAATCAATGTCTTTCTCTTTCGGTGGGTCTCTCTGTCTCAGACCGGTGTCTCTCCCTCCCTGATTCCCCTTTCTGCTCGCCCCTCCTTGTTTCCTCCCCTCTCCACAACCTTCCATAGTTTTGATCTGGGTTTAAAGAGAGGTTGAGATTGGTGTGGTGGTAATTGTGAAACAAAAATTGGTGGTGGTGGTGATGGTTGTGAAGCCGTGGTTAGTTGGGTACGGTGGTGGGTCGAAGGGTGGGTTTGTTGTTGGAGTGGGTTTGTTGATTGTTGATTGCTAGGTTTGAGATGTTTTGGTGTTCTTGTTGAAGATCAGTTTGTGTTTGTGTTTGGTTGACAAGAAAGGGTAAGAAAATCCTAGAAAATCTGAGTTTGTGTTCTTATGTTTAATCTGGGTTTGTGTTTTAATTTTAATTTTAATTTTGATTTGTGTTGGTATGGTTGAGCTAGGTTTGTGTTGGTATATGTGGATTGATTTGTTTTGGATAATTTGGTTTATGTATATATACATAAATGGATTGATTTTGTTTGTACAATATTCATTTATGATTTTTCTGGGTTTGATTTTCTTGTGTTCTTATGTTTGATTTTCTGGGTTTGTATGATTTTTTTTTGGGTTTGTACTCTTCTGCCTTTTTGATGAAGAGGATGGCAGATCTAAATTCATGTATTTTAGGTTCTAATTTTTTTTCCCATTTTTTATTTTGTTAAAATAGATAAATTAATTTTCAAAATCAAAAGTTGATGTGGATGCTTATGTGTCTTTTTTAATCATTATTTTATTTTGACGTGACATTTTTTAATATTACCACGTCAGCATTTAATGTGTCAACAGTGCACTTTATTTGCCACATCAGCAATTTCTACTAAGTAACGGTAAAGACCAAAATAGAACACGTTAATTGATTTAGGGACTAAAAGTGATGAATTGAAAATGTAAGGACCAAAATAGAAAAGATGCAAAATGTAGGGACTAAAAGTATATTTACGCCAAAAAAAATACAAAAAACAAAAAGCAATAGAACAAGAAAGCAACTGTTGATAACGGGGTTAAACTTTAATTTTAATTGTAATTCATGTCCAATTCACACCAAAAAAAAAAAAAAGGAAAAAAATTATGTCCAATTAACCAATCTTTTTTTTTTTTTTTTTTTTTTTTTTGAGAAGCACCAATTAGCCAAATCTAAATTCGCTATTTGATGCAGAAAGAAACTATTGGCATCTTGATGCTTATCCCGACACAAATCCTTTGCAGCAATTATACATACCCCACTTTTATTCATCTCCCATTTAGTATTGTACTTATTTTCTAGTCAAAAGCATTAGAAGTATGCTATCTATTGAGTTCGGAAAACTTTAGAGTGTCAATTTATTTTATGCTTGTCGAGGTGGAAGGGGCCCCCATTATTAGTGGATGATACAGGCACCCAGTGAGATGTGCACTCAATCGATAGGTAGGCAAAAGCCAGTCCCAGTAGTACAGGCGTCAAATGCAATTGCACCAACATAAACGATGGAGTAAAATATTTTCATAATAATTTTACGACAAATTTTAAGTGGTAATTTGTTATTGATTTTTTTGGCTCATCATTGACATAAGTCATAACAACTAATAAAAAGGCAATTACCCAAATTTATTAAAAAAAAAAGTCATGCCAAAAAAAGTTTTTTTAAAAAATTTCACACCTACTTATACCAAAAAAAAAAAAAAAAAAAAGAAAAGAAAAAGAAAAGAATAAAAGCAAAACAAATAAAGCATCCCCCGGGTAAAACAAAAAAAAAGCAATCAGCACGTATAACACGAAAGAGGATACCAAAAAAAAGAAAAGAAAAGAATAAGAGCAAAACAAATAAAGCATCACCAAAAAAACAAAAAAACAAAAAAAGCAATCGGCACGTACAACACGTAAGAGGAAGAGGGTAGTTCAATCATTGACTACAATTATTTCTCTTTCCTCTATTTTCTCCCTAAGTTGGTGAGATAAAATTATGGTGGGCCAAGGGAGAAAGCAATTAGGCCCTAACAATTTTTCATCTCCCATTCTCTCCAACCAAACACTCATAAAATTATTATTATTTTTTTTTTCCATTTTTCTCTTCTCTATTTGCCATCCTCTTTGTTTCACCCCCAAACCAAATGGACCCTTAAGTTTTGTTATGAAAATATTGTATCCAAAATTTTATTCTAGTCAATTTGGCCTAATTAGAGCATTCACATTAGTTGTGATAAGATACTTTAAATACTATTTCAGCACCCCAAAATACTAAAAAGTATCCTACATTGGTGGTGGTGGTAAAGTTAAAAATTTATACAAACTAGCTACAGTAAATTGTCATACCGTAGCACAAAGTGATAAAAAAAAAGGTTTATTATGTGGGATCACATTTTCTCATTACTATAGTACAGACTGGTAAAAGAGAATAAAGAAAGAATATTTAATTAATTTTGGGTGAATTGAAGTGTTAAAATTAGTATAAAGTAATTTTTTAACTTGCTGAATAATAATTTTTTTTAGTTCCACTAATGTGAATGCTTTTATGGCTAGATTTTTTTTAAATAAAAAATAAAAAAATACCAAGCTACAATAAACTCGAATGCTCAGCAAAAACTTAATTGGGCTGAGTTTACAGGCTTTGGGAAAAAAATTCAACCTTGCTTGGGCTTGGGCTACAGTAAATTGTCATACTGTAGCACAAAGTGATAAAAAAAATAATTAGTTTATTACGTGGGATCACATTTTCACATTACTATAGTACAAACTGGTAAAAAAAGAATAAAGAAAGAATATTTAATTAATTTTGGTGAAATGAGGTGTTAAAATTAGTATAAAGTAATTTTTTAACTTGCTAAAAAATAAATTTTTTTAGTTTTACTAATGTGAATACCCTTACGGCTAGTTTTTTTTTTTTTTTTAAATATTAAATATAAAAAAAAAAAAAAAACTAAGCTACAGCAAACTTGAATGCTCAGCTAAAACTTAATTGGGCTGAGTTTACGGGCTTTGGAAAAAAAAAAAAAAATTCAACCTTGCTTGGGCTTGGGCTAGGCTTAGTTCAAAGCTAACACCATAAACGGCAGCCGAGGGAAAAAAGTCAAAAAATAGTAAAGAATAAAGGTTATTGAGGAGGAAAGGAAAGTTAACCAAAACTTGGATGATATTAGTATTATATATCAATGTTTAGTGGTTTGGATGGTTATGTATTAAAACTTGGATGATATAGTAGTATTATGGTTATGTGTTATGGAATAATGTTAAGCGTTTTTGGATGGTTATATGTAAATTTAATGGTAGTAATATTATGGTTATTTTAAGTGTTACAGATGCATATGTTTTAACGAGGATAATGTAATAAGTGAAAATATATGTTTTTAAGGTATATGTGTTAATAATAAAATAATATTTTTCAATATGTATATCTTATAAAAAAAAAATATATATATATATATATATTCTAAGCTTGATTTGTTTGTTATGTATTAATATTAATAAGTATTTTTTGAAGTTGTTAACAAAATTTTTTATATTTCCCAAAATAAAAAATGAAAAATGATTTATTTTATTTTACGTTACATCAAATACCATAAAATAATTTGTAGGGCATTTTTAAGAACACAAACAAATACATGAAAATAAAATGTTTTCCCTAAAAAGTTTAAAGTTGAAAAAATTTAATTCGTAGAAATTTTTTAAAAACAAAACAAATGTAACCTAAATGCACCTATATTTGATTATAGGGAAAAATAGTGTGAGCAAAGAAAAACCTGAGTGTATATTTCCTTTGTTCATTTTCCTATAGAGAAGGAAAGATAACATATGCCATATAGATTGACTTTTAAATCCTTATATAATAAAATAAAGTGTGATGATAAAAAAAAATAAAGGTAAAAATGCAAATTATACCCTCTAAGTTTAACCATAATTCATTTTAGATTTTTAACTTTACTTTTGTTCAATTAAAACATCTAATTTTTAAACTTATTGAATTAAAGTCTCTGTTAATGAATTTCCATTAACTTTACTTTCTTATAATTTTTCAAATTAAAAAAATTAAGTTAACTAATAAAAGTAAACAATATTTTTAAAATTATAACTAAAAGAAAGTAAATAGTGTTTAAATGCAACTATGCTTGCGTGTTCAAACTATTAGAAACAACACAACATCTCTTCTTAGAAAATTCTCTCATTACAAAATTTTCTTTCTATTGCTTTATCTGGAATTCTCTGCAAAATATTCCTCATTGAGTAATGATAGTTGACATACACTCTCATCTCACTGTACACACAAAAAAAAAAAAAAAAAAAAAAAAAAAACAAAAACCTTGAACTCCCGACCCTTTTGATGTAAAAATGAAGGAACGGGTTAAAACAAAATTAGACCCTTTTACAAATAGCAAAGTCCTTCCAACATGGATTAAGATCCTCTCCATTTGGTTTCAAAATGGAGAGATCTTTGATGGTGAAAATTTAGTATTTCACAAATTTTAAGTTGAATATGGTGTCATGTTGTTTAAAATAATTTATTATTTTATTTTTTGATGGAACGAGACTTTTTTTTTTTTTTTTGGTCTGAGATAGAATTTTAATCTAAGTGTATATATGTGCGTGGAACTCCACAAACCCTAATGTATCAAGGCTTCTCTTTCTCTTCCCCACGATAGTATTAACCTAGATTTCTCTCCCCCTGTTTGTACACCACTTCACTTTCCTTTCAAAATCTTGTAATGAATCATGTTATATGATTTAAAGCACCCATCTCTATTTGGTCCTATTCAGTACAATTTAGTTCTATTCAGTTGTATTCGATATGGTTCTATTTGGTCCACTTCGGTCCAATTTGGTCCAATTCAGTCCATTTTGTCCACTTTGGTCCTATTCGGTCCATTAAATCTACTCAGTTCACTTTGGTCTAATTCAGTCCACTCTAGTCCTATTTGTTCTATTCAGTCTAATTTGGTCCTATTTAGTCCACTTTAGTCTTATTAGGTCCATTTCGGTCCATTGTTTCCAATTTGGTCCTCTTCGGTTCACTCTGGTCCTATTCTATCCATTCGGTCCACCTTGGTTTTATTCAGTCCACTTCGGTTCATTTTGTCTAGTTTGGTCCTATTCAGTCCACTCTGGTCCTATTCTATTCTATTTGGTCCACTTTCGTCCTAGTCGGTCCAATGTGGTCGATTCGTCCACTTTGGTTATATTTGGCCCCCTTTGGCCCATTCCGTCTTATTCAGTCCCCTTTGGCCTTATTCGGTCTATTTCGGTCCATTCTATCTACTTTGGTTCTATTTGGTCCACTTCGGTCCATTATGTCCACTTAGGTCCTATTTCGTCCACTTTGGTTCTGTTCAGTCCACTTTGCTCCTATTTGGTCTATTTGGGCAACTTTGTTGCTTTCAATCCATTTTTGTGCACTTACGTAGTGGGAAAAATATAGGTTTAGGTTGAGAGCACTTATTCTAAATTCAAATTTATAATATATATATATATATATATAGGTCTCAAATTTGTAATATCTAAAATCTTAACCCTTTGGCCTTAGTCGGTCTATTTCGGTCCATTCTATCTACTTTGGTTCTATTTGGTCCACTTCGGTCCATTATGTCCACTTAGGTCCTATTTCGTCCACTTTGGTTCTGTTCAGTCCACTTTGCTCCTATTTGGTGTATTTGGGCAACTTTGTTGCTTTCAATCCATTTTTGTGCACTTACATAGTGGGGAAAATATAGGTTTAGGTTGAGACCACTTATTCTAAATTCAAATTTATAAAATATATATATATATATATATATATAGGTCTCAAATTTGTAATATCTAAAATCTTAAGCATAATAGTTATTGTTATTACTTATTACGCTCCTGTTAAGTCACGTTAACATAGCATTTCGGCCTGCCTAAATTTGAGTAAAAATCTTTCTCAACGTGAAGGTTATGAATATACAAATGAAATCTTTTGAGCAGTTACTCATTTGTTTTAACGCTATTACTTTTAAATGAATTGCATAAGGTTGATTATATCTTCAAGCAAATATTTATTTATTTATATTAACTGTTCCGTGCAACACACAGGATAGTGACTGGCAACTAAAGTGAATTTGGGTTTGTTTAATTTTCAATGTTTTTGTTTTGATCCAAGAGAAAATAAAAGGTGATGATAATAAATTGGCATCTCCCAGCAAAGAGCATTCTAGCTGAGAGTGCCACCCCAATACTATTCTGCAATGGAATAAACTTAATGTCGGTATAAATCTTATTTTTCTCATATGTGTGTGTCGATTGACGCCGATTTATTACTAAATTAACGATATAGATGCCTCATAAACAAAATGAGGGTAGTGATTATATTTCATTATTCTTCTACTTTGTTCTCTGCCCTTCTTTGTTAGGACGTTTACTGTTCCATTAGTTTCTCAGAGCACGATGAAATGGATGTACCGTCCATTGTTTGTCCAAAAGTTCCATGCTATCAAGACTTACAAAAGAAACTTAATGCCCAAAATACTTGAACTCTCGATCCTTTTGATGTAAAAACAGAGGGGTTCAAACAAAATTAGACATTTTTTGTGGTCATAAGTAAGAGGCTTTTACAAATAGTAAAATCCTTCCAATATGAATTAGGATCTTCTCCATTTGTTTTCTTAATCGAGAACTGTGACGGGCAAAAAGTATAACTAACGGATTAAACGGATTTTTAACGTGCTACTTTCTGCTTACACAATTAATTTTTAGAGGTGAAATGCAAGGTCAACTTTTAAATACCCACTATAAGATAAATCACAATAGTCAAATCATTCTCTAGTGTGATATTAATGTATTCAATTAGAAAAAACCTTGAAATAGCTAAGTGTTCGTCCTCGGGTTTAGTTTGAGGAAGAGGTTACAAGTGGATAATTTTTATCACAATAGTCAGATCATTCTCTAGTGTGATATTAATGTATTCAATTAGAAAAAACCTTGAAATAGCTCAGTGTTCGTCCTCGGGTTTAGTTTGAGGAAGAGGTTACAAGTGGATAATTTCTCTCTTTTTTTCTTAAAATTCAAAAAAGAACTCATTTGATCCAGGTGCTTCTTGGCTTTATATAGTTAATCGAAATGCATTTGGACTTTACATTTGGAGGATTAGGATCAGACTTCCTTGATACTTGTCTCATCAAGGTCTTGCTAGAAGGTTTTTACACTAAGATGTGAGCTGTGTGGGCATTGTTCATGGTCAATTCCCCATTAATGCGGCCAGTTAAGTGGTTACAGTGCATTTAATGCAAAGGGGATGACTGCTTTGTCTTTCCCTTTTTTTTTTTTTTTTTTCAACGCTAAATTACCATTTTCCACCATCGGGCTACGCTATGCTCCCTTTAACTCTGACTCTTGACTTTCCAAGGTTAGATAAGTGTCCTCGGTGCCTTCGCCAACTATGGCCATTCAACCTCTATATGAGTTAGGTGAGTACTTTCCAAGGACATCTTGCCAATATTTGCTGAGGTTTACCTTCTCAAAAATACCCTTACCCCTTTTATCAACTGTCTTGGATCCTCGTTCCTCCGCAAGAACTATTTGATAATGAAATTTTAAATTGAATGTGGTTTTATGTTATTTAATTATTTATTTATGGAATGAGACTTTAAATGCGAGTATTATACACTATTTATGAAAAAGTAGATTTTTACCATAAAATTTTTATTTCAAAATAAATGAAGAGATCCTTTCCAGTTCAACACATAGCCGTTAGTGTTGATCATAGCTTACATGTAAAATCCAATCTTTTCCAAACCATTTCTAAACCCAGCTTTGTTTCAAAAAAAAAAACCAGCTTAAAAATTCCAAACCTTTATATTACTGTCAAAGTTCGAGAGGGGTGGAAAACCATTAAGCCCAGTCAATAGTCAACCTGACATGTACTTGTTTATTACGTAATTAATTAGGATCAATTAATAAAGCTTCTTGTTTCATTACCTCAAAAAAAAAAAAAAAAAAAGGCAAACATAGAAGAAAGGAATTGGGGCAGCCAATAAAATTTGTTTTTCATAGTTTATTTATTTTATTGAATTATTAAAAGAGAAAAAAATTAGGGGGAAAAAAAAGAGGAAGATTATTTGAGTGATATTCGAACACATAAAAATGCACAACTTTGTGCCACAATTTGCCACGTGATAAGTTGTGAGTGGTAAGGTGTTAAGTGTGTTCTCACATGGCCCACAGACACACTCCTATCACTCACAACTCGTTACATAATAAGTTATGATACAAAATTGTATATTTTTGTGTTCCTACTTCCTAGCATTATTAAGAGAAATTGCGATTCTCTTTCTGAAAAAATTAAAGAAAATCATACGCCACGCCAAAACAGGGAAGCAGCTAACACGGCTCTTCCTCTTCAAACGTGTGTGGTTTGCGCCCCTGCCCCACCTGGTTCAACCTCCTTAGCTTCAACACTTCAACTTCAACGGTCAACCATTTATTGCCCAAACTAAACTGTTGGCTAACTTGTCTTCCCTCTCTCTATTGGCCCCCACCTTCCCTCCAATCCCAGAGGAGATCCTTTCGAATCTTCTCTTCATCCAAATTCTCTGAACTGTTCCTTCTTCCTTTATTATATTATATTGCCCAACAGTTCAATCCAAACTAACCAGAAAAAGAAAAGAAAAAAAAAAAACAATTACACAAATTTTTTTTAAAGGAATGAGAGCTTTGAATTCACATTTGGTGCTGATTGATCTGCACACATCATGGCACTCAGCAAACCAAATCCCAACTTCGACTCTCACGTACCTCAAGAACTCCTCAAACTTCATCTCCGCTCTCTCTTCGTCATTTCGTCGAACACGTCGCGCGCGTATCGGAATCGCTTCGTCGTCGAGATCGGCGGCCCCGGAGATCCGTAGACCGTCCGATCGTTTCTTTCCCGGAAATGGGTCACCGTCGACTTCGCCGAATTCGGCCTCGACGTCGCGATCGTCGGAGCTCGAGCTGTTTCTCGAGTTGCTGCCTCTGAGGATGAGGGAGCTGTTTCAGCACGAGGAGATTGGGGAGCTTATTGAGGTTGTTATGGATTTGGGAAGGCAGCCTCTTGCGAGGTTTCCTTCGGGTGATTGGGTCATCTCGGAGCAACCTGTGAAGCATGAAGATTTAAAGCACGCGATATCTAAGGTGATCAATGTCATATGGTCATTTCCATTGTTGAATTGTTTCATTGCTATTGGAGAATGGAGTTCACTGGAATTCTTGCATGGCAATAAAACTGCTTCATTTGTAACGTGTTTCATTAAGTGCTTCTGCATTTTAGACTTTTAGACGTACTCCCCGTCCTTCCTCCTCACATGAATAGTTGTCTTGAAATGGTGTGAGAAAATAAATTATACATTTATAGGAATACGTAATAATTTTTTTTTAAAGAGATGGTGACTTAGCTACTAATATTAATTGAAGGACAAAGTTTAACTACAAAATTAGTTTTAATTTTAGGCTACAACTTTACTTAATATCTTTTTAGCGAATGTGAATTTTGATAAATTCACAATTAGATTACATTTTCTTCTTATATCCTCCTTGCAAAATTTCAAAAATATTAAAGATCAATAACTATATCATCAATAATTTTTTTAAAATTACAAGTTTTTATAATTTAAAGATATGCATAAAATATAAGCTTATAAATCATATAATAAATAATATCTGATTGACACAAAATTTGACATGTGTATTAAGAGTGTAAATAACATATAATTCAAGAGTTATATTTTTAAAATATATAGTAATATTTATTTTATTTAGTAAGTTTGTAGCCTTAAATTACAACCAATTATATAGCCAAACTTTGCCCATAATGCTATAGACACAAACTATTTCACAATATTTTTACAAACTGTTGCTGATGTGGTTTTAGTAATTTTCAAATAATTATTAGTAAATATAAATATGACGTTAGTGTGACTCTTATTAAAACTAATAAGACTTTGTCATATCAATAGTTGTAAAATAGTTTGTGACTGTTGCATTACTCCTAATACTATACTTGGAGCACTTTTTATGTTATATTTATTATTTTTGGAGGGGAGAAACTTATGTTATATATGGATTTAGATCTTCTAGATTTCTTAGGGTACTTTACCAAATAGATGTCCTTAAATCTTAATAGTTTTTTAATGATTTAATGGTCTAAATTTTGCTATGTCAGTATTTTACTAACAATAATCTTATTTATTTTATTTGCAACATTATTTTATTATTTTAAGAATATTGTTAGTAGAATGTTGACATGGCAGAATCTAAATCTTTAAATCATAAAAGAGTTGTTAAGATTTAAGGAAATCTATTGATAGAGTATTTTAAGAAATTTAGAAGATCTGAATCCTTACAACTTTTATGACATTACATTAATGTGATGTGTCAACTTTTAAAAACAAATCTAGAAAAGTGGTAATTAAAAGATTTTTTATTTATTTTATGTGTCCGGTTAACATGTGCTATTAAGACATTTGCTAATGGACTAGGAAAGTTTTTATACCACTTTCACGAAGAATATAAAAAACGTTATTAAATTTCTAAAAATATTTCTTAAACCAATAAGCATCCGTTAACTTTTTCCTTATTTTATTGATGTGACATTAATTATGTCCTTTGACATGTCAGATTATAGGTTTTTTTATATAATAAAATTGATAGTAATTTTGGCATTTTCCTTGTGTGATTGGCTGTACTGATTATTGATGAATAACTTCTTATAATAAAATATTATTTGGATTACATGAGTATGGTTTATTAGTTAGGATATTTGTAGAGAGGTGGATGTTTGGAGAGTTTAATGTAAAGTTACTTGATTCTGTTAGGTTGGTGATTTTTCGGATGACAACCGTTCGGGTATTAATAATTCTTTACATCGTATAAGTGCTATTCGGAATCGGAAAATGCAAATCATTGGCCTCACTTGCCGGGTTGGTCGAGCTGTGTCCGGAAGTGCCGGGATAATACGTGACTTGGTTGAGGGCGGAGGTTCCATCTTAATCATAGGGCCTCCCGGGGTCGGCAAGACAACCTTGATCAGGTACATACATTTCTGATGGGTAAAATGAAGCTATTGAGTTGATGATCATTTTGGTAACCGTTTAAAGAATTGATTTTTAATGTCAAACTTTTTGTGTGCAATTTCGGTTGATCCATTTTTCATCCTCACCAACAATGCACTCTATATCCTGTCCATGTTTATACTTGTTGTCAACTACAGTGCTTCTTTTTTTTTTGTTTTTTTTTGTTTACATTTTGTTCTTTTTAATACTTTCGAAGAATAATTTCCCGCCATTGGCTTGCCATCATTGTGTTTCTTCATATCCTATTATAATTAGTTGGTGCATACTTTTTCATGATAATGATCTCTACTATATAGTGTCCAAGTTCTTCCATTGTAAAAAGAACACAAAAAGGATGAATTCAAACTTTAATGAGCATTTGAAATTGACGCTTTATTCTATCACGTTTCTTTTATTGTGGCTACAAGCATCAAGAATACACTTGTTTAATATCTGAAGACACTTTGCTTGTGCAGAGAAACTGCTAGAATGTTGGCAGATGAACACAGGAAGCGTGTTGTTATTGTGGACACATCTAATGAGATTGGAGGTGACGGAGATGTTCCTCATGCAGGAATAGGTCGTGCAAGAAGGATGCAAGTTCCTAATGTTCATATGCAGCATAATGTAAGCTTTGAACTCAATCGTATGGTTTGTGTGTTTTCCAAATGGTATAGCTTTGACAAGTTCTCATTTTCAGTGATGTTATTTTCCTGGTTGACTTCTATGCAGGTTATGATTGAAGCAGTTGAAAATCATATGCCTCAAACCATTATAATTGATGAAATTGGAAATGAGCTTGAAGCACTGGCAGCCAGTACTATTGCTCAAAGAGGAGTCCAACTAGTTGGAACTGCACATGGAATGACTATAGACAACATAATAAAAAACCCCTCTCTGCAGATCCTTGTTGGTGGCATAGAGGTGCAAAGTGATTCCTTTTGTTTTAATCTACATTCATTCATATGGATTTATAATTAGTAAGATTAACCCGTCT
Source organism: Quercus suber (assembly GCF_002906115.3). Classification (NCBI taxonomy): domain Eukaryota; kingdom Viridiplantae; phylum Streptophyta; class Magnoliopsida; order Fagales; family Fagaceae; genus Quercus; species Quercus suber. Next base: position 174,711 of record NW_027069508.1, read on the forward strand.
GTTAATCTCATAAAGTGCAAGTTGATCCAGACTGTGGTATCATATCCGAATGGGAATCCATAAAATTAGAAATTTCCGCCACAATTTACTTTGTGTGGGAATCTTACCAACTTTAAGCCTTGCTGAGTAAGGAATTTTGATTGATCAAAACTAGTTCTTCATCTAAACACAGAGTGTAACTCTTGGAGATGAGGAAGCGAGGAAGAGGAAAGTGCAGAAGACAATTCTTGAAAGGAAGGGGCCTCCAACATTTACATGTGCTGTTGAGATGATATCTAAAACTGAGTGTCGTGTTCATCACAGATTGGATGCCACAGTAGATGCCATCTTAGCAGGTATTGTGCTTTTTCTATGGAATATTTGAATTGATTCTTGTGTAATATAATGTTCACATACTTGTATGAGGGTTGAAGTTTTTAGGCCAACAGTTAATCTGAAGTTGAATTTTTTTTGGGTGATAGGAAAATCTCCTCTCTTCGAAATCCGTCACATGGATGCTGATGATAATGATTCTCTGAAGTTTACTCTGTTACCTGAAAAGAGCCATATAGAAGAATCAAATATGAATGATGGCAAAGATGTAAGTTCTGACATAGAGTCTGATGAGGAAGAAGTAGGTCATCCACCCAGTTGGTCTAAAAAACAGAGCACTAGTATATATGTGAAGAAGCGGAGCTCACCAGTGTGTGTCTATACTGACAAGGTAAATTCCTCAAGTTTACATCTGCATTCATTTTTCTCCTGGTTCTCCCACTATAAATTTCAGTCAATAATACATGGAGGAATATTGAATCTACATTCATTGAAGACGAGATTGTTGTAAAAATAATTCCCAATTTAGAAGTTATTGGTTTATTCCTTGTTTCAGAAGCTGCCTGTGCTTAGTAAAAATGTTTGATATCATTTGGGACTTATGATATCATAAAGCCATTTTGAAGCTGCCTAATTTTTTATACTTGAAAAACTATCTGAGGCAGAAGACTTGTTATGAAACTTCTCATTTTATTTTTGGTTGGTATGGATGTCTTCAGATCCTTGATGCTGATCTTCTACAAGTAGCAACAGTAATGGGGCTTGAGGATGAAATAGATGTAACTGATGACATTGGAACCGCAGATGCAATTTTGGCATCCAGTTCTGAAATGAAGCAGAACCCATGGATCCGGGATATGGCAAAATTCCATCAGTTGCCTGTATTTGTTATCAAGGTAACTCTTTTGCTTTATCTATTTTGCAAATAAATTAGATTAAAGTTCCACCTAGCAGATAATTTAACATTTGTTGTTGCAGTCAAATACCATGGCACAAATGGTCAAGGCAGTTCGCATGATCTTTGAAATGGAATCATTTTCCTCAGTATCAAAGCAACCATTCAATAATTTGATTGACATTGAAATTGAAGATGATGCCCCAAAAAGAAAACCATCCCTAGAAGAGATTGATGCATTGGAGGTGCAAATCCTTTCTCATTGCATATTTTCCATTTCGGTTTTCATCTGTTCAGAAACGTTTCAATTTAGCTGATCCTTTTAAAGTCTTAATGGAGTAACTGTTTGTTGGTCAAAATACATCATCTTAGAGTGAAGATGTATATATCCAATACATGAGATACACTCTTCACTTACACGGTCACTAAAAACAACAATTCCACTTTTAACTTTTTAAGTAATCTTTCCATGTGTAAATTGTAATTGCTTGCAAATGTTTAATTGTTAGTACTCTCTCATTCTTTTCTGACAGGAGGTTCGACATGCAATTGAGTATATTGTGATTCCTGGTGGAGAACCAGTGGAGCTTCTTCCTAGATGCTCTGAAATTATTGCCCGGCAGCTTGAGCTTGTGGAAAGCTATCAGTTGGCTGCTGAGAACTCAGGTACCGAGCTTAATCCAAGGCTGCAGATTCTCCCTCAAAGGTTAAGCAAGAAAAATTTACCCAAATCCTCTAAATCTCATTCAAGTTTTCGAAAAGAAGCAGATTCTACACCATTAACTCGCAGTGGCAGAGGTACAGGTGTTACTAGGCTGCCCCTTTTGCCCGAATAATATGACCATGTCTCCAATTGTAGCACATTCAATCATTGGTTGACTACTGTGTCATTTCACGTATACATGTAAATTATGTATCTCATACCATGTAATTATTTAACTGTCAAATATGTAATGCAATTTGTATTCATTTCCCAAATATGAAATGCGCTTTTTACCCTGCTTTGTGCCTTTCTTTCTTTCTTTTTTTGACCCAGTGAAATGGGTGATTCATAAGCATATCTTTCCTTTACCCTTTTTTCCAAGGAAGAGGAATAAATACTGCTCCACTTTATATATGTTAAAAAATAAGATGTAAAAGAGAAAAAATGACAAAACAACATATAATTATCAGAATAAGACAAACTATTAAAACATATTAGCCTCATCACACGCGTTTCGTACGTGGCTATTTTTTTTAGATTTTTTTTTTAGGAACATGTGGTAGTTTTGGTTGTGAAGATGGGGTAGTGGGAAGTTTTATAGAACATGGGGTAGTTTTATAGACATGAGTAGAGTTTTTGTTTTTTAATTTTTGTCAATTTATAGTTTTAACCTCATTTTTTATTTTAAGAATGAGTTAATTAAATTAGGGATATTTTTAGAAGTCAAAAAGACAATAACTAACTTTCTGAATCTTCATAATGTATAGAGGTGAAATTTTTCATAAAAATACATTTATAATGAATGGGACTATTTAAGCTGTATTAAAACAATATTAGATTTGGGTCACTTCCCCTAACAAAAAGAGGGGGAATGATTTTCCAGACTTTGGAACTGGATGATAGAAATTTTCAACTCAAACATGTTAGGCAGAGACTAGAATCTAGAATATGCAAAGCTAGGAAAATGTTATTTGATCATATAATCTCCAAAAGGAACCTTTAGATGTCATCAATCTAATCACCATCCAATGAACCGTATTTATACCCATAACCAACAAATAGATGGACACATTTATTATGGAAATCTAAACTCGAATACCGGTTAATTGCATTTCCACATTAATTTCTTGCACCAGAAAAATAGAGTCGGCTCTAGTATTGCAAGTCCACAATCTTCAATCTGGTGATCAAATTTCTGCAATTTATTGGAATGTGACCTTTGAAGAAAAGAGATGACTACCAAATGTGCCTCACATAATTGTGTGCCCTTGACAACTTCTACTGCATTCGTGATATTCTTTTTATTTTTTTTATAGTCAAAGTGATACATTCTAAACGTATGCACTTTTTTAAATTCCGGCTTGTTGTATTGGGATAACTCTCCTAAAGGCAAGCAACATTACTTTTAACCATATATTAGAAAAAATAATGTTAAAGTATACCATTTTCATCCCATCTACATTTCTTCATAAAATGAATCTTACATCAGTATCCATACAGCTCTCTTAAAAAAACAAAAAACAAAAGACAAAAAACAAATACAGCATCCATAAAAATGAATCTTACAGCAGTACACATACAGCTCTCTAAAAGATATTAAATAAAAATTAAAAAAAAAAAAAAAAAAAAGGGAAAAGAAATGAATCTTACAACAGTATCCATAGATTCCATACGACTCTCTAAAATATAATTTTACAATGACCACAAAATTTCCAAAGCTGGACTTTTAAAAGGTCCACTTTAGAATCTCCCCCGATTTCTAATTAAAAGCAATTGGGCTTTACAAACATACCACTCCTCCTCTTCTCTCTCTCAATTTTCCGCCAAACTTTCCCAAAGATCCATCCCCCAACCATTTATCATCAACACCAAATGTCTGAAAAAGCAGCCCACAGCTGATTCAAATAAAAATAAAAATAATAATCAATAATGAATCTGAAATATAATGGACTCAGAGCCAATCACTTGTACTAACAGAAGGTACGTTGCAGCACTGTCTTCCATCTTTGACATAGCTAAGTGGTCCAAATATTAAAAAATGTTTAAAATTTTCGAATTTCTTGTAAACTGACTACTTTGAAATCTCATCCCAAAAAAACAAAAAAACAAAAAAACCATGGTTTTAAAATACAAGAATGGTAAAAGAACCTGAAAAGGGATCAGTTCCTGGTTTTTACCAGACCGGTTTAGGGCCTAGTTCCCAGTTGAACCATCCAGTCTGGTTTAAACCTCAATTAATTTTGTACTAAAAAGTCCACCTAAACCATGCATCTCAATGGAAGATAATTCTGAACACCATCCAAACAAGAATCAAGATTGGTTTTTTCTAACATACAACCCAACCCAATGATCCCATTGGGTGGGTGGTTTCACCATACCCGTCGGTCTGTAGTGGGTCAATATGCGACCAACCTGAACTGACCCACGAACACCCATTCAGGTCTATCAATTCAGTGTATATTCATATCTTGGAGAGAGAGAGAGAGAGAGAGAGAGAGAGAGAGAGAGAGACAGACAGAGAGAGAGGGCAGCTTACTATTGTTTTAAATGAACTTAAAGTGTTCAACCATTTATTCAATTTGGAAGCCTTCATTCCCTGCAAATCCAATACACAGTGTCCCTGTGAATCATTTGAAATTTAACATATTCAAACATCCAAGCTGTTTTATGCAGGATGAGGCAAAAAAAAAAAAAAAAACCAGAGATGCATGCACAAGTGCCCAAATGGGATATTTATCAATGGAATCATCATGTAATCAAGGTGACATAAGCAAGGAAGACCTAGATTTTAAGTTTATATCAGGTATCATCTTTTATAGAAAAGGTAACCATACCACTATGATGAAATTCTTCCAAATAAGATCCCACTGAAAATAATAGCACCAAACCACTTGTTGGAAACAAATCTGAAAACAAGCAAAGACAATTCGATAAAAAAAGATGGGCTGGTAGTGGTCAAAGATCAACAAAGAAGAAAGAGAACTTCTTAAAACAAACTAAATTGAGACTCATTATTAATTATTTTTATAAGTAAATTGTCTTAAAATAAAATTACGCACTTCCTATTGCAATCAGCACGTGATGATAGGTCAACCGTCCATATCTGCCAAGCTAATTGTCCAGATGCAGCTGCCAGAAATGCATAATATGGCCACCCTGCTCCACAAATTTTTCCCCAAAATAGAAAACACTATAAGCCCAGTACATTTAAGAGGAAATTGCAAATACAGAAAAATAGAAATACCAATCCCAAAATTAAATCCATTATAAGCCCAATTGTTAACACAGAGTTGCAGGTACAGAAAATAGAGCACTTACCAATCCCAGCATTATATCCACAGAGGGCAAGACTACTGATGGATGCTATTCCAAACCCATTAATCCACTCCTTAGTCGAATCCCCAAATCTCAAAGCTGTAGATTTAACACCCACTTTCAAATCATCTTCTTTATCCTGAATGCATGTTAACAGCATTATTTATTAGCAAGGAGAATTGCTATTACTCAACCCAGCAGATCTTGGAAACCACAAACCCTTAAATTATAATTATTTCTGATCAAGAAAGACACAACAGATTAAGTTTCTTCTTACCAATAAACTACACCATAAGATAAAAAACAATGAATAAAAAATTTAGATTTAATAATTAATTTGGTCCTCCAACTATTGGGTAAAGAGAAATTTGGTCCCTCAACTATTAATTCTTTGAATTTAGTCCCTCAACTTTCAGAATCAAGTCAATTTCATCCTTGGATCTCCTATCTGTTTAAATTTTAATGAAATAATAGTTGAAATTGATTCGAGTTCAAAATTTTTACACTTTCTATAATAACCTTTTAACTTGTGCTCCATTTTTCACGTTAACTATATTCATTAAAATTTTAAAGGATAATAAAATCAAGGATGAAATTGACTTAGGTTTGAAAGTTTGAGGATTAAATTGGCACAATTAATAGCTGAGAGACTAATTTGAAACAATCAATGGTTGAGGGATCAAATTGAACCTTACCCTATAGTTGGGAGGACCAAATTCGTTATTTAACCAAAAATTTATAATTCAAACAAGTTTTTTCAAAACTAAAAAAAAAAAGAATCTAGTTTTTTCAATGCCTTTCTCTTTTTAATGTTTAAAGGTTATATTACTAAAAGTATTATTAGCTGAGGATGTATAGTAGATACAACCAGAGCAACAAAAAAGGTGCATATGCATTAACCAAAAACTAACAATGGAACCCCCTTAAAACAATACATAAAAACTTTCTACTTCATAATAATAAAAAATATGGAAGTGCTGAATGCTAGATGAAATCAAAATAATAATGGCTCTTATGCAAATATGCAAATTAAAATAGTCCACTTTCTTCAGCCTAGATGAGATTAAGGGAACACCAAGATACCAATTTATCTGTCAAAGAAAAGAGCAAAACATAAAGTAAAATAAACTACAACTGACAAAAACCATGAGAAAAGACTTTGTCCTAAGAAATCTTGTTCTAAATGGCTCCTACAAGTCAATACACTTACATGGAGCAATTGGAGAGAATGAGGCAAAAGGAAATGAGATTACAACCTCAAAAAGATATATAATAGTACCTGATGTGCATATATCGTATCATACACAAGAGTCCAAAATACTCCAGAAATGTACAATGGGAGCACTATAGCTGGATCCAGACTTCCTTTAACCGCAGCCCAGCCTAACAGAGCACCCCAGTTAAAGGTCAAACCTAGATAGGCTTGAGGCTGCAGTGACAAAGTTGTACTTAATCAGAATATTAGTTAAACTTCATGAAATTGATCATCAAATGAAAGAAAGAAACAAAGTTATACTTGCATATGTTAGCAGAAACAGACATGTAAACATCATTACCCAAAATGTAAACCTCTTCATAAGAGGATAGGAGAATACTAGCAACAAGGATGAAGCCCCCAAAATGCGGCTGGTAGAAATAGATGAGCCACATTAATTTGATTAGATTTACAAAGAAAATTTGCAAAAGAAAAATGAGAACAAGAAGAAAATTCACAAATTACACAATAAAACTGTTGTCCCTTTGCAGCATTGTTTAACTAGGTTTCACAAAGAGAGTAAAATAGTAGAATCAAGACCTTGAAAACAAACTTGAAATCATTCAGTTTATAAAGCTGATAAACTCATTGCTAGCTTCCACCCAAATCCATGGTCAGAGAAAATTATCATTGCAATGATTTTGATTTATTTCACAAAGTGCTTAAGCTTTAAAATTGCATCAATGCTCTCTTCCTTCACAAAATGCAATGAGAACACCCTTTTTCTGGAATTTGATAGTTCACCATTGAACACACTGTGGAGTGTGCATTCAACTATGTTCTGTTTTAGAATTCTTAGATTTATTGAATCTGAGATTGTAAATTTTTGGGAGTGGTTTGGTACACACACAATATATTTGAACAATCTCCTCTTTTGAATAAATTTATAACTTACCAAAACAAAGTATAATTCTAGTAGTGCAAACCTATCTCCCATATGGTGGTGAACACTAATGGCTCACATGGTCAGAAAACTACATTAGATTGTTGAAATAGAAATTTAATGTCGTAGATCAAATTGTATTTACATGCATTATCAAAACAAAAAAGAAAGTATTTACATGCAAGCAAGCTAAAAGTTTGCAAGGCAGGTTGTACATGCTTAGTAAACCAAGTTAAATCTTGTTCTAACTTTTGAATTTGACTTGCCTAACCATGCTATCAATTGTCGCTCTACAGAAATAAGTCTAAAAGGTTAAAATATAAATTCATTTTTAGGACCATTTGTTGAAATGAAGCAACAAATCCCACTGATTGTTTTTGTGGGATCCTGCTCAAATGATGACTTGATAGCTCTCAATTCAGAAAACAAAATAGTCACAAATGTTGCAAAAGTTGGTGATTCATCAGAGTAACTCAAGTAAGGCAGATTAAAACAACACTAACCTATAATCATTCAATTGAAGGAGAATCCCAAGACCCAAAAGCAACTGAAACCCAAGAAAACAAAGCCCTTGAAATGGTGACAAAAGACCACTTGCAACTGGTCGCAACTTTGTACGTTCCACCTGCATTACAGAGAGTTCTTTTATAAAAATGCTCTAGTTGAAGGAAGAATGATCTATCAAGATTCAGATCAAAATATCCTTAGGTTTCATTTTGTTATCAATCATATAAAGATAAAGAACAGTTGTATGGATGGGAGACTCTGATGCTGCAATTTAACTTTACAACTAAATGAAATTAACAAGGACTAGAGAACTATAAAATAAACGGAAAATTTAACAAATGCTCTAGGTGCATTGATTTAGGTTAGAAACTTTTAATGGGAAAAAAAAAAGTAATTGATTTTTTTTAATTTTTAATAACTTTTTATGTTTCCCATAAAAGTTTCAAAATTCTCCTAAAATGGTCTATTAACAAATTTCCTTAGGACACCCATTAACTGGACCCTAAAATAAAATGTCAAAACCTAATATTTTTCTAAAATCCAATCATGCGGTTTGAATTTTCAAGGCACTGAATCACGTGCACAAAAAAATAAATAAGTAATTAAAGAGCACAAGTTCTACAAGTACTCCAACGTTAAATAGATCTCAAGTACTTCGACTAGGTAAGTATTAAAAAATTTTAAGGTAGGTCATTGATGTTAAAACCATTGATAACATAGTCAAAGGCATCCTAAAGATCTAGTTATCCTAGAGAAAATATTTGTTGATTCACGAAATTGAGTGCTATGGCATACCATATACATCAAGTAGCATCAATGGTACATGAACATAGGCCAACTACTGACTATAGAATGCATACAAATTAAAATTATAAATTAATTAGTAAAACGAAGATCAAGTTCAAAAGATCATTTAACCCTCCGTTAAACTTACTCTCATGCCAAGAACCCATTGATACCATCTGGAAGCCATCCAATGGTGAAAGAATTCACTCTATCTCATGCCAAGAAACCCTCTTCCAGTTGTGTTGTTTTGGATGACTGGAATTTTTATTCCCCAAAAGGCTAAATTTAATTCTAATTAGAGCTTTCATATAATAAAAGTGTGCCTATGTATTTCAGTCATTTCGATAGCTATCTAGCCCTGATGATTTTTTTGATCTCTATTGCTCTCTCTTTGGTCTATATGTTATGTGGGTTTTCTCTACATTACTTGTACATGTGCTTACAAAATGACAATACTTAAAGCTCAAGCTCAGAACCAACCACCACAAACATAAAATGAAAAAAATTGCATCATATGATACTACCTTTGTATCAATGTCGCGATCGATGAGGTCATTTACGGTACATCCAGCACCCCTGAGAAGCAAAGATCCACAACCAAACAGCAAAATCATCTTAAAATCAGGCAAATGTCCCGGAATTGCCGCCAAGCTAATCGACCTGAACCGAACCAATTACACATGAAACGAATGCATATTTATCCAATTCATTGAATTGAAAGCAATCAAGCATTTTTTTTTTTTTTTTTGTTACTCACCACATACAAGGCCAAGCAAGGAGCCAAGTCCCGATGGGCTTATCGAGGCGAGCGAGACGAGCATAAGGTTGAACATGTTTCGGCAAATACAAGTCAATCCAAGAAGTAGACACCACCGCCTTGGATCGATCACCATCATCATCATCATCATCATTGTTCTTTTCATCGACGCTGCTTGTTGAAATGTGGGCAAAGGATCGATAATCGCAACCGAATTTGAAAATTTCAGAGGTGGTAGTGAAGGTGTTGGAATAATTAGGGTTAGGGATTGGGATTTGGTAAAAGGTAGTAGTAGTAGTAGTAGTAGGAGGAGGAGGAGAAGGAGGAGAAGATTGGGGATTGAAGATGGAGCGAGCGAGATAGAAGGAAGAAGAAGAAAGAGAGGATTTCTGAAGCCTACGCATACGCAATGCTCCGCCCGCCAAATACCGCGCCATTTTTGTTCCTCTGCATCACTCCCAAACTTATATGATATAAGTTATATCGAATTTTTTTTCTTAAATAACAATAAATATTAAAAAATTTAGTTAGTTGTCACGTTGTAAAAGAATTTTGAAAACTAGCATCTCGAGTGTCTAAAACTCGAGTTCCAAGATAAAAATCAAGTTTTTGAGGTTTGATTGGTAAAAAAAATCCAAGTGAAAATCGAGTTTTAAAAACTCGAGTTCAGAAAACGCCCCTATAGAGCTTAAAAACGTCACTATAGGGCTTAAAAATGGAGTAAAAAAAAATTTAGCAGAAAAACGCCACTATAGGGCTTTAAAACGTCAGTATATGGCATAAAAATGCCACTATAGGGCTCACTGAACCTGGTATTGAGCACTTACGAAAAAATTTTGCAGAAAAACGCCGCTATAGGGCTTTAAAACGTCACTATAAGACTTAAAAACGCCACTATAGGGGCAATAAAACTATAATTTTTTTTGCAGGGAACTCGAGTTTGTAAAACTCGAGATTTATGTAAATGGATTTCAATTTTCTAAAACTCGAGATGCCTAGTTTCCTTTATAGTTTCACGCGTTGTCTAACTAACCAAATACCCCTCTTACCCATGATTATTTTGCCCATTCCCCCAGTTATATCAGTGGATTTCAACAGGTGGAGCTTGTTTGGAAAACATAGAGGGTGTTTGGTAAGTTATTTTAAACCTTTGTAACGGTAATTATACACGAATACGAATAGGAGCTCAGTAAAAATACTAGCGGCTGAGCATGCACACAAGGACACGTGTGCTCAGACACTTAAAGAGTATTTATTATAATTAATTGCTAATTCGTGCAATGCATGAAATTCTTTAAAAGGAAAAAAAATAAATAATATTGCAATTATCATTTGCTGCACTAAATCAAAATGTCTCAAGACTTACTAATCAAATAATATAACTAAATGGAGAAAACCCAAGCATAACATAAAATCTTCACTAATTCAAATATTAAACATTGTCAAACCTAGTACACAATGTGCTTGTTCCCAATAAAAAATTATAAAAACAAACAAGGGATAAAGAAATCTTGTATATCGTCTCCATAAAAATACATACATGCCAAAAAGATTAATACCACTACCATAGGTCCATTGGCAATGAAGTTATTTTCATAGTTACATATATACTGTGAATAAACAAATAAACAAATTGTAATAATGATTGCAATCTTATTTTCATAATAAATAAATAGAATATAGTTACCAGTGTCAAATTTTTTTGCTATGACTCAAAAAGAGTAGAGAAAGAACATAATACAACAAATCTGCATTATATAGAAGAGTACATCATATATTTATTCAACATAAAACACTGAGTTTTATAAATCTTCTTTGCTTGCTCACATTCCCAACCACATCTCTTGTGCTAAGATACCATAGATATTGCTTTTTCAAATTCATGAATAGACTTTTCCATAAAGCCTTATCCATGTCAAAACCTTTTGCTTTGCCTTGAAATAGTTCCTAGAAAACAGCTGTTTTACCCAAGTTAGGGGCTTTGAGAATAGAAGAAGAGTTATAGTATCTAAGAAAGTGCGATAACCACAACATATTGGTGTTATTTTCATATATAATAGATAACGAAATGTGAAAACAACATTAGTAAACAAAACCTGTTCTTTAAACTCAGAAAGTATCATTAACAGGCAATTCTGTCAACTTCTTCTCTTTTTTCTTAAGGGAAAAAAAAAATTGCTTTTCACCTACCATAGGCAAAAGGACCATAATCCAAAGCTCTACCCAAAAACAATTTAGGATAGTTAAGGACAACCAATATGAGAATCAACTTCAAAATAATTAAATAAGAAATAAAGACCACCATAGCTCAATTTTTAAAGTAGCTTTCCTCATAGACACATGCATAAGAAATCACCATATCAGACACATAAAGAAACAACATTTAAAGCAACCCAAATGGGATTTCAAGGAAAATAAGACTACCCCAAATGTAAACTAACCTCAAATGTATCAAAATCACCATTGTTGATAACAATGAAACTCAACTCTCAGAACTGGGAGTCTAAAGCAAGCAACTTCATTCAGAAAAAAAGTACATCTCTCAATAATGTGGACTTTTTTTTTAGGCAAGGAACGAACTATGTGCCTTCCTTCTTGACGTTTATCAAGAAAACCATATTGGGTGAAATGGGTCGGTATTAGATTTGTCGGTTTTGTAAAAAAGTTCAGCTAAATTTAGCTAAGGAATTAAATCATTTTTACCTTTAACATAAGCTTCTCAGTGAGTTTTAGGTGTGTGGATATAGTTAAGTATCTTTTTGAGGAAAGAGTGAGATAAGAGAATATAAATACATGTACATTTATGAAAATTAATAAAAGGTGAAAACTTTTTGTGTGTGTGCAAGTGCTGCCAAGGCTTTGGAGTATTTGTTATCTATGTCATTGATTTAAAAAAAAAAGTTTGTTTAATGATTTATATATACTTCATATTTCACCATTAATCTATTATGAATATATTTGTATTTTAGCGTTCATAATTGTATTGTTAGTAAAATCTAATGGGTCACTACTACACTATTCCAACACCAAAACTTATCTTGTTCCTATTAGGGACATAAAACATGGTCTCAGTCAACGCACCACATTCTCCCTCAAATCTACATTTTAGTGGAAGGATCTCATTCCTAGCCAAATCATTTTTCCTTTAATACCAAGCAAAACAAAAACAAAAAACTAAAGGTATATTATGTCTAGATAAAAGCAATCCTCAAGATTATTAAAACCGGATGTCAAAGCCTTCTTCATGTTAAACCCTTTTGCTTTGCCTTGAAATAGTATCTAGAAAACAGCTGCTTACCCAAGTTAGAGGCTTTGAGAACAGAAGAAGAGTTATAGTATCTGAGAAAGTGCGATAACCACAACATATTGGTGTTATTTGCATATATAACAAATAACATGTGAAAACACCATTACTAAATAAAACCTATTCTTTAAACTCAAAAAGTATCATTAACAGGCAATTCTGTCAACTTCTTCTCTCTTTTCTTAAGGGGAAAAAAAATTGCTTTTCACCTACCATGGGCAAAAGGACCATAATCCAAAGCTCTACCCAAATACAATTTAGGATAGTTAAGGACAACCAATATGAGAATCAACTTCAAAATAATTAAATAAGAAATAAAGACCACCATAGCTCAATTTTTAGAGTAGCTTTCCTCATAAACACATGCATAAGAAATCACCATATCAGACACATAAAAGAAACAATATTTAAAGCAACCCAAATGGGATTTCAAGAAAAATAAGACTACCCCAAATGTAAACTAACCTCAAATGTATCAAAATCACCATTATTGATAACAGTGAAACTCAACTCTCAGAACTGGGAGTCTGAAGCAAGCAACTTCGTTCAAACAAAAAGTCCATCTCTCGATAATGTGGATCTTTTTTTAGGTGAGGAACGAACTATGTGCCTTCCTTATCTTAATGTTTGTCAAGAAAATCATATTGGGTGAAATGGGTTGGTATCAAATTTTGAGGGTTGGGAGGCTCTTTAATACTATCTTCACTACGAAACCTATCCATATCCACAATATTTTCTTACAAAAAGATAGGAATTGAAATTCCTAAATTGACAGAAAACCTAATTGAAACATAATTAAAACTCAACTTTGAGCCTCTGTCCCATTTAAAACAATTTCAATATAAATTTTAACCCATATCAGTAACTATCATTTCATCAAATGAATAGCTATGCAAATTTCATCATTTAAATTGGAAAATGTAGCTACTTGGAAAAGGCAGTAACTATCATCAATATACAATTTACGATAGACAAAAGGACCAAAATTGTATTATTAGTAAAATCTAACGGGTCACTACTAAACTGTTCCAATACCAAAACTTATCTTGTTCCTATTAGGGACATAAAAGTTGTCTCAGTCAACACACCACATTCTCCCTCAAATCTACATTTTAGTAGAAGGATCTCATTCCTAGCCAAATCATTTTTCCTTTAATACCAAGCAAAACAAAAACAAAAAGTATATTATGTCCAAATAAAAGCAATCCTCAAGATTATTAAAACCTGATGTCAGTAAGAGCACCTCAATGTTCCACACATTTAGCAACTACGCAACAATATTGGTTCCCAAGGGCAAAAAAAAAAAAAATATATATATATATATATATAATCCAACAATATGCACAAAATGCTCTTCTTTTTTAATAAATCAGATCATTCACATAAGACATAAAAGAAATTAGAATTAGAAATCTGAATAAAGAAATACAAATAAGAAAACTCAAGACAACCTAAAAAAGATGTAATCATTATCTTTCTTTAAAAGAAGGGAGGTGGGGGACAAAAAAAAAAGTGCAGACAAGTGAAGGCATTGCTTCCCACAAGGGCCACAACATTCTGTATAACAATCTACAAGAACAAAAGATTCCACCAGCAAATTCGTCAAAACTTTCGGGTGATTCATGGTTATGGTGATTTTACAACATAAAACTGCATAAGCAATAAATTCTTTAAAAGTTTAATCAAGAGATTGTACTTCAGTTTATGAGGTTATGAGGTTAAAAGAAGTACAATGCATGCATTAAAAGTTTGATTTTGAGGTTAAAAGATTCTGTGAACAAAAAATGCATGTATTTAAAACTATGATTGCCAACACTAACAGAGAACAAACATCTGAGAGTACAGCTCTCCCAGGCATTTTATCAAACACCTGTTAGGAATCTCAAACAATTATAGGAACCAACCCCAACCTTCAAAACAAAAATAAAATTCCCACAAAAACACAAATATTTTAGTCATATAGCAATATGTAGCAATACCCACAAAAAGAAAATTTAATTTTTGGGGTTAAAGCATCCTCCTTTCCTCTCATCCAATAATTCCAATTAAGGGTGTGTAGAAAACCCACCGACCCGCCAAACCCGACCCGACTCGACCCAACCTGACCCGCCGGGTTGGGTCGGTTTTTAAGGCTCGGTGGGTTGGGTTGGGTCACAAAAATTTTTTTTTATAGCGGGTCGGGTTGGGTGGGTCATAAAATTACAAACCCGCCAAACCTGACCCGACCCACCCATATTTAATATATATTTAAAATATATTATATATTTAATAATTTTTTTTAAATCAGCTGTAAATTTAATATATACTAATAATAATATTATATACTATAAGTGCTTATATATAATATATTTTATATACATATATAATATATACTAATAATATTATTATATATTTTAAAACATATATAATATATACTAATAATAATATATTTAATAATAATAATAATAATAATAAAAATTTGTCAAACCCATGGGTTCAACCCGACCCAACCCAACCCATGTGGGTTGGGTTGGACTTATGTGATGGGTTGGGTTGGGTTGAATTTTTTTTGACCTACCATGGTGGGTTAGGTCAAAAAATTCCCTCAACCCGACCCATGCACACCCCTAATTCCAATTCTCCAACACTACCAACCATGAACGGCTAAATAAAAACAAATCTCAAGAAAAACCCAAAACCTAAATCTTATTGTCCAAATTTTTAAAGAACAAAATAATTACTAGCAGCGGTCTGATGATGGCAAAATGCATGCCTGACAGTGGGTGATGGCTCTCTGCCTTACGAACTTGCTTCTCTCGATCGCTCTTTACCCAATGACTTTCACTCTTAGAATCTGAGTTTTGGGTTTTGATTTTGGAGGAAGGAAAGGGTGAGTTTTAGGTCTTTTGGTTTTAAAGAGGTATCGGGTTTTGTAACGTGCATTTGGTGGGAGGAAAAATGAGATTTTTTTTTTTTTTTTAATAATGCTGATGTGAGTAAATGGGTTGGAAAAAAATCAAAACATATAAATCAAATTTAAAAGGTAGAAAAAAAATAATAAATGATGACGTGGATAATTGTGGGAGCTTCAAAAATTTCGGTTTTATATATATATATATATATTAGTCGCTAACCTGTACGATGCACGACAAAACTATTAATAACTTCCTTAATATGAGAAAATAAAAATTAATATTAATGGATAAGACTTTTAAGTGTAGCTCGTCCTTGCATAGTCATCCACAAAATGTGAACTTGTCCTGGAATAGTGGATCATGGGATGTGAAATACCATGGTAATTATGCCGCTTCCTCACCTCAGATGTGGAACCTTAAGAGAACCTCATCCAGACCTAGNAAAGCATCTCCTTTCCTCTCATCCAATAATTCCAATTAAGGGTGTGTAGAAAACCCACCGACCCGCCAAACCCGACCCGACTCGACCCAACCTGACCCGCCGGGTTGGGTCGGTTTTTAAGGCTCGGTGGGTTGGGTTGGGTCACAAAAATTTTTTTTTATAGCGGGTCGGGTTGGGTGGGTCATAAAATTACAAACCCGCCAAACCTGACCCGACCCACCCATATTTAATATATATTTAAAATATATTATATATTTAATAATTTTTTTTAAATCAGCTGTAAATTTAATATATACTAATAATAATATTATATACTATAAGTGCTTATATATAATATATTTTATATACATATATAATATATACTAATAATATTATTATATATTTTAAAACATATATAATATATACTAATAATAATATATTTAATAATAATAATAATAATAATAAAAATTTGTCAAACCCATGGGTTCAACCCGACCCAACCCAACCCATGTGGGTTGGGTTGGACTTATGTGATGGGTTGGGTTGGGTTGAATTTTTTTTGACCTACCATGGTGGGTTAGGTCAAAAAATTCCCTCAACCCGACCCATGCACACCCCTAATTCCAATTCTCCAACACTACCAACCATGAACGGCTAAATAAAAACAAATCTCAAGAAAAACCCAAAACCTAAATCTTATTGTCCAAATTTTTAAAGAACAAAATAATTACTAGCAGCGGTCTGATGATGGCAAAATGCATGCCTGACAGTGGGTGATGGCTCTCTGCCTTACGAACTTGCTTCTCTCGATCGCTCTTTACCCAATGACTTTCACTCTTAGAATCTGAGTTTTGGGTTTTGATTTTGGAGGAAGGAAAGGGTGAGTTTTAGGTCTTTTGGTTTTAAAGAGGTATCGGGTTTTGTAACGTGCATTTGGTGGGAGGAAAAATGAGATTTTTTTTTTTTTTTTTAATAATGCTGATGTGAGTAAATGGGTTGGAAAAAAATCAAAACATATAAATCAAATTTAAAAGGTAGAAAAAAAATAATAAATGATGACGTGGATAATTGTGGGAGCTTCAAAAATTTCGGTTTTATATATATATATATATATTAGTCGCTAACCTGTACGATGCACGACAAAACTATTAATAACTTCCTTAATATGAGAAAATAAAAATTAATATTAATGGATAAGACTTTTAAGTGTAGCTCGTCCTTGCATAGTCATCCACAAAATGTGAACTTGTCCTGGAATAGTGGATCATGGGATGTGAAATACCATGGTAATTATGCCGCTTCCTCACCTCAGATGTGGATCCTTAAGAGAACCTCATCCAGACCTAGTGAGGTCATCCAGACATGGACGACCCTCTATATAGGTTCCGTCTACATGAACAGATGAATAGAACCACACAATGAGATCTTGATGTATCATTGTAACTTCTTATTGAATATTTAACTTCCAATGGCAGTTATCCTCTGATCTCCACAAATGTGGGGGAAGTTACCAGACAAGTAACTTCAAAAGTTTAACTTTCGATGGCAGTTATCCTCTGATCTCCACATATGTAACTTCAAAAGTTTCAGTTATATATATATATATAGATTAGTCGCTAACTCATACGATGCATGGCAAAACTATTAATAACTTCCTTAATATGCAAAAATAAAAATTAATATTAATGGGTAAGACTTTTAAGTGTAGCTCGTCCTTGCATGGTCGTCCATAGAATGTGAACTTGTCCTACAATAGTGGATCATGGGATGTGAAATATCATGGTAATTATGCCGCTTCCTCACCTCAGATGTGGATCCTTAAGAGAACCTCGTCCAGACCTAGTGAGGTCATCCAGACATGGACGACCCTCAATATAGGTTTCATTTACATGAACAGATGAATCGAACCACGCAATGAGATCTTGATGTATCATTGTAACTTCTTATTGAATATTTAACTTCCGATGGCAGTTATCCTCTGATCTCCACAAATGTGGGGGAAGTTACCAGACAAATAACTTCAAAAGTTTAACTTCTGATGGCAGTTATCCTCTGATCTCCACATATGTAACTTCAAAAGTTTCAGTTTTATATATATATATATATATATAGATTAGTCGCTAACCCATACGATGCATGGCAAAACTATTAATAACTTCCTTAATATGCAAAAATAAAAATCAATATTAATGGGTAAGACTTTTAAGTGTAGCTCGTCCTTGCATGGTCGTCCATAGAATGTGAACTTGTCCTGGAATAGTGGATCATGGGATGTGAAATACCATGGTAATTATGCCGCTTCCTCACCTCAGATGTGGATCCTTAAGAGAACCTCGTCCAGACCTAGTGAGGTCATCCAGACATGGACGACCCTCAATATAGGTTTCGTCTACATGAACAGATGAATCGAACCACGCAATGAGATCTTGATGTATCATTGTAACTTCTTATTGAATATTTAACTTCCGATGGCAGTTATCCTCTGATCTCCACAAATGTGGGGGAAGTTACCAGACAAGTAACTTCAAAAGTTTAACTTCCAATGGCAGTTATCCTCTGATCTCCACATATGTAACTTCAAAAGTTTCGGTTATATATATATATATATATATATTAGTCGCTAACATGTACGATGCACAGCAAAACTATTAATAACTTCCTTAATATGAAAAAATAAAAATCAATATTAATGGGTAAGACTTTTAAGTGTAGCTCGTCCTTGCATAGTTGTCCACAGAATGTGAACTCGTCCTGGTATAGTGGATCATGGGATGTGAAATACCATGGTAATTATGCCACTTCCTCACCTCAGATGTGGATCCTTAAGAGAACCTCGTCCAGACCTAGTGAGGTCATCCAGACATGGACAACCCTCAATATAGGTTCCGTCTACATGAACAGATGAATCGAACCAGGCAATGAGATCTTAATGTATCATTATAACTTCTTATTGAATATTTAACTTCCGATGGCAGTTATCCTCTGATATCCACAAATGTGGGGAAAGTTACCAGACAACTAACTACCTCTATAGCACTATATATACACTCATCCCTGACAAAATAAAGGTAGGGTTTTTCCTTTGCACAACCAGTGGCGGAACCAGGAATTTATATTTGGGGGGGCCATGTATAATTTTTTTTTTTGTGTGTGTGTGTATGAAATGTAAAATAGTAATATACAATACTTCATAACTAAATATGTATAAACCAAAGTATATTTAATTAAAATTAAACAATCATGAGACAAAATTGAAAAAATGATTTAATATCTTTAATCAACTATAAAATGGGCAAAGTCACAAAACATACAATAACATAAAAGCTAAACATCTTTGTTCAAAACTGTAATCTACGCTCTTTAAGAGATCTAAAGTCACCAAGTATTGTGTCAGTGGTGAAGTTCTTAGCAATTTCCTTTTCAATGTAGATAACTAAGTTATTTGAGAGAAACTCGTCCTCCATTTTGTTGTGCATTCTTGTTTTAACAATTTTCATAGCTGAAAAGGCTCACTCACCAGTTGCCGTGGACATTGCAAGAGTCAAAACAAGGCGAATCAATCGATCAATAAGAGGATATACCTGTGACTTTTCTGTCTCTACTAACCTTCGACATAATTCTGCCATAGATGACAAATTCTGAAACTTCAAATGATTTTGCACATCATGCTCAAATAGCTTCTATTGAATTTTCAAACCAATCCTATCACGCTCAGAAAAATCAAGAGGATAATATTTCTCAACAAGACTACATATATCATCCACATTAAAGGATTTGTAAGCATCCATTGGATCCAAAGCAGAGCAAAGTGTCAAGAGTTCTATTGGTTGTTCACCAAACCTATTGTCAAGCTCTTGCAATTGAACATCTATTGTAGCATTAAATATATCAAAATGATAATGGTGCTCCACTGTAACAAGATCCCTTTTCTTACGACTTCTACCTTCAGCAAATTGAGCACTTAGATCTGGAATATCAATTTCAAATATTTTGGAGAATCCCTATGACATTCTCAAGAAAATTATCCCAGCCATCTACTCTCAAATTTTGGATGAGTGCCTTTGTTGCTGAAACTAAATTTTGGGCATTTGAGATGTCTTGAGATTTCTGCTGTAAAGCTTGACAAAGAACATCAGTAATACCCATGATTTCGTTCATTAGATGTAAACTAAATATAAACTCAAATGAATTAATCATTTTAAGAGCTACATTTACATCTCCACTTTGCAAGTAGGTGGACCCGTCTTCCTTTATATTTTCAAGCACCAAACAAGTTGGACCAAACATCCTTATTAGGCTACCAATAGAATTAAAATGAGACCCCCAACGAGAATCTCCAGCCCGTTTTAGAGTCCCAATTTGGTTTGCTCCTGTTCCTGTTTCAAGTTCATCAATAGCTAACATTCTAGCAATTTTTGCAGCTTGAGCAGCTCTTAGTTCATCGTTACATTTACACGAAGAGCCAACTGTAGTGATAATGAAATTTAAATTCAAGAAGAATTCATGGATAGGGATTACCTCTCTTGATGCAGCAACTAATGCTAATTGTAACCGATGAGCAAAGTAATGCACATAGTATGCATAAGGATAATCATTAAGAACTAAGGCTTGCAATCCTTTCCATTCACCACACATGTTGCTAGCAACGTCATATCCTTGTCCACGAATATTTTGAATGTCAAGACAGGGACGAGAAAGAATAGCATATATTTCGTTCTTCAGGGTCAATGCAGCAGTGTCTTTAACATGACAAAGATCAAAGAAGCGTTCTTGTATAAAGCCATCATTGTTAACAAATCTCAAAACAAGAGCCAGTTGCTCTCTCTTTGACTCATCACGTGACTCATCAACAATAATACAAAATTTGGAATCCCCACTGTCTTCACGAATCTTACTTCGCACTTTACTTGCAATAACATGCAGAATCTCCTTCTGAATTGTAGGTGAAGTGTACTTAGCAGATTTAGGAGCATTTTCCAAAACAACATGTGCAACCTTATCATTATAAGATGCCAAAATTCTAATCATCTCAAAGAAATTTTCTCGGTTTTTTTGATTGAAGGGTTTCATCATGACCTCTAAAAGGACACCCTTGAAAGGTGAGCCGCCGAACAATATCAATAGAAGTTTTCACCCGCAGTCGATTATTTAAAATTTGTTCAGAACTTTGCACATTCATCACTTTATCTATATGCACTGATTCATTCAATAGATCATCACAATATTTCACAGCATTGTTGTGGGGTGAGCAAGGATCTTCTCCAACATGATTAAAAAATGTACAATTCTTTCCATTATTGACTTTTTTCCAATTTCTAAATCCTGTTAAAGTAAATGCATCAGAACCAGGGTGTCTACTTCTTTCCATGGTAAAGAGATAACATGGCAAACAGTATGCAACATCTTTAGTATGAGAATACTCCAGCCAAGAAGAAAATTGAGTGAACCAAGAAGCTTGAAAGCGATGAGGATGCTTTTCTCTAGAAAATGGATGGTTTGAAAGATGAATTTGATATGGTTTAGCTTTTAAATAAGCACGTCTAACTTCATCACATATATTGGTGGATAGTTACACATTTCAATGCGCTCCCCTAGATCTTGTTTTAAAATTCTAACATCAACTTCATTGGAACTAAGTGGTGAAAATTTTAAATGAATTTCTTCAAGTTCCACTTCCACCACTAACGGTCTAGAAGGATGTTTTTCAAGATCAATTCTTGGAGATTTGGAAGGACGCTCATTGGAAGTTGACGCTTCAACATTAGAACCTGAAAGTGTACTATTTTCTGAATTACCATCTTCATTTGTTTTGAAGAATGAGTCAATAGTCCTAAACTTACCCATGACCTAGATTATCAAATTAAATTATCACTTATTAAATAAAAGACAAACAATAATTTAAATGTCAATACATAAAAAAAAAAATATATATATATATAATAAACAACTACTAAATACATGAATATATATTATTTATAATATATTGATTATTATAATAATAAATAATATATTATAAGAAATTTAAAAAAGAAAGCAATGAAAAGAAGAATAAAAAAAACTAAACAAAGAAAATACAAATACCTGGAGCACACAGCACAAACACAAGCTGTCAAGCACAAGCACAGAAGCTTCACAAAATTGAGTCACAAATTGTGGGGCCCATAGCAATAGGTTACTGACAATGATAATGAGAAAGGGACAAAATTAGTCACTCTTTATTGTCTAAATTCAACACAATCCGTTTACCAAGGAAAAATTGAACACATAGTACATACATTACACTATTGCCATTTTGGAAAGTGCAAAACCTTTACTTTTAAACAAAGAGACAAAACTTTTACTTTTAAACAAAGGGATGAAAAGCAATGAACTAAAATCTGAAAACATAAAAAATAAAAAATAAATAAAAAAGAAGAAGAAGAGGGCAAAGGCAGTGTTGCAGCAAGAAGGACCGAAGGAGGCTGAAGGCAAAGAGAAAGAACTGAAAGAAGAAAAAGAAAAAGAATGCAAAGCTCAGGTCCTCAACGGAGACAGAGAGAGCGAGAGAGAGATAGTCACCTGTGTAAGTCTGTAATAAAGATTTTTTTCTGTTCTGCAAGACTGCTGCAACTGTGTGGCCATGTGGGAGAGACAAAGTTTCAGACTTTTCAATTTTTTGCCGTGTGTACAAGTAAGCCCTAGATGTATTGGGTTGAAATTTTTTTTTTTTTTCTCTTTTATTTGTTGAGGTAATTGTTAAAATACCTGTATTTATTTCAAAGATGCTAAAGGTGTAATTATTGTAATTTGTTGACATATATTTGTGGATTTTATTTTATTTAAATGAAAATTGTATTTATTTTTAGACTTTATATAGGTATATTATCAGGGATGGGGGGGCCAAAATAACAAAATTATTTAAGAATCTTCAAATTATTTAAGAATCTTCAAATTATTTAAGATATTTAAAATTAAAAAAATTTATAAATTTTTTCAAAAATTTTGGGGGGGCCAAGGCCCCCCTCAGTCCTCAAGTGGCTCTGCCACTGTACACAACTCCCAGAAATTTTGGAATTCTATATTCTGAAAGAGAGAAACTGACTTCATCATCGAAGGTTTGTGGTCGGTCAACCTTGGTCTCCTTTGATTCCTTGTTTTCATCTTTCAGGTCTTTAAAATCATCAAGATCTGGAGCATCCAGCCTACTGATTTTTACAACATTATCAAATATTATGGTATAAATTATATACCAAACCAATAAAATCTCTCACTTACAAAGTAATAAAATCTATCACATACAATGAAATATCATGAGATCATATTTAGAAAATATATACTGATATAAGTAAACTCCAATACAATTAATTACACAAATATAGTTAATTCCATACCCATTCAATCAAATATCTTTCATAAATTACATTAATCGTTCTTGATGTCCAGGATGTATCTAAATTCTAACATTGCTAGTAAACAAAGATGCTAGACCTCAATGGGATTGAAAAGGCAACATAATGCCAATTTGCATAATTTCTAAAATCATTATTTCCACTATTGAGAGAGAGAGAGAGAGAGAGAGAGAGAGAGAGAGAGAGGTGGTTGTTGTGTTGCATCTCTTAAGAAGAATCTACCCTATACATTTTTTTTTATATGTAATTGACAAATAACAAAATAGATGTACCACATTTAGAGTATGCACATTTGTGAGATTAAAAGTAAAGGAAAATAAGAAAATGAATCCACCTAAACTTTTTTGCACTCCCTCTTGATGTGGACTTTTCCAACATCTTCCAAAATCAAATTTATGTACTCCTCAAAGCCCTATAAGACATAAAAATTAATATTTGACCAAATTTACATGTATTTTAAAAACAAGTACATGGAAACAAACCAAATTTTAAAAACAGGTACATGGAAAAAAAACACAATTAGTGAAAACAGAAAATTCTCACATTCAAGGTCCCTTTAGATACCACTAAAAAATGAAAACTGAAAATATTGTAGCAAAATAATTTTTAAATGTGTGAATAGTGTCGTGAGACCCATTTTCAATTTAAAAGTTGATGAAAAAAAAAGGTTTGTGGGTCCCGTGAACAGTGCACGGGACCCACTGGTTTGACATAAAACCACAGAAACACGCTTCAAAAAAAAAAAAAAAAGAAAAAAAAAAGTTGAAGTGCAGATGCAATCCAAACGCATACTCAAATAGTATAGTTCAATTTCCAATTATATATATTAGGTTATGTAAAATTTGTAAAGTTTCAATTTTCAATTATACTTGTAAGTTTTTTGTTATTACTCACTTTTCATTTTAAGTATAAAATATAGGTTGAATATAAAAGGTATTTAACAAATCTAAAATAAAATGAATATATGTTTATTATACAAGTTAAACATGCTAGACATGTTAGAGGTTTTACAGTGTGGATTGAAAATGTTCCTCCACACCTGAATTCTATATTTCTCGCTAACCATGGCTAATTTTATTAATAAAGTTTGCAGTGTTCTTTCTCAAAAAAAAAAAAAAAAAAAAGTAAAACTTTTTTTTTTGAGTAAACAGTAATATTTATTATACAAGTTAAATTGATTGTGTTAAATGGGTCATTTTAGATTGACACAAATAAACTGGCATGTCAAACGTGTTTATTGCAAGTCATGCGGGTTGACCCTCTTATAACCTATTTCTTATCGTGTTGTTTTCAGGTCAACTTGTTTATGGCTCAAACCCACTAAAACCCAACCTTAACCCTTAAAAACTTATGTCGGGTTCATGTCGTGTTCACGGGTTGGGTCCAACATTGACACCCTTATGGGTGATACCATGTTTATTAGTCTATATAAATGAAAAAAAAAAAAAAAAAAAAAAAAAGGCAACTCTCCAATAAAACATACTTTTAAAAACAATTATTGAAGGCTATTTTTATTTTTATTTATCAAAATGATGTTTGTATTTTTTTTAGCAAGCATAAAACTTGCTTACCTATATCAATCACAATATCATGCAATTTTCAAATTTGTAAACACATAGTATGATCAAATTATTACACTACTCTTATTGCAATAGTATGACCTATCGTTACGAAATTTTTTATTGCAACAAACCTCTATTGCAACGAATTTTTCATTGCCCACTGATGCGATAAAGTCTATGGCAATAGACTATTGCAACAAATTTTTTCTTGTTTTTATTAACTAAATTGATTTTCTTTTTAACTTTTTAGCACAATGTCCATTGAGAGATAATACAGAACGAATGGAGCAATATCTTGGGGAAATTCGTGAAACAATTGCTAAGTTTCTTTAACATGTTTTGATTTAATTTCTTTTTTTATCAGTTGTAACAAGTAGTTCATTTAATTATAGTAGTTAATTTAATTTATAATCTTTTCAATCTCCATTCTCCGATTGTTACTATTTGCTGGAGTGATGAAATTTTTGAAGATGGAAGACAACTTTTTAATCAAGGGATTAATAACTACGATGCAAAGACGGCTCTTCTCATTAGGAGATGAAGCAGCCACTGGAGTTGAAGCACCACTTGAAGCTCGTTTTGGTAATAGGAACAAGTTTCACAGGTATTTTACTGAACTATCCCAACAAATTTTTTATTGCAATAAGTTTCATTTTGTTGCAATAAACCTCTATTGCAACAAAAATTTTTCGTTGCCCATTGATGCGATAAAGTCTGTGGCAATATACTATTGATATAAAATTTTTGTTGCAATAAAAGATTTTTATTATCATTAAAAATACTTTATTGCAACAAAAAATATTGTGACTATAAATATTTTGTTGCAATAATTTCTGCATCTTTGACATCTTCCATCTCCAAAATGACGTCATTTGCATCTCTGAGATAAGCAGCAATCGTTGCGCTCCATTTGTAACCAGAAAATCTTCTTTGGTTGCTTCATGCAATTTCACATTCAATTTTCAAGTGTGTGATTCATGACATTCACTCATCCTAACCAGAACAGGCCTCTTTGCATTATAGTTATCGATAATTTGATTAAAAGATCGCCTTCCATCTTCAAAAATTCAATCACTCCAAAGAGTAGTCAACAATCTGTTGGTCATAACAATTTACCACCAACAATTTACCAAAACGAAACTAACTATTATCCATCATGGTTCTATTCTATGATCCATCATAAGTGCATTTCCTTGACAAAAATTAAAGGTAGAAAGGAGTGGATCTACATGGTTGCCCTTTCTTAATTCATTAACTACTCGTGAAATTATCATATGATCTCTGCAAAAGCAATGTTCGCGCCTTCAAGAAGTTTTTTGATCTCCCGGGATAGACGATCACTTATAATGCGCCAATTAATTGTCCTGGTGAGTGGGAAGAGGTTATGGACGTTGATTATAATTTCTGCAACTTTGACATCTTCCGTCTCTGACACGATGTTGTTTGCATCTCTGAGATAAGCAGCAATCGTTGTGCTCCATTTTACAAAGTGAGAGAACGCAACCAAAAAATCTTTCTTGGCATCTTCATGCAATTTCACATTTAGTTTTCGTGTGTGCGCTTTGTGACGTTCGCTTATCCTAACTAGAGCAATCCTCTTTGCAGTGTAGTTATCCATCATTAGATTAAAAGATAGTCTTACTTCTTCAAAAACTCGATCATTCCAGAGAGTAGTGATAACTAGAAAATGAAGATAAACTATTATAATTAAAATGAACTAGTAACAACTGATTAAAAAAAAAAGATTAAATCAAAAATACCAATTGTTTCTTGAATTTCTTGAAGATATTGCTCCATCTGCTTAGTAGTGTCTCCAAGTGGAAATTGAGCAAAACGAGCTCCAAGCGCTACTTCTTCAACTACGCCGGGGGGGGGGGGGATTTGGATTAGCCCTCAACTTATTGACTTCTTTGAAAACCCAGTTGATGATGTCGAAAATATCAACAGTGAGTTGCACAATGCTCGTACCCTCGAAACGACACCTGCACAGAGAAAAGAGGACCTAACAGAGAGCACCGGTGTGGTGCCGCCAAATACCCTCCGAAGGTCAAGTTAGAAAGTATGCTCACCACTCTAGAGTGCTAGAGAGGGTTAATTATACGTACCTTGGCTTGTGAGGGTATTGGGGCTTTTATAGTGGCTTGAGGTTGGCATCCCTTCCTTGGCGCAGAAGTCTTTTCCTTATAGGACTCTTCTTGTAGAATCCTAAACGTGACGNTATAATATTATTTAAAAATTAAATATTATTATTTGAAATGTTGTACTAAACACCCCCCTAATAATTATACCATACCAGTTATCTACTATCCGTCCGCCCACAAGTCCACAATGCATGGCACGTCCTCCACCTAACATACAAATTATAGAAGTTATAAATTTATCAGTGGCCCATGCGCAAAATTGTCAAATCAAATCTTGTTTAAGGAAAAAAAAGAAAAAGGAAAAAAGTTGCTATATTTATGAGTGGCCCATGCGCAAAATTATCTAAAGTTTTTCTTTCTCAGTTAAAAAATTATTCAAGTTCACATCTCCTTTTCAAGAAGTGGTCAGCAAATATATGAGGAGCCCACAAATATTACTAAAAAAGAAGAAGAAGAAGAAACTAATTTGTGGGCTGCAAATGTCCCAAATTGTAAATTCACAAGGACAAGGTGAGAAAGATGTTCACAAAAATTTAGGATTCCTTTGGTGATAGATTTTTAGCATCACTGTTAAAGTGTTATGAAAATTACGTGTGAATTAAAAAGTGGTATAAAAATTAGTATTTTAGTGTTAGGTGCCCTCCTGTAGGTGACGATGTCCTTGAAATGAAGGAAATTATTGCATAAACAGGCCAGAAAGAGAGTGATAAGACCTACGCGACTCTCCCTCACTAGCACCTTACTTGTCTATCTTTAAGTGTGATAGCTATATACCATTATACCAATCTGTCAGGCTCTCATTAACTACACCATTTTTAAACAAACACGATTTGTTAATTAATTTTGAGTCTAGTTATTAAATAATCATGCCCCTATTTACATTCCCCTATAAATACGTACCTGCTTACCTAATGTGAAGTTGTGCACTAGTTATCTAAAGAAATGGCAAGTCCGAATAACGGTATCACCAATGTCCATAAGTTAAAGATTGAGGCTCTGTTATCAGTGACACCTTATAAGCTGATTGATCAGAGACCGGTGCGCCGAGTTTTGGCTACGGACCCTGTTGGTTCAGGAATATTCCGAAGGTGTCTTCATGTACTTCTTTACTACAAGAACGTGAGCGAGGCGGATTCAGGGTCAGTTTTTGCAGGTTGGGCTAAGGAGTCACTAGCAAGAGCATTGTATGAGCAGCCATTGCTTAGTGGAAGGCTCCGGCGTGGAGAGGATGGTGATGGAGAGTTAGAAATTGTGTCCAATGATGGTGGTGCTCGGCTCGTGGAGGCACAAATGAATATAACTTTATCGGAGTTTCTTGAATTGAAAGAGAAGGAAGAAGCAGAAGCTCAGCTTGTTTCTTGGAATGATATTGATGAACATAATCCACAGTTCTCCCCGTTATTTTATGTTCAGGTAACTAATTAAGCTTACATATCAAGGAAAAATAAAATCTAGACTATTTTTATAGTTATGTTAGAACGTTCTGGCTTAGTAAATATTAAAACAGTTTATATGTAACTAGTTTAATTTCAGCGTTTTTTTCTCTTAGTCAATCTTACAAATGATGAGTATCTTTAAAAGTGTGCTGCACTGTCTTGTATGGTTGTGAATTGCCTCTCACAAATTAAATTTTGACAAGACTTTG
>NW_027069508.1:207132-222435 GCF_002906115.3 Quercus suber
CAGGAATTTTGTTGGGGCCAAGTTGCCGACGCAATATATTTATCAAGACAACTTTCACACCCACACACACATATATACACACACGCACGCTTTTATTATATATAACACACATATAATACACACTTTTTTATTTGATAAGTAAGTATATACATATACACACACCCAACAAAAAAAAGATCTATAGTATTTTTCAATCAAAATTATTTTTGACGGCGATCTTTCATAAAATAAATTCATTTTTTCCATTTTCATAGTCAAAATCTTAAAAAGTTTTATTTTAAACACAAATTATCAAATTTTATGCTAAAGTAAGTAAAAAAATCTTCAATTGAACTAATGAAATTTTCAAAAACATGAATGATCCAAAACTTGGAGAAATAAGTTAGGCTCCAAACAAATTTAAAGCTACCTTGCTTTAACACATTATATGCAACTAAAGACACATTTCATGTATAGTTTTAGTGACAAATTTTTTTTAATGAGTCAATGACTTGTTAGTCGTCACATAACGGGTTGAAAAATATAGATTTGAACATTTTATACCAAATTTTATCAAATATTTAACAATATAAAAGCACATTTACAATAAAAAATAGAATTGTGAAAAATAAAGTTATATCTTTAAACTATTAGACCAATTATTTTTTTAAGAGCATTATTGGACTAATTCAAATATTTGGGGGCCAACTCTTATTTTTTAGACTAAATTTGAAAACATAAAAATAATTGTATATATATTTTAAAAATTTTAAAAAATTGGGGGGGCCATGGCCCCCCCACCCTTGTACGTGCCTCCGCCCCATCATTTATGTATATACTTTTTTTTTTTTTTTTTTTTGCTATTAAAAAACGATCATAACAATGTGAAAGAAAATTTTGTAATTAGTCCTTTGTGGCTGGAACTGATTCCATGGAATGGTTATTTCCAAGTATAATATACCTTATAGAACTTTAGGGGAAAAAAACAATTGGTGCCAAACTTTTTAAAACCAAATAAAATACAAATGTTGTTTACTGCAATGTAATGTTGCTTTTAATTCCCCCATTATAAGAAAAATTATAAACTTTGTGGTTGAATGAATTTTCAAGTTTTTAATTACATTGAGAGTGGCGGTTGTTTATGTATGCGTGGATGTATTATATACCAATTTACAAACACTTAAGACTAATTTTCTTAATATTAGTACCAAGTAACACATTCATCTACTTACCGTAAAAACCAAGTAATCATTTTATTTCACCTAGATAAGACCATCTCATCATCATTATTGTTGAATGCTTTCGTGTGCGTAAGCATAGGTTACAAACTAGTTTAGATTAATGAGTGCTTGTTTCTCCCTTTTTCATCATATTTAGAGAATTTTATGAACTAAACAAGATAATTCAATGTAGAATTAAGAGAATTCTATGATTAGGTTAGTTGCTTGAAACCTAAGGCAAGAACCCTACAATGATCGTTTTTTTTTTAAACTAAAAAATGTTTATGGTTGTTATGCTCCATAAAAGCCTAACTAACCTTCATCAATTCCCATTGTGTTCTCAACTCTCAATAGTTTCGCTTCTTCTTCCAAGTTCTCTCACATTCCTTGAATCTGCTCTTCTCTTCCCTTTGCAATAGTAGATTCCATAATGAACTGACCCGTATGCAGAGGTCTAACTTTAATGAGATCATAGGTTTGGAGTTAGCTAGGGTACAAGTGTTTTGGCAACCAAGCTTGGTTGATCATCAGCCTCCACTTCAGATCTCATAACGATTTTCTAAGAAAGGCTCCACTAAGCTGGATTCCTTTTAGGCATGCAGATATGAAATAAAAATCGGATCCCTCTTCCTAATTATTACACATTATTTGCATTGATGCAATAAATACATACATACATAAGAAAAGATCATATTAAAAAAATCGATTTTCTCAAAATCAAGTTATAAAAAAAAAAAAAAAATTATGGAGCCCTATAGCGGCGTTTTTAAGGACCTATAGTGACATTTTCAGGACCTATAGTGACGTTTTGTAACTCAACCTTCATTAAATCGAGTTATAGGCAATTTTTTAAATTTTTTTTGCTTATAACTCGATTTCATATAGGTCGAGTTACAAAACACCACTATAGGTCCTGAAAACGTCACTATAGGCTCCTTAAAAACGCCGGTATAGGGCCTAACTCGATTTTTAGAAAATCGATTTTCAAAAGAGGGGCATTTCCCTAATTTGTTTCAAAAATATGGCAAAACGCTGCTTAGTTTGCCCAAACAGGGCATTTAGCAATTTTGTCCTACATACATAAGAAAAAATCATATTAAAAAAAAGAAAAGAAAAAAGGAAACATATTTAAAATTAAAATTCAAAATTAAATGAAAAATAAAATCAAAGAATTTCAAAATTTTAAATTAGTAATTACGAAAGATTACACTAATTAATGAAATCCAATTAATTGAGTGCAAACTACAACTTGAAAAGAAATAAGTTAAAATTTTAAAAGTCAAAACCAATCAAATATGATGAAAAAAGGATTAAAAAAAATATCATTCATTAATCTTTCTTTTTTTTTGGAGAAACAAACACACACACACACAAGGGAGAGGAAAGGGGTTCTAAATTGACTTAATCATAGAATTCTCTTAATTAATGAAAAATAAACTAATGTGAACTAAATCACATGTGAACAAATGTATTGAAAGAGAGTTGAGAAAACTAGAGTTTTGCAAATGCGCCTTGAAAGAAGAAACCCCAATTTTACTTTTCTATAAGTTATATGAACAAAACTTTTGAACTAGAAATGAAAGAGCACGCAAAGAACAAAAAGTAACTAAGTCTAGAACTTTGAAAGAAAGAAGTTGAAAATAAAATACAGAATCTAAAGAGAAAAAAAGGAGAAAAAAATATTTTTAGTGGGTGTTTGGTTCAAGGGAGTGGAAAAAAAAAATTGATAGAACTCAAGTATTTTCACCCCTAGCCCATCAAAATGTTTTCTCTCCAAAATTAAGAGAAAACTGGAGGGAAATCTCTAACTGAAGAAAAAGACAAAAAAAAAAACCCATGTGTAATATACTTGGGTTTATTATAAATTTTTTTGGGGTGTTTTTTCCCTTTTTTTTTCCTTCCTTTAATTTTTTGTCTTTTTCTAAACCCAACTGTTTTATTTCGTTTCGTTTTCTTCTTTACTCTTTTTCTTTTTATGTACTTCTCTTAAAAAAAAATTTCATTTTTTTTTTTTCCATAAGTTTTGAATCATTTGATGTAGGGGTGACCGGGGCGTTAGGCCTGGCAATATATATATCTATGTACATATTGGGTTGGGGGCCCAATTCGAGGACATGAAGTAATCCGAGGAGGGGTGAACATTATCATGGGAGTTTGTGTTAGTAAGTGAAGAGATTAGTTTTGATCATAAGGGTCCACGAGGGTAGTCTGAGGATGAATGCCTCATCGGCTAAGAAAAGCCGAGGTCCGAAGGGATGGTCTGCCATCTAGGGCAACATTCTAGGAAATTCTATTGATACGGATAAGCATCACAGAAGTGCAGGATAGAGGGGAGTCCTAAAATATCTAAAGAGCTACCACCGCATTGAATGCTTTGTAGCTATCTCTATGGCCATATTAATGAGGATGTGATACCAGAATAGTAATTTTTAGCCTTACAGCTACTACCAGAGACTTCAAGAAGGTGCTAATAGGACAAGAATCAACACCAGCAATCTACTCTACACGTGAAGGGTAGAGATGAAGAAAGGAAAATAGTATAAAACAGAAAGAAGACCCTGAAGGAAAATGATCGAGAAATTAAGAAAAAAACACTGTAGCAATCAAGAGTTGAACTTGTAATCAAATTTAAGAAGAAATATATGAGAACTGATCTCCTCGGATTGTGCTGAGGACAATTTTCTTTAGATTAAACCAGTCTATCTCCATTTTCTTATCATCTAGATCCACTTTACTTGTTGTCTAACTCATTAAAATCCAGTTTTCCAATCTACTATCTACAAATTCATTGTATTGGGCTTTTTGGGCCGAAACCCATCCATCCCTTGGACTAGGGACTCAAATTGCGTCCTTACATTTGAGTTATGTTCTTTATAAATAAATATAAAAAAAAAAAAAAAAAAAAAAAAAAAAAAAAAACAAAAAACAAAAACAAAGTGTCCTTACACAATTTTTAAGCAAAAAAAAGGTGTTACCTTTTGTTTTATTTAATAGGAATATAATTGTAGATTTCTTCTAAATAGTTTTCCATCTCTCTAATTTTCCATCCTCCCAACCAAATACATATGAGAGAAACTAATTTTTTTCTATCCTCCCACTTTTTTATCCCTTCCCCATTTTCTATTTTCTCAATTTTCCAACCCTCTTAGTCTCCCTCACAAGTAAACCTGACACATGGTCCAGTGGATTGGATTTAAATTTTACCTAACTAGATTTGGGTTAGATTGAGTTTGGATCATAAAGGCGTCACCAAAAATAAGTTGTAACCCTTATCCAAATCTTTGAGGGTTGGATTAGCTAGTATGACCTGTGTGAGTTTTTTTTTTTTTTTTTTTTTTCTGTTTTTTTTTATGCCAAATATATATTTAAAAAAATGAAAATTCAAATCTTGATCATATTATTTTTGTCTTCCTTTCAGTATAAAAAAAAATAAAAAATAAAAAACTACAACAACAACAAATAAACTAAAACATGATGAGAAAGACAACAAAGACATAATTTCAATAATACCAAGATAATAGGATGAGAGGAAAATTATGAGGGAGTTTCTTGAGAAAGATATTTGATTTCTTCAATGCGACATCACTCTCTTCAATTAGCTTCATCTAAATATTCTTAGTTCTCAAGCACCATTTCTACAATAATTCTTCAAACGCTACAATCATCCAAACAACATCACAAGTACAACTCCCTCGACAATTCAAGTAGAAGATCCATGGATCAAACTAAGGAGCCATGGGTCCTTCGAATGACAATGTGATTTGAAATTATTCGACCAGATTTGGTTGATCGTGTTGGGTGATGAGTTGACTTGCATCCTAATCTAAACTGACATGTGAACACCCTTTACCTTACCTTATTTTTTAATATTTTACATGAAATAGTTGCACTCAAGCAAATCATCCCGATTTTTCAAATTGATTTAGAAAAAGACCATAATTATGTCTTCTACTCACAATATATATATATATATATATTGCTCCATATGTTTTTATCATCATTTTGTTGTGGTAAGTTAGGAAAAAATTGGCATTTGCCTTTTTAAAAAAACAATCCAACATTTTGCCCTCTTTCTCAAACTAATTAGGAAAATGCCCATCTTTCAAAAATCGATTTTCTCACAATCGGGTTAAGCCTTATAACGGCGTTTTTAAGGAGCCTATAGTGGTGTTTTGTAGTTTGATCTCCATGAAGTCGAGTTATAGGTAAAAAAAAAGAAAAAAAATTTGCATGTAACTCGTCTTTATGAAAATCGAATTACAAAACGCCACTATAGGCTCCTTAAAAACGCTGCTATAGGGCTTCAGAAATTTTTTTTTTTTAATAACTCAATTTTAAGAAAATCAAGTTTTTTCTCACAATGTATATATATATATATATATTGCTCCATATGTTTTTATCATCATTTTGTTGTGGTAAGTTAGGAAAAAATTGGCCTTTGCCATTTAAAAAAAAACAATCCAACATTTTACAAAACGCCACTATAGGTCCTTAAAACGTCACTATAGGCTCTTTAAAAACGCTGCTATAGAGTTTCAGAATTTTTTTTTTAATAACTCGATTTTAAGAAAATCGAATTTCAAATGAAGGTCATTTCCCTAATTAGTTTAGAAAATGGGCAAAATGCTGAATTTTTTTTTTTGAAAGGGTCATTTACCCACTTTCTCTGGTAAGTTATGCAAATTTTTATCAAAGTATATATTAGTAAAAGAAATTTTTTTTTATTTTTTAATAGAAACAATCTCTAATAATTATACAACATACCAGTTACTAACGAAATTCTCCATATGATTTTAGCAGCATTTTTTTTTTCTATAAGTTATGCAAATTTTGATTCTAATGTATTTATTGGTAAAAGAAAATCGCTAATTTTTTTTAAACATAGAAAAAAATCTCTAATAATTATACCATACTAGTTATCGACTATCCATCCGACCACAATGCATGGCACATCCTCCACCTAAAATACAAATTATAGAAGTCAATGCTAAATTATTGAATTAGGTACCTTGCACAAAATTTTCAAATAAGGGGGGAAAAAAAGGAAAAAAGTTGCTAAATTTATGAGTGGCCTATGCGCAAAATTGTCTCTAGCTTTTCTTTCTCAGTCAAAAAATTATTCAAGTTCACATCTCCTTTTCGAGAAGTGGTCAACAAAACCACCTTACACCTTTAACGTGATGGTCCTCCACCTAAAATACAAATGATAGAGGTCAATGCTAAATTATTGAATTAGGTACCATGCACAAAATTTTCAAATAAGGGGAAAAAAAAAGGAAAAAAGTTGCTAAATTTATGAGTGGCCTATGCACAAAATTGTCTCAAGTTTTTCTTTCTCAGTCAAAAAATTATTCCAGTTCACATCTCCTTTTCAAGAAGTGGTCAACAAAACCACCGTACACCGGCCTTAAATGCGATGGTCGCTCCACATGTATAAGTGTTTGTGGAGTGTGGGGGGCAAAAGCCGGGGTTCAAGTCTCTAGAAGGGAGTTTTAGACATATATACACTTAAATTAAGCTAGAGTAAATTTCTATCTTGTAAAAAAAAAAGGGAGGGGGGTTAGCAAATATATCAGGAGCCCATAGACAATTACTAAAGGGTCATGTTAACGAGTGTCGTAAGGCATTGGTTAACAATGCAATTAAAGAAAGTTTTTATGGGAAAAGAAAGAAAAAACAATTAATGTTTTGACAGCTTTTTTCATTTCCTATAAAAGTGATATCAAAACTTTCTTAAAATGGATTCTTAACCAATGCCTCAATGGCACTTGTTAATATTTCCCTTACTAAAATATAAGACGAAGAAGAAGCTAATTTTGTGAGCTGCACATGTCCTAAATTGTAAATTCACAGGAACAAGGTGAGAAAGATGTTCACAAAAATTTAGTGGTTTGGGCTGATTGTACGAATCAAGTTGTTGGCAGTTGTTGGTTACCCTCCTCTAGGTGACTTTTGTTAGGACATATGTGTTTTCACTTGTTAAGAACATATGTCACTTATTTATGTAAATTAGCTAATCCTTTGACAAAACGCACTCTACTTGTAATTAGGTAGTTCTATGTAGTTTTAATACTTCAAGAAATAAGGTTTCAACATCAAGTGTTGAAGTCATCAAGTCTGTCCAAGAAAAACAAGCTGAAGTGCAATTTCATTAAAACTCGACACCTTCTCGATAGCTCCTCGACACCTGATATCTGTCGAGATTTATAAAATCAGATTTTCTGATCTGATTTCTTGGGATCCGTGAATATACTTTTGGGCCTCCTTTTCTCCAAACCCTAAACATATAAAAGGATTTTTTTAAGAGCCATCAAGATATACATAAGTTGCACAAGCATTGAACAAACTCTGTTCAAGCAATTTGTGATCAAAGACGAAGTTCTTGACCTAGTTCGTCTTTTTTGAAAAAGTTGCTGTGTATTTGCACCAAAGGGTTTTGTGACCAAGCATCTTCTTGATCTTTATCGTGTAGGATGAACTGAAGAACTTTGCAGCCAACCTCTACTTCTAAGTTGGTGTTTGAAGTCGCGTACTGAGATCCGCGCATTGGTTAATCACGTACTTGGGAGCCGTGCATCAAAAGGAGGAACTGTCACTACAGATCAAGTCCAATTGGGTATTGGAGTAAGGGTTCAACTGTAGGTTGGAAGGTACTTGGAATTCCTTTACTTGTAACCGCTTGATTTGATAATAGTTGAGTTTCGGGAGTGGTGACCTGAAAATCACCTTGTGGGGTTTTCTCCATTCGTAAACAAATCACCGTGTCTTTCAATTTTCGCTGCATATTTAGTTTTTGGTAATTTGTTTGTACTTACATATATTTGCATGTTAAATTGATTAATTAATAACTTGGTTAATTAATTAATTAATTAATCAATTGGTTTAATCACAAGGGGTTATTCAGTTTGTGGCCTATCAACTTTGTCCTTGAAATGAAGGAAATTATGACAAACAAGCCAAAAAGAGAGTGATAACAGCTAAGGTGACTCTCTCACTTGCACCTTCCTTGTCTATCTTTTTGTTTTTATTTTTGCTAGATCTTCCTTGTCTATCTTTAAGTGTGTTAGGTATATACCATTATACCCATCTGTACAGGGCCACAGGCTCTCATTAACTACACCGTTTTGAAACTAACATTATTTGTGTCTACTTATTAAATAATCATGCTATTCAAGTCTGTGACTTTTGAACTTATTTGAATCTCATGGCATATTTCAGTGAGAAATAGGGTCCAATTTACCCAAAAAAAACTTAACATAATGACACATCACTCTATTTTCTGAGGATCTCTGACGTTCTTACTTACATTTTTTTATAATTATTTTACTGTTCATCAGCCACTTGTTTTACAATATATATATATATATATATATGTTTGTATGTAGCACAAGACTTAGGTACTGTACTTAGGTGCAGTTCCTTAGGTTTCATTTTTAAGATTTTGTCGTGTGGAATTTTTTTTCATAGGATGGAAGTGTATTTTTAAGTCAAATAGCCACATGGCTGAATTTTAAGAGAGGAACTTAAGAAACAGCATTTAAGATACTATACCTAAGTTTTGTCCTTGTATGTATGAATGTACATGTGTTGTAGGGCTCATGCTTTATACACAAATTGGTTCGTAATCAGCCCAATATAGTTGCAGTGAATCAAGCCCAGTCCACCAACCAACAAATATAATTTCTTTGGAGGCCCAAGATCCTTATGTCCATTTGGGCCTGGGTACTATCCAAAACAAGAACCTACATAGGTTTTGAGCGATTAAGATTGAGATTTTTTTAATGAATTTTAACATATAAAGGAAATTATATTGTACTGAACATAAATATGATAAAAAAAAATTATTAACATTTCAACCAAAAAAATAAAGGCAAAAACACCATTTTGGTGTTACAATAAATTTGGTTCTTATATTTTGGTAATGGTCAATTTGGTCCCTGTTATTTTCAACTTGCAATCAATTTAGTCTCTACCGTTAACTCACTAACAGCATACGTGGCAAATGGTTTGCATTGTTTGCGCACACATGGCTAAAATAATAATATAAAATCAAACAACTAAACATTAAAAAAGCCATGTAAGCATTTTAATAAAAAATAAAAATCCACATGACAAAAAAATTCTAAAAAAATTAATTGAAAGAAACAAATAAGAAAATGAATTTTAAAAAAATCTTCAATTTCTTTTATTTACTTTTGTATTCTTGCATTTTCTCAGTTACCAAACACAATACCCAGCAAACACAGCAATCTGAAACCAAACACTAATCACATAGTTATCTACACTCAAATTTTCTTTTCTATTCTTTCTCTTTTCATATATTTCCCAGCAAACCCACTCAGACCTCTCTCTCACAAACTCACCATCTTTCTCTTTCTGTCTCTTCATCTCTTTTCTACACTCAATTCTTATTCTTCTGAAGACTGTGTTGTAAATTTTGGTATAAAAACCAGTAGAGCACTCTTGAATAAAATCATCAAAAAATTATTCCAAATTTGTCCACAGAGTTCATGATTTCCTTAATCAAATCTACACTTATCCATTGCTTATTTTTGTGTTTCTTTTGTCCTCATTCACTTGCTAGCCACCATAGGTAAGGATAATAACATCTGGTATGTACTAGCGAAGTGCAATTTGTTAGAGAGGTGAAAGGATTGATATGGTTTGGGTAGGTTGAGATCTTTTCAGTGGTTGTTCATGATTGGGGTTTGCTGAGTTCTATTTGTGTGTTTAATTTGGTAAAGGGTTTCATTATGTTGGGATTTTCAGATTGCTTTGTGTTTGGGAGGTAAAAGTAGTACAAGAAGAATATAAAAGAAAATGAAAGAAATTGTGGATTTTTTTATTCAAAAAATCTTTTATTTTTCTTTCAATTAATTTTATCAGAATTTTTTTTTTTTGTTTTGATGTGGAATTTTCTTTTTTATTAAAATGCTTATGTGGCTTTTTTAAATATTTAATTATTTGATTTTATATTATTATTTTAGCCACTTGTGCGCCAATAATGTAAACCGTTTGCCACGAATACATTTTCCATTAATGAGTTAACAGTATGGACCAAATTGATAGCAAATTGAAAATAACAGTGACCAAATTGACTATTACCAAAATGTAAAGATCAAATTGACTGTTACACCAAAATGTAATGACCAAAATAGTGTTTTGGCCAAAAATAAAATACATAGACTAAATTCACCAAAAAATAATAATTAAGGCAATTAGGAAAGCTACCTATTTTTTTCAATGAAAAGGCAGGAATTTATTTCAATATATAAAAATATTACATATTACTAGTCATGATCAAGAATTGATTGAAAGAGGACCATCTATCCTTTTTA
Source organism: Quercus suber (assembly GCF_002906115.3). Taxonomy (NCBI): domain Eukaryota; kingdom Viridiplantae; phylum Streptophyta; class Magnoliopsida; order Fagales; family Fagaceae; genus Quercus; species Quercus suber. The sequence continues at coordinate 217,670 of NW_027069508.1, forward strand.
GGCTTTCACCACATGCATGGATGATAGGATAACAAGAGAGAACCATACATTGTATTCTACACAATGATGGATATGTCTAAAACTACTTTCCTGTTAGTTGTAGACTTGCAGTTAGGCTTTTCTCTCTTGCTCAAAGTTTTAGCTACTTGTCTTACTTAGCTTGATTATTATCGCTTTGTACCAATCAGGCTATTAGCCTTGATTTTTTTTGGAGGGCCAGCGGGGCAATTGCCCCTCTCGACCTCCCTGTCTCCGCCCTAAATGACACAATTTTTCCCACATTAGTATTTAATGCAAATGAATTCGTGTTGACTTAATTAACCTACAATCAACCCAAAATGACTCAAATCATATAAATAAATTTTATTTTTATCCAATATAAATTTTCATTGAAACTATAAAGTCCCAAACCCTTTTAGCTAATTTTTTTTTTTTAAATCTCTTTTCAATTTATTTTTTTGAGTTGTATATTTCTAAATTTGGGTGGAACTTCATTAGGTTGAAATGAGAACCTTTTAATTGTACGCTATTAATACTTTAATTGATGTTTTTATGAAAGAATGTGTAGAATTTTTTTTTATATAATATTATTATAATTTATGTACTTACAAAAGATAAAATATGTTAATCACTTTGGGCCAATTTTTAAATGGGTTGAAATGGGTCTTTTCAACACTAATCCAATATGTGTTTATTAAATGGGTTGAAGTTTGTTGTGTTGTGTCAACCCACTTAATAAATACGTCGTAATAGGGTTGAGGGGTTTTAGCATAATTATTAAATGGGTCAAGTTAAAGTTGAGTTTTACATTCAAATATCCTTAACGCAACATGAACCTGGTCTGTTAAGTATTAACACGAATTGCCATCTTTACATGGAAAGAGATGGGTATGAGGAGGATGAGAAGGTAAAGAGTGAAGAAGAAGTGGGCTTTAGGGATTATGCTGTTGAGTTTTGAGAGTTGAGAAAACTGCCATATTTTATCATTTCTCTGTTTTCCGTTTTCTTAGAAAATATAGATAAATAAATAAATAAATAGAATTTTTTTTTTTTTGTTTTGATCTGGAATTTTCCTTTTTATTAAAATGCTTATGTGGCTTTTTTAAATATTTACTTATTTGATTTTATATTATTATTTTAGCCACTTGTGCGCCAATAATGTAAACCGTTTGCCACGAATACATTTTTCATTAATGAGTTAACAGTATGGATCAAATTGATTGCAAGTTGAAAATAATAGGGATCAAATTAACTACTACCAAAACGTAAAGACCAAATTAACTGTTACACCAAAATGTAATGACTAAAATAGTGTTTTGGCCAAAAATAAAATACATAGACTAAATTCACCAAAAAATAATAATTAAGGCGATTAGGAAAGCTACCTATTTTTTTCCATGAAAAGGCAGGAATTTATTTCAATATATAAAAATATTACATATTACTTGTCATGGTCAAGAATTGATTGAAAGAGGACCATCTAGCCTTTTTAGGCTTTCACCACATGCATGGATGATAGGATAACAAGAGAGAACCATACATTGTATTCTACACAATGATGGATATGTCTAAAACTACTTTCCTGTTAGTTGTAGACTTGCAGTTAGGCTTTTCTCTCTTGCTCAAAGTTTAATTAGCTACTTGTCTTACTTAGCTTGATTATTATCGCTTTGTACCAATCAGGCTATTAGCCTTGATTTTTTTTGGAGGGCCAGCGGGGCAATTGCCCCTCTCGACCTCCCTGTCTCCGCCCTAAATGACACAATTTTTCACACATTAGTATTTAATGCAAATGAATTCGTGTTGACTTAATTAACCTACAATCAACCCAAAATGACTCAAATCATATAAAAAAATTTTATTTTTATCCAATATAAATTTTCATTGAAATTATAAAGTCCTTAAATGGGTTGAAGTTTGTTGTGTTGTGTCAACCCACTTAATAAATACGTTGTAATAGGGTTGAGGGGTTTTAGCACAATTATTAAATGGGCCAGGTTAAGTTTGAGTTTTGCATTCGAATACCCTTAATGCAACATGAACATGGTCTGTTAAGTATTAACACGAATTGCCATCTTTACATGGAAAGAGATGGGTATGAGGAGGATGAGAAGGTAAAGAGTGAAGAAGAAGTGGGCTTTAGGGATTATGCTGTTGAGTTTTGAGAGTTGAGAAAACTGCCATATTTTATCATTTCTCTGTTTTCCGTTTTCTTAGAAAATATAGATAAATAAATAAATAAAAGTGCAAGCCTTTTGCTCGTTACATAGAAATGAACAACTCTAACGGAAGGTTCCAGTTCATACTACAATGGATGGAAGTCTTATGTTTGAAAGTAGAGCTTTCCCATGGGTTCTTCTAATTCAGCTTATTTAGTCAGGTGAAATTGAAGGCAGTGACTTTTTTAGATTTTGATTTCTGTGTTTTTGATACTATTTTTATTAGTTTTTGAATTTTTAAAACTAAAATATCTCAAAACAGTGTCCTTTTTTTAGCACTTAAGGCAACCCACATAATAGAAAGAGGGGCACATTAATGAGACCACGTGCACAAAAAAATAATTATAACTCCATCTGTTAGCAGCTAACAATGAATTGACGTTTAATTACTTTGATCCTGCTAACCGATCAACCATAAGCTAGAAGGAGGGGCACATTAATGTGACCTCACAACAAATAATTATAATATTCCATATGTTAGCTAACAATGAATTGACTTTTAATTAATTCGATTCTACTAACCAATCAACCATAAGCTAGAAGGGGTTATCGTTTCATATTCTTGGTGTGATGATTACTTCATAAGTATAAGTGCTTATAAGATGTGACAGGTGAGGACTGAGGTTTAAGTTTCTAGGTCGAAATTTTACACGCTATATATTTAAATTAAATTAAATTAAATTAAAGTAAAATTTCTCTCTTGTATAAAAAAAAAATGATAATCTAGAATTAAAGAGAGAGAGACATTATGTCTTTTTCTTTTTTTTAGGTATTGGAGGGGGACATTAATGTCACCGCACACAAAAATTAATATAATATGTGCCGTGGGTGCCACCTTACCGGCTGATCAAGATCATCTGTCTACCTACCGTGTCACCATCAACATCGAAAACAATTACTCATTCATGTCACTTGGGCATATCACAACTTAAAGAAAGGAACAATGTAATTTCTATGAAATTTTCGATGCAATTATAAACATATTAATATAGTAGGAATAATTTTAGGGTTACACACACTTTGTTATAATTGTTTTATGTGACTGAATGTCTGTCACTTTCACATAGATTTACAATTTTTTCTTTACTTTACAGTCATTCATATATATAGAACAATTATGACAAAAGTTGCGTAAAAGTACATAATCCAATAATTATTCATATATGGCAAAGCCACAACTCTTTTTAGGAGGATTAAGCTGTCGTATGAACAATTGTTTCACATAGACCTACAATTTTTTTTTTACCATTTACTGTCATTCATATATATAAAACAATTGTGACAAAAGTTGCGTAAAAATACATAATCCTATAATTATTCATATATGGCAAAGCCACAACTCTTTTTAGGAGGATTAGGCTGTCGTATGAAAAATATTTAATCCAAAACATAAGCTAGTTTGTATATATAACAATTTTTTTTTATACAATATATAAAAAAAAAAATTATACATATATATATATATATATATTTTGTTAGTTTGTAATATGTGAACTATATTTTAAATCATATTAATCATAATTAATATTCTTTACACATTTTAGATCAAGAATTTATATTAAAAAAAAATTAGAAATTAGAAGGTTAGCAATAAAAACTATGAAACATTAATCAATTTTAAATAGTATAAATAACAAACGTCACTTTACTTTTCTAAATATATACAAGTCAATATTAGAAAAATATGTCAATAATAACAACTATAAGTATATAGTTTTATTATAAATATATATATAAACATATTATATTCTACATATTTAAATTGATCCTCAATTCCTCATACTAATTAGATAGCTTGCTCACAAACTCACTATTATGTTGAAACTTGTAAAGCCTAAACCTATAGGCAAGGACTTGACTAGTTTTTTTTTTTTTTCAATAAAAGAACATAAACAAATAGGTCCTCTCAGTTTCCACAAGTAGTGCCCTTCTCACCTTGATTGGGTAGATTGAAGCATATGTGGCCCACAATTAAGGTATGTTTGGTAACTGTTTTTTCTTCTTATTTTCTATTTCCAAAAACAATTTTTTTAATTTTTGAGACTAAAAAACTTGTTTGCCAATCCAAAATGGACAAAAAACAAAAATTGTTCTCAAAACTCATTTTGTGAAAGAAACTGAAAATATGCAAAATGCTGTTTTCAATTTCTAATTTTCAAAAGTCAATAAAAACATGCATTTAATTTAATAAATCTATCTCATTTAATGAGTTAGCATTAGAGTTTAAATTCTAATAACAACATATTTTAGTATTTTCAATTTTTTTTCTTCAAAAAACTATCTTTTTAATTTCAACTAACCAAACATATTTTTGATTTCAAAAAAACAAGAAAATTGTTTTTTTATTATATTCCCCAAAACAAGTTTTTGAAGATAGAAAATAAAAACAGTTACCAAACATAATCTTAGCTTTTTTGAAGAAAAATGTTTTTTTAAATATAAATTATTTTTTTGGTCCCTTAAATTTGGAGTTTGATTTTGGTCCTTCAAATTTTAAAAGTTCAATTTCAATCTATATTATAAAAAAAAAAAAAAAAAAAAAAAAAA
>NW_027069508.1:223260-258007 GCF_002906115.3 Quercus suber
AATGAGGGTGAACAAACCGCACCTTCAAACCCTTTGATTCCAAGGAAGAGGTAGCCTTAGGGGCAGATTGAACACTAATTTGATCTAAAAGGGGAAGAGAAAACAAAAACTTTTAGGAAGAAAGGATAAGAGAGATAAGATTAAGCATTAATAAAGAGTGGATGAGGCTCACTTGCTTGTATGGATGAGGGCGCGCCCCCAAGGACTTTTTGCTCAACACAGGCTTAGTCATGGGCTCGAGTGACACAATTTTGGTAGGACTGAGAGTCTGTACGGGTTTAGGATCTTGGGGAACTGGAGGTTGAGAAGTTTCAGGGTCCTAAATAGCTAGGGGAGCAGAAGGCAGAGTGGGCTGGGCATCCTTCACTGCCTGCCCAACTTCCTTGTTCACATCACCACTACGAGGCTCCTTTTCCACTCCTAGGGGAACAACAGATGGATCTGTCATCACTTCTTTCACCAGAGTCACAACAGTCGTGGGAGGAGGTACCTCAACCTACAAAAGAAAAAGAAGAGTATGTGGCAGAACATCACAAAATGCGTATGTACACAGCACTGGAAAAGAATGAAAGCAAGTAGTAGAAGGCACAAGTGGAGAGAGGCCGTACCACATCATCACAAGATGACTGACTCTTGCCTCTCTTAGGGTCTAACTTGCGTTTGTACTGTAAGAAAGGAATGATCATTCACCAATTAAAAGAAAGAGGGAGAGACACAACAAGATCAATGAACTAGTGCCAAAAAAAAAAAAAAAAAAAAGAAGAAAAAAAGGAAAGAAGCCTTGCCCTTCTCTCTTTCTTTACAGATTCTCCAATGGTCTTTTGTCTACTACAAGTATGCCTAGAGGGTCCTAAGGGAGACTAGGGTATGAAATCAAAGGACCTCGAAGAACCCTTGGCTGAGGAACTTACAAGAACCTGAGAGAGAGAAGACTCTACCTTAGTCTTCACTCAGGTCTTTGTGATTAAGGGGTGTTCAACTTCCTTTCCAACTGTAGAGGGGTCCACTCTTTCGGGTTCCTCAGAAATGACCAACTGTTTCTGAGAGTTTGCAGTCTTCCTTTTCTTAGTCTTAGGGCCAACTTCAGTACCTTCAACATTTTCTTCAAGCTCGGTTCTCTTGATAGCTTCCTATTTAATTTTCTTCTCTTTACCTTTACCTACTGGGGTTGTAGCACCAATTGCCTCCATCACCCCTCTCTTGATTGGCACACTAGAAGAGGTGCCCACGATAAGGTCACATCCTGGCCAAGTCTCAGGGAAGTCATTTGTATAGCATACCCAACCACCTCTAGCAGCATGCGACTCTGCAAATCCTATCTTGCTACTTATTGCAGCAGAAATGATGCCAGTAGTAGGAAGGGCTAGACGTTTGTTAAAGATGGGGCTAGAAAGAAGACTAGAATTAGGAACCCTTGCAATCTTACCAGAACTAACAAAATCTGCAAAAGAATTTTGAACTCCTCTCTAAATCCACTGGAAGCAAAGACTCCCCTCTGGGAGTTTGGCACCACAAATTGAGGGCTCTTCCGTGACCAATATGAAAAGGCATGAGACCTCAGAAATGGATCCAAGGAAGGAAGAGAAGGCACCATTTCCTTGAACATTGGCAGGATGTCTTGGTCAAAACTAAACTACCTAAAGACTCGGTGTGGTGAGAAGTGAGTATACTTGGGACCACTAGAGGAGGGTATTGGAAGCCACGAGGGACTGATGCAAGCCAAATATGCCAAGCTACCTTCATCCCCCTACGTAGATCAAAAGTATTCCTTGGGGAACTAAGGAAAGAGGCCAGCATAGAATCGCAGGCGAACCCAGGACTAAACTCACGGGGAGAGTGCCAACTCAAGTGCTTTGCTTAATTAAACAACCCCACCAAATTAAGGCTACCACCTTTTAAGTTGGCCCAGTGAAAAATGATGGGATGACTATCATTAGAGCTGCCACACAGACCCTTAATCACGTCTGGAGATCCTTGGAACTTGTCTTTCACAAATTTCAAATTCCTACATTTTGCCAAAGTAATAGAAGAACGATCCCACATGAACATCTAGAGGATGGCACAGTGAAGAGATGAGGTAATAGCGTAGCAAGAATTGCCTTCAACTTCATCTCCATGAAGCAAATCTAATTGGGAGTAAACATGGCCTTAGAACATGGGGGCTAAAGGATACTGGGCACCCTAGGCCAATCTGATTGTCAAAGGAAAGAAAACAGACTTAATCCTGTACCCGGGGAACTCACTAAACACGAACTTACTGAGCCAAAGCACTAGGAACCCCGCTTGCCTAACTACCTTGTCCTTTTCTCAAGAAAGGTTCATGACCTACTTCCCCATTATGGCCAGTTTCCCACCAAGAGAAGCAGTGGCCCATCGAAGTGACTAAAAAGTTTGTCTTCCATCTCGAGATCCTTGCTAGAAAGGCTGATACCAAAAGGATCCTCATCACAAACACTAGGAGAAGAAGATTGTTGACCACATCCTCCAAAGTGATGGTAAGCTCACCAACAGAGAAGAAGAATGTGTGGAGGGAGGGACACCAGCGGTGAACAAAGTGTCTATGACCCTTAGCGTCCCTAAAACCTTCAAGGTTCCTAGAAGTCACTACTGATCTCAAAATCTCGGCACACTCCAAATGATTGACGAATTCGCCATCAGAAAGCTCCCTATCCACCTAAATGGGCCAACATAATTGCCAGGAATGAAATCAAAGAAAATGGGAATCGCTTCGTGAGATCCTAGCTTAATCTGTAGATCTAAGATCATCCTCAGATCTGGAACCTGAGCGGAACTAGCAAACTCAGACTGGCCAGAGAACAACCAAGTATGAAGGGAAGAGGGGCTTCATCGTGAGACACTTGAGGAAAAAACAGGCTAAGGGTGTACCAAGGATCCCGTAAAGAGAAAGTTGGGCGCTCTGCAACCCCCGGCATCTCGCCCTGTGTAGACCCAGAGGAGCTTTCACCCTCAGAAGGACTGGAGTGCGTTCCCTCCTTTTTCACGAAGAGGAAGAAGCCATGGAACGATAAATGCTTTGGGAAACAGGGAAGTATAGGGATTGAAGAACACAGAAGAAGAAACAGAGAAATAGAATGATTGGGAGAAAGGTGATGAGTGTGGAAATAAAGGTTTCTGGAAAGTGAAAAGAAAGTATGAAATGATTGCAATAATGGCGTAAAGGGCAGTTGGAGAAGACGACGTATGGAAAGGCGCGCCAGTTGCCAAAATTTAATTTTTAAAGAGGAGAATTATTGGCAGTTATTAATGGGAGTTACGGGGTACATGAAAAGTGGATGGGGAAGTTTTCACTCCAACATTCAACTGCCACGTTTCGTGTAAAACGGGGGAGTTATCAAAAAAAAAAAAGTGCAACACACAAAGGAAGCTAGGATACCTGAAAATAGCAAGAAAGACAGGACCCTGAGGTTAAGTAAAATAGTAGAAAAGGAACTCCTATAGAAATTAAAGATTTGGTTTACTCACGCATGGGCTGCAGGTAACCCACGAGCTTGGGGGGCTAAATGTTGAGGTCTGAAAAGTCATGGAGTTGCACTAAGGCCCAAAATGGCATAGAGAATTGAACTCCATAAAAAAGGTATACTTGAGCCCGCAATAAAGAAAAAGCATGATAGGCCCAATATCCATTAAGGTTTTAGAGAAGAACCTAAACCCATGTATGAGTAAGCTTTAGAACTCATGAAACGAAGGGAAGAAGAAAAGCCCAACCCGCCAAGGTCAAGAAATTGCTAGGGAAGCCCAGTGGTATGACCTGGGCTGGGATATTTAGAGACTGCCAGGAGCTTGGGATTCTTAAGACGTGGAGCAAAGCTAGGGTTGGATTAAGACAGTTCAAAGGGGATGGCAAGAAACACAAGGAATGAGAATAGATATGTCCCTATCAGCCACCTAATGATGCAGAAAGGGATCAGAAAGCTTGGGAACCAAAAATTCATGAACAAGTGGCTGGTACCTCGGGGAACCCAGAAAGAAGAACCATGAAGGGAAGTGGCTGGGAAACTTTCAACCTGGCAGGAAGGAATTAGCTCGCTTGGGAAAAATGACAAAGGGAAAGGTAGCCAAAAGCTGAGTCTTAAAAGGTGGGAATTAGAAGCCTTGAAAGGAGAAAAAACCTAAGGTTAGCTCTTTAAAACATACCAGAATGGAAAGGCAATAGGAGGCTTTTGAGGAAGAAACACCAAAAGAAGAAAATTACAAGAAATAAGGAAGGAACTAGCCACCAATGTTGCTGGCACAACATTGGTTCTAGTACCCAGGGGAACAAATGGGGGGAATCAATGGTACCCCGAAAACCCTAAGATAACACAATAAAAGGGGAAAGCAGCCAATAATAAAGGGCATTCAGCAACAGTGAATTAGAATAGAATCATTGAGAAAAACCTTGTTAGAATTCAAAGAAAGTAAGAAAAGAGAGGGAATACTGCCTGGTATCCTTAAACAGCTACTAGAGAAAATAGTTGGATTCAAAGGGATTCAAACTTTGCAAGTCATAGAGGCTTGAAGAGCCATCTAAGTCTATAATTTTTGAACTTATGTGGACCTTATGATATGTCCTAGTGAGCATGATGTATTACATAATGGAGAAATTAATGAAATATTTCACAGTATCTTAAGGACCCTTAACGTTTACTTTGTGTCTTTCTCTATCACATTGCCCCTTTATTGTTTCTTGTTGTTCAATGCATATATTTCTTGTTTGCTAGTATGTATGTGTTGTAGGATTCCTGCTTTGTGCACCATCTGGTTTGTAATCAGTCCATTTAGCTGTGGTGAACTAAGCCTAGTCTCTTAAAAAAACAAGTAAGAAGGCCCAGGGTCCTTGTTCCTACTTGGGCCTAGGTTCTGTCCAAAAAGGACCCTCACAAATGTTTTATATTCTTAATTAGTTGAATTTTTATACAATATTATAAAATTATATTAAGATAATATAAGTATGTTGCTAAATTGAAATATAATAAAAGTAACTTAACATAGATATAATTCTTTTGTTCATAATTTTTCGTTCTAATTCTTAATATAGTTGTACATATGTCTATTTACAATTTTTTTTTTCATTTTTGGTTTTAATGCCATATTCTGTCAAAAAACTACTTGCAGTCTTACAGACTCATGCGATACTTGGAAATATATAATTATTTTGAGATCTAGTATAACGTATAATTTAGTCTTTAATTTTATTGTAGATAATTTGTTCTCCCTAAAAATTAAACAATTCCTAAAGTAATATATATTTATATATTTTTACAAATATATAAATATATAAATTTATTTATTTATTGGTATTTTTGATTGATGTTATTCTTTTGTGAAGTGATACATATTCTTCTAACTATTGTTATTGTGCATTATATTTTCCTCTTTTTTTTTGGTACAACTAAAATTTTTAAGTTTTGAATTTCTCATTCTCTTAAGGTAATTATCATAATAATCATAACTTATCACATACTTACAATTAATATTATCTATATATATAATAATAGGTGAAGCAGAGAGAAAATCCAATTAGATTTTAATTGGATTCTCAATTTTGCGCCACTTGTCCTAACCAAAACTCAAAAAAAAAAAAAAAAAAATCTAATTAGATTATAAATTTGACTCCAATTTTATATCATGTATCTTATCTAAATTTTCTAATTTTTATGCCCAAATAAATGATGCATTAACATTTAACACGGAAGCCAAGAAAACCACAATGATAATGCTCATTAGCCTAAGCAAGAACATCTTACTTGCACATTTTTATGGAGATTATAAATTGGACTCTAATTTTGTGTCATGTATCTTATCTAAATTTTCTAATTTTTTTGCCCAAATAAATGATGCATTAACATTTAACACGGAAGCCAAGAAAACCACAATGATAATATTCATTGGTCTAAGCAATAACATCTCACCTGCACACTTTTATGGGTGATCTCAATAGAGTCTGGAGCTCTTCTAATCCCACAACTAAAATCAAGGAGTCCAACGAGAAAGACTATAAAAGTAAAGAGAGATGCTATGTCTACAATAATTTTACAACAAATCACATGTGGTTAGTTGTTATTAGTTCAAATTTGAAACTAACACTGAGATTACTTTTTTGCCCCAACAATAATAACCAGTAACAACCTGCCACTTAGGATTTGTTGTAGAAATGTTGTAAAAATGTTGTAGACGTATCATTTCTCAAAAGTAAAATATCATCTCCTCCTAATTCCATATCGTCATCCTATGTCTTCTCCTTTCTCAACCTCTACCAACTAGATCCACACACTACCCTCTCCTCCTCCTTACAGATTTTTTAGAGTAAGGTCGGGTTCAAACACAATGTTCAATCTCACTCTTCCTTACTTCACACTCTCATACATTAGCGCTTCATTAGCACCTCCAAAAAGATTCCAAGCTCAATTATCAGTTTTTATTTTTGAATGTCCCTTTATATATTTTAAATAATAAAATGCAATATTCTCTTTTTTCTTCACTGTAGCATCACTTAAATAATAAAATGCAATATTCTCTTTTTTTTTATTCGTTGTTTTATCTAATGCTATCCTATGTATGATAAACCAAAAAAAAAAAAAAAATAAAGACCAATAGCATTACTTAAATAATAAAATGCAATATATATTTTTCATTGTTTGATTTAATTCTATCATCCGTGTGATAAACCCAAAAAAACAAAAACAAAAAAATTGGCCAATAGCATCATTATAATTAACCAGTCTCGTGCGGTAGCACGGGGTTACATACTAGTTTAAATAATTGATAAGCACATTCAAATATATAGCCATGTAGATTGTGTTTTGATATAAACTAAAATTCTCACTTCCAAACTAAAATAAATTCAAACAAAAATCAAACCAAAACTATAAAGGGGAGTGAGAGAAGAGTTGTGTGAGGAACTCAAAAAACACAATACCAAAACATATCAATTCAAAGTAAAGATATTAAAAAACACAAAAATTCATCAATATAAAGTAGAGTTGCAAGAAAGATTGAAGAAGAGAGAGAGAGAACATAATGGAAAAGGTGGACCGAATTTAAATAATTGATAAGCACATTCAAATATATAGCCATGTAGATTGTGTTTTGATATAAACTAAAATTCTCACTTCCAAACTAAAATAAATTCAAACAAAAATCAAACCAAAACTATAAAGGGGAGTGAGAGAAGAGTTGTGTGAGGAACTCAAAAAACACAATACCAAAACATATCAATTCAAAGTAAAGATATTAAAAAACACAAAAATTCATCAATATAAAGTAGAGTTGCAAGAAAGATTGAAGAAGAGAGAGAGAGAACATAATGGAAAAGGTGGACCGAAATAGACCAATGGATCAAAATGGACCGAATGGACAAAAGTGAACTAAAATGGACTGAAGTAGACTGAAATGGACCAAATTGATTGAAGTGGAATGAGTGGACCGAACAGGACAGAAATGCTACTTTGATGTGGCTCAATAGGACCATAGCAATAATGAATGTTCTGCTTTGGCTTTTAGATATGTTGTAGATTTGTAGATTGTCATCAACACTCCTGCTTTTACAACAGCTTAAATGCTTTTAGATATTTTGTAGATTTTTTTAAGCTTTAGCATCGCACAGGAAACGCCTATATGGCATATTGGTATTACAAGAATATGTAGTTAGGATATCATCTATCTACAATGTGAATGTGAATGTAGAGTAACCTATACTGGGCTGCCTAAACAAATTCATTTTGATTTCTTAAGACTCATGAACTCAGCATCTAATTGCAAATTGTGTTTATAATATATATTTTTTTACTACTATATACTACAATATCCCCCCAAATTGCCACTATAGATGCCTTTAATAATTAGCTACCTACAATTAACTATCGAACTTCCATTCCACCCAGCTCAGAAGTTGATTGGCAAATTCAACACCCTCATTGCCAATAATAGAAGTTGACATTGACTCTGTCTATCACATTATTGGTTGACTTAGCTCGCTAGACTCAACATTATAAGCTTGGTTTGCACTATATGAGTTTAATACTTCAATTGCACAAACCAATTCAGAGAGATCAGAAAGAGAAAGTGGTAGGAGAAAAAGTGAGCTACAAGGGTATAATGAATGGATAACCTGAACCTGAAATTCACCATTTCAGCCACCAATATCCATTACAGCTCTCCAACTATCTGCCACGACAGACCCTAAACTTAGCCTTGTGTTCAGTCTGCAAACTTTGAGCCTCTGGATCGATTTACTGTTGCACATTCTGCAACTTCTTCCTCCATATCTCATGTTCACGATTGCCTCAGCAAATTACTCACCCATTTGACCAAAACCATATCCTTTCTCTATTCCCAAAACCTTTATACCCAGAAGGATTAGTCAACTGTGATGCATGTGGGAAGGAAGGTAATAGCTTTTCCTACCATTGTGGATTGTGCAACATCGATCTCCATACTACTTGTGCTTCCATGCCATTATGTATGGAGCAGCTCAATCTCACATTCTCATCTCCTGATGATAACAAAAGCTTCTCATGCGATATATGTATGGAGCAGCTGGGGGTCAAACAGTGGCACTATCGATGTAGCTTGTGCGATTTTGATGCTCATTTGGGCTGTACTACAGCAAATCCAAGACCTCCTCTAACCCAAAACTGCATAGTTCCAGCTAGTCCTCATTATCAGGTTCTTGGAAATCAATCACAAACAGGACCTCTCATGCAAAACTATATGGCTCCAAGAGCTGGTCCTCAGTTTCAAACTAGGTATCCTGTGCAAAATCATGTGAACTATGCCCACCAGGGTTCCTACGGATCTGTTGGGCCTATTGGAAATAGGCAAAGAAATGGTATGCTGAACCAGGCAATTAAAGGAATTTCCGAGAGTTTGGGCCAGACATTGGTGCAAGGACTACTAGGTGGCGGCAATGGCAGCAATGGTGATATGAATACTTCTGGAGGCGATGGTAGTGCTAGCGAGGGTGGTATATTTTGGGGATCCACAGACAATTCTGGTGGAATAGATGGAATAGAACTATCAAGATTATTCTAGCTTTTAAGATTTACACACATGAATTTTAGCTAGTTTGTTGTTTGTTTTTGTTATTGCGAATAACTTAACCACTATGAGAATACAGTTAATGTGATCATACATACCATGTGGCAATTACACAAACTTGATGATAGAAGCTTGAAGTTGAGATGCAAACAAATGAAGCTTTGGAATCAATTACGATTTAAGTACTTCAGAGTTCCACTCAATTTATTATAGCATTGGGGATATGAGCTGCCAGGAATGAATAAGTATGCCTCTCTGATGTGATTAATTTTGAAAATAAATCTACACGTCATCCAAAATTTATATTTGCATTTTATGATGATGATTTACCAGTAAGCTTACTGTAAGCATAAGCAAACATGTAGATTATTTTCCCATTTTAAGACGCAATATGCCAATTATTTATCTTATGGGATAGGTTGGATGATGGATGAGGACCTGTATTTCTCTTTGCCTCAAACGCAAATATTTAGTGAAATTTATGTTCATATACTTTGTTTGGTTGTGTAGTTTAAACAAACATGTAGATTATTTTCCCATTTTAAGATGCAATATGCCAATTATTTATCTTATGGGATAGGTTGGATGATGGATGAGGATTTGTATTTCTCTTTGCCTCAAACGCAAATATTTAGTGAAATTTATGTTCATATACTTTGTTTGGTTGTGTTGTTTAAACAACACAACACATTTTCCACAACTCTTTTCACACACATGTATTTTCATAACACTTAAACAACGTTACTAGAACAACATTACCAAATGGGCTCTAATACTCTATAATAAAAAGCTTTGTTGTGGAGCACGGCTGCACAAGGGAAGTGAGGGTACTTGGTAATTGTGTTATCATGTTTAGCACAGACTACATTTAAAATGACAATATATCCTTAACATCAAATTTAAGTCTTTTTTGGTATTTCTTCTTAAAAAAAAAAAGTTCCTTTTGGTAATTTTCATCCACAACAAAAAAATTTATAGTTTTCAAACTGCAATTTTTACAAGTTTTACCAAACGTTTAATTGTGGCTTTCAAAATCGAGGACCTATTTGGTATGAGATTTCTAGTAACATTGTTGTTGTTTTGTGGAAATATGTGTGAAAAAATGTGTAGAAATACATGTAATGTTGTTTAAACACTGAAAATTGTTGTTTAAACAACAATACCAAACACCCCCCGAGTTTTCAAAATGCACATTTTTAAAACGCTATTTTTTAAAAACCCAGTTTTCAAAATAGCCTATCCAAATAGACTCATAGTCTTCTTTTTATTTTTATTTTTTGGATTTGCTTTTTGTAGGACATGTTTAATTTAAATTAATTTGCTTCCTCAAAATATCCTTAAATAGATTTGCTACTGAAAGCTTAAATAGTGTAAAACACTATAACTTGTTTAGACCCCCAATTTTAAACTTACGGCTAAATTACTTTTACTCTATTTATTTAAGTGAGAAACAAGAGTAAATGAAGTACAATAAACCGAAACTACTCTAGTGCATAAATATAGGCATTACACAATAAATGTAAATCACAAAGAGTAAGAGAAGAAAGATGCAAACTTAAAATAACACCTAGACGTGTTATTGAAGAGGAAATCGAAGAACTCGGCAAAAAATCTCTTTGCGGCCCTCCAAGTCGAAATGATCCACTAGTGAATAAGTTGGAGTACAAAAATATCAAAAAGACTCACCAAGCCTAATTTACCCAAAGTACTTGGGCCTCCCAAGCTCTAGCTACCAACAGACTTCTTGAAGTCTTATCTTCACTAGTTATCCGAATCCCGCAATACCAACTTTGCACCGCCAAGCCTTACCGGCTTCTTTTGGCAAATACCTACTGCTTCCTAAACTCCAAAACACTCCTACACTCTGAATATGTGTGAATTGTATTTTGGTACAAATCTCCTCTCAAGGTACAACAATGGGAGAGAGGAGGAGAAGAAACTACAAAGGAATTCTCACTTAAGGATGAGTAATTCTCTCTAAAATGGTGGGTGTTGAAGAAACCTCTCTAGGATTTTATTCTGAATAGTCTCCTTACAATTTTGTGGATAATGAAGATATATATAGTATGGGTGAAGCGTATAAGAGTCACACTTAAAATCCAAGCTGTCTAGGACTGTTCACAGGTTAGGCTGAGTCAGGATTATGCCCAACCCGGACTTGACCTGAATGATTTGGGTGGAGGAAAATATGACTCGAAACTGACCTAAATGATCTGGTTGGATTTTTTTTGTTTGGGTCTTGTCGGTTTTGGGTTATGTTGGGTCGGTCTCAGGTTTTATCACTGGGGCCGATATTTGGCTGGATCCAACGAGATTTTGTTCGGATAACGGCGAGATCTCGCCAAATCTCAAAGGATCTGGACCAAATCTTGACAGATCTCGATGAGATCTCACTAAATTTCGTCTGGAAAGGTTACAGCTTTTGGTTCAGGTCAGGTTTCACAGGTTTTGAAATGGAAAACCGACAACCAACCTGCTGGGGTCAGGTTAGAGAGTTGGGAACCTGCGTCCAACTCCCGGAGTCGTCGGATTGAGTGGTATTGCTCTTTGTAATTGTATGTTGGCAACGTGAAGAAGTTGAGTGGTATTGCTCTTTGTAATAGTATGTTGGCAACGTGAAGAAGTTGAACTTAAAAATTTTCCACGTATTTTTAAATGATATTATTGGTTAATAATCTACGTATAAGTCAGAGTAAGAGATGTGGTATATCTGTTCTTCTGTTTCTAGTACCTTTATCTGAAAAATTTACTGATAAAACCGAGAGCTAAAATTCAAGATTATGGTGCAATAATTTATTGACCAGATCAAAGTTGTACTAATTAATACAGTTCATGCATGACATATAAATGAAGTAGTTTACGCAGGTCATATTGAAAGCGATGGGAGGTGCTCAATATATGCCCATGGTTGTGTCAAGTTGACCCAGTAATATGAAAAATAGAGATCTGACTCAGTGAGTGAGATCATGATTCTTCAATTAAATGCCTACGGTCATATAAAAATAAGATATAATTATCTTTTATATATACCGTGTTCAAATCAATTCCTGGTTTTAATGAGGTCAACCTCGCATGTTGTGGGTATTTGGATATCTTGAAGCACTCATTTTGTGTAATTCAATGTGTCATACTGTAAACCAACACTTGTAAGCATGCATATTGGGTACTAGAATTGTTTATGAGATTGAGAAAATGAGAGCGAAGAAAAAACAGAGAGTGAATTGTGGTTTGGGCAAAATGTTTACTAAAGTATGTATTTTGGATGTTAGAATTGTTAATGAGATTGAGAAAACGAGTGAGAACTGAGAAGAAATAATAGAAAGTGTACTGTGTACATGTGATTTTTTTTTTTTTCGTTTACACTTACATTAATAAAAACTACTAAAAGATTCTTTTCAAAAAAAAAAAAAAAAAAAGGTCTAAAAGGATTATATATGTACCATATAATAAATTGTCATTTTACTATTGGAAATATATATAGAGACTAATCATAAGCTAACTTGACATTAAAATATTTATAGTTATAATGTACAATATTAGTAGGACTGATAAATTGAGTATGGATTACTAAAATGGACTTGAATCTTGGGCTTTGATGTCTCTAACATTGATGCTTCTAATACAAATACCAAGTTTTTTTAATAGTGCTTAAAATATCACCATAAGTTAAATTATCATAATCAATTGAATCATTTTTACCAATTAATTCTTGTTTTACCTTATGAGCAAAGATAGGAGGCAAATCGTCAAAAGACTTTTCTTTCCAATAAGGCTTGTAACAATCTTTTCGATGCATTACTCTAGAAAGGAAAACATCTTGATACCATCTATAATCAGACATAGTAGGACATCTTAAATTATTTAGCAAATCAGAAATTCGAGATGAAATATTAGATGGAGTACCAACAAAATGTTTGTTAATAGTATAAATCAAGGTATTAACACTGTCAAGAATACCTCAACCAATACATTCATAAAAAATAGGCAAAACTTCATCATTCTTTTTAATAGCATGTTTAATAGAGTCTCAGGATTCTTCTGTGAGATATGAATCCCACCATCCACGAAGAGTACCAGAAAACCAGTAGATAGTAAATCAACAATTTCAAGTTGGTCAAAATCATGATTATTTTGGTAAGCAATACCTACCATAGACATATGTCCCATTTTATTAATAATTTCTTGTTCAAAAAAACCATCAATATTCCATTCATAAATTTTATCAGCAGAAACAGAAAACTGAGTTTGAAAAGGCCTTTCTTCAAATTGCATATCAGGAGTAGGTTTTGAATACCAATTTTTTGTAAGAAACATGGGTTTGGAATTTCCAACAAATCTTTTAATTTCTGGTAAATCATCTTCAATAACCTTTTCAGCAGAAACGAAAGAAACAGTATCAAAATCTGTATTTTCATTAGAAACAATTTCTTTTTCATTTCTTGAAATAGTTCGAGCAGCAGGAGTACTTGTAGAAGTACGTTCAGTTTTAACTTTTAAATCAGCAAACATTTTTTCAACAATTTCAAGAGTTTTAGATTGAGAAGTTTTAAACTTAAATTTGTTATCATGACTGGGTAAATTAATTAAAGGTTTCTTAGTTTTAATAGAAATAGGCTTTTCAACAAAAGCAGATTTTTTAACAGAAACAGTTTTTTCAACAATTTTTTCTTCAATACGGTCAAGCTGTTGACCAATAACATACAAAGATTCATTAGTAAAATTGTTTTGTTCAATAAGACTAACAATAGGAGTTTGATCATCAGCAATTTTGAAAGGAGAAGCTTTAACATCAGTTTTATTAGTAGTTATCAAAATTGTCTCAAGAGGTGGATGACTAGACCTAACAATAGTTTTGTCATCTTTAACAAAATTTGATTTCTTTATCACATTCAAATGATTTTTTGAAACTTCATCTTTTGAAACATAATAATTTTCAAGGAAATCAAAAAACAAAATATGTTTTTTTAATTGATGCATCTTTTCTTTCCATTTTCTTTTAACACAATCTTTTTCAGACTGAGCAAAATTATTTTGGAAATATTTCATTTTAGGTCTGTTTTTTGAAAGCATAAATTCATTGTATAATGAAACCATATCAATTTCAAAGTTTTCATCTAAAACAGTCAAAACTTTTAATTGGTTAACGGGATTTTCAATAGGAGGAAAATCAGAATCAGATGGACAAACAGAACCAGTATCTTCTTCTTCTTCATTAGCAGTTTTGCCATATGGAGAGGAAGGTTCAGGTTTAGTAGAATAGAAAACAGAGCTGATTTGAGATTTATCACTTGAAACACCTTTTAATTTTAAATCAGCGGGTTTTTTCAAAATTCTTTTGCAAAAATTCATTGAGATCTTGATCTCTTTTTGAAATACTTTCAGATCCAGCAAAGGAATGCCTTCCTTCATTGATCCTCAAGGGTTGAGTATTTTGAAAATTTATTTTAATAGTACCATCAAAATATTGTTGAATATGTGTGAGATCTAGCTCATCAAAAATAGGTTTAGCAATAGGGGATTCTTGTTATGATAACATTTGGAGATCCTTTAATATATTCAATATCAAAATCAAAAACACTTAAAATAGCTTGTCATCTAGCAAAAATATGTTTTGAAGCTATATTTTCAACATCTTTTTCAATAACATATTTAGCACTTTTGCAATCAATACGCAGTAAAAGCTTTTGATTTAATAAATCAATTTGAAACTTTGAAATACATAGTGCTATAGATAAAATCAATTTTTTAATAGAACTATAGTTTAACTATGCATTATTCCAGATTCCTAAGTAAAAGCAAACAATTTGTTTAGAGGACTTAGGGGAAACTCTTTGTTTTAGAATACTACCATATCCAATGTCAGAGGCATCGGTTTCAACAATTTTGAAAGCATCCACGGCAAGAATACGAAGACACGGTAGTGTCTTAACATGATATTTGATCTATTTAACAAGAGAAGAATGGACATCAGACCAAGGTGGAGGATTGCACTTTAACCGGTCAAAAGGGGGTTTACATTGTTTCCTCATATCCTTGTAGAAATCAGCAACATAATTCAATGATCCAAGAAATCTTTGGAGTTGGGTTTTATTAGTGATAACATCAGGAAATTTATTAGCAAATGGAATGGCTCTATCAATAGGACGAATTTGTCCTTTAGAGATGTCATAGCCGAGGAAACGAACTTTTTTTTTGAAATAGTTTAATTTTCTTAGCAGAGATAACAAGACCATTTCTTCTGATAGTATCTAGAAACAAACACAAATGTTTCCAGTGTTCATCAATAAAGCTGGAATAAACAAGAACATCATTAATATAAACAATGGTGAAGTGACTGAAGTAGTTGAAAATATCATTCATAATGTTTTGGAACTCACTAGGGGCATTTTTAAGACAAAAAGGGCATCACATTCCACTCGTAATGACCAAACGGGGTGGTAAAAGCAGTTTTGTATCTATCCTTCTCACTAATCTGGATTTGTCAAAACCCAGATTTCATATCAAACTTAGAAAACACTACAGCCTCACTCAACCTATGGACTAGATCATTCTTATAGGGAATAGATATCTAATCCACTCTAAAACCTTGTTAAAAGGTTTATAGTTAATGACCAAGCGAGGGGTTCCTCTCTTAATTTCAGCATTTTTTTGAACATAGAAAGCAGAACAAGACTAAGGGGACCTGCTATTTCTAATAATTTTTTTCTCCAACAAATCATGTTTTTTTTTTTTACAAAATTCAACAGTTTCAGCATTCATTTGAATAGGTCGAGCCTTAGTAGAGATGTTGTTCTCATCAAAATCCTTAATATAAGGCAAGTCAACAATATGTTTCTTCCTATGCCAAAAGGCATTAGGAACATCAGGGCAAACATCATCAACCAACATTTTTTGAAAATTATCTATTTTTTATTGTAACAATTTATCAGAGAGTTGTTTAGCAATTTTCTTGTATTTAACTTCTTATTGAAGGAAGTTAATATGTTTGATTTTAGCATGAATCAAATTTGAAGCACAATCAGTATCAATTTCAAACTTTAAGCAAATTTGAATTTTACTCTCTGTCCAAAAAGATCAGTAGTAATTCCATCATGTTCAACAAAAAAAGGATATAAAGCATTTATAAAAGGCAAACCAAGAATCACTTTATCAGTCATATTTTTGACCAGAACAGAAGGAATTTTGAAACAGACATTATCATGATAAACATGAGCATTATTCAATTCATATTTAATTTTCATCTGAGAACCATTAACAGAAACCAATCTCTCAGTTGATTTTTCAAAATATTTTGAAGGAATCAATCCTTCTTGTATACAATTCATATCTGCATCAAAATCAATTATAGCAACAACAGTGAAATGATAATCATGAGAAACAACAATTGTGACTTTTATAAACCATTTTGGAGGAAGTATTTTATTAACAAGACTAAGTTTAGAATCAACAATACCTTTATCAGAAAGAAGAGCCTGTTGACTGGATTCATCTCCATCCTTGTGCTCATTTTGTTCATTAGCAGACTTATTTCGATCAACATTTTGATCAATTTTTAACAATACCAATTCTTGTTTAATATTATCATTTTTAATGCTTTTAAATTCATGTTTTAATTCATTTATCTCTTGTTTAACAACATTAATTTCTTGTTATAAATCATTAACAGTCAAATCTTTGGATTTCTTTTTATTAAATATTTTCAAAGTTTCTTCATCTTTAGTGAGAGTATTAGCAGATTTAATAACATTGCAACAAGAATCTCTACAACCAATTTTAATATTAGGAGAATCAGAAGAATCATTAGCGGAATGATAGCAAGAATCAGTTGAAGAAGAAATATCATCTTCCAAAGAATCAAATGAATTGTTTGATTCAAGGATTCTAAATAATTCTTCTTGATCATTATCACCAATATATGTTGAAAGTAATGTCAGCAAAGTAATGAAAGCACAAGTTAAAGCAATAATAGTAAGGCGGTAGAACCCGCCAAGTAGTATATATCAAAATAATTCAAAGTAAATGAAAGCAATTTAAAACTGTCCAGTATGGCGGTAATCCGTCCCAAGTGGTGGTAGCAACAAGTAGTATAATGAACATAAAACTGAAAATACTTGTTATTAAAAGTAGATTAAACACTTACAATAGTAGTGAGTACAAGATCTCAGAACAGGTTAACAGTTACAAAACTTGAACTAGTCCTAGTTACAAGGTTTGTAGGGAAAGTAGTAGAAGTAGTAATAGGAACAAGGTAGTAGTAGAAACAAGGAATTCTCTCACAAAGAAGGCTTTTAGGGAAAGAAAACTCTCTCTAGAGAAAATTCTATCAAAGAAATTTTGTTTTCACTTAAGGGACAGCTCCCCTTAAATAGGGAAAATTCAGAGTGAACAGTGTCATGAACAGTGTCGGTGAACAGTGATCTATGAACAATAATTTGTAAACAGTAATCCGTGAACAGTAATCTGTGAACGATAATTTTTTCCACTTTTTGTCTTGAAATCTCCAGCAATTGAGGATTTGGCAGTCATAAGAGTAGAAGAATTTCTGACTTGGAGAGGACAAAAAGCAAAAGGAACACTTTGAACATATAGTGGAACATGTAGGAGCTTTATGACTACTTGAATATTTGTACGTAGAGTCTATAAGTCATCTTGTTGTCCTTTTGTGCACCATTATTGGGAATCTTCAGAAGCATGGCAAGGCAAGACTAAAGCATGACATGACCAAAGTTTCTTTTTCTTTTTAATAACTCCAATATTGCTTAAGGCTTGTCAGACGCATGGGTGTACACAAGAACATCACAGCAGGTGCAAGGGCTTGTCAGGAGCAAGTACATCATCATTTGAATATTGCAACATTTTTAGCCATTGTGTAGGCTAGACAAATAGACAAATAGAGAAATCAATCATCAGTCATCTGCAAGAGATCAGGAGTATCTTGACCAAACAGTCCCTGACTGTGGGAGTAACATGGGAAAGTAACTTTATTAGTGAGAACAAGAATTCCAAAACAGTAGTGCTATAATAGTAACCCAAGGGGGCCACAAATTTAATCAGTAGAAGGAGCATCGGATGGGTATCCATCAAATGGATCAAAAGGACTTTGTGGAGAATCACAACCATGGTCATGGTAAGTAGCATATTGATTACAGAATCCACAATATAAGACTGTTTTCCTCAATACATCGAGAAACAATATTTCCAAAACATGTTTTATATCGAACCCAATAGAGTCTTAATTTCTGATCCTCTCAAACTTGCTAAAAGTTATTTCCCTCCAAGATTTCACTGGATTCCTGAGCATAAAGATAAGAATTTATAGTATTATTATGATCTTTTGCGTCATGAAAAATTTATCATTATTAACACCATATCTGACAAAATGGATACCTCCAAAATCATTTACCACGGTGTTTACCTGGTCAATGTTATAGCTGAGGATAAATGGGGTTCTTCCCTTAGTTTTACCCGAACAATGTCCTCTTCTCCCATCCCCTACTCCTACTATGATTACATCACTACTTGGTCAAGATTTATGCTTTACCAGAATGAAAACATGACTCATTCTTGGTTTGTTAGCTTTGATAAAAATTTCACTGGTTCTCTGCCCCTTTGGTTCAACCGTTGGTGGACTTAATATGGCCCTCCTAATGACATATTTCCTGAACCATTACTTAATGCTTTTGAATGTTTCAAAAAGTCTTATAAGGTTGATGCTCATGGTGCTAAGTTCCCTGCTTTGCTTCACTTTGTTAAACGCTACAAGATACCTTGGATACTAAAGTGGTAGTATGAAAACGAAGGCGATGTTCTCTCCAGACATTGGTATGTAAAATGGTGGGGTAAATTCCCTCATACTCAGAATATTATTGATACCATTTCCAGAGAATCTTCATCTACTGCTGCTCTCCCCATTGCTAAGGATTGTTCACATGGTCAATCCCCTGTCCCTACTGATGCTGATGCTCCCTCCTCTTCTTCCAGCAAGAATGTTAATCCTCTGGCAAAAAATAAGAGCTCTCCCATTGATGACTTGAGAAAAAACCCTGAGGCTCTTTTTGCTTTGCTCAAGTGGGTAGAAGAAGCTGTTGCTAATCAAGGAAATTCCAAAGCCTTTTCTAAGGAATCTGTTACCCACAACCCTTATTTCCTTTACGACCAGGAACTGTTCAGTCATGAGGAGGATAACACTCCTGATCTTGGGGAACATTGATTACTATTTGTCTGGCTTGCACAACGGCCAAAATGCTATTGTTACAAATGCTACTGTTGTTTCCCATGCTATAATAATGTTCTGAAAAGAAGATTCCTCATGTTCCCAAGACTGCTTTCAAGCATTCCAAGTCCTCCTTCGGCATGCTTTGGTCAAAGATTTTCCTGTTCATGTTACTTTTACTGTTCAGAATATTTCCTATTTAAGGGGGGCTGTCCCTTAAGCTAAAATCAGAATTTCTTTGATAGACTTTTCTCTAGAGAGAGTTTTCTTTCCTTAGAAGCCTTCTTTGTGAGAGAATTCCTTGTTCCTACTACTACCTTGTTCCTACTACTACTTCTACTACTTTCCCGGACAAAATTGAAAAATGCCCCGTTTGAGCAAAAAAAGCAACATTATGCCCTCTTTTTCAAACTAAATAGGGAAATGCCCCTATTTTGTAACTCGATTTTCTCAAAATCGAGTTATAAAAAAAAAAAAAAAAAAATTCTGGAGCCCTATAGCAGCGTTTTTAAGGACCTATAGTGACATTTTCAGGACCTATAGTGACATTTTGTAACTCGACTTCCATAAAATCGAGTTATAGGTAATTTTTTTAATTTTTTTTTACCTATAACTCGATTTCATATAAATCGAGTTAAAAAACGCCACTATAGGTCCTAAAAACGTCACTATAGGCTCCTAAAAAACGCCTCTACAGGGCCTAAATCGATTTTGAGAAACTCGATTTTTAAAACAAGGGAATTTCCCTATTTAGTTTGGAAAAGAGGGCATAATACTGCTTTTTTTGCTCAAATGGGGCATTTCCCAATTTTGTCCCTACTTTCCCTACAAACCTTGTAACTAGGACTAATTCAAACTTTGTAACTGTTAACCTGTTCTGAGATCTTGTATTCATTACTATTGAAAGTGTTTAATTTACTTTCAATAACAAGTATTTTCAGTTTTATGTTCATTATACTTCTTGTTGCTACTGCCACCTTGGACGGATTACCGCCATACTGGACGGTTTTAAATTGCTTTCATTTACTTTGAATTATTTTGATATATACTACTTAGTTGGTTCTATCGCCTTACTATTATTGTTTTAACTTGTGCTTTCATTACTTTGCTTACACTACTTTCAGCATATATCATCTGATGCTCCTTCTACTAATTAAATTTGTAGCCCCCTTGGGTTACTATTATAGCACTACTATTTTGGAATTCTTGTTCTCATTGATAAAGTTACTTTCCCATGTTACTCCCACAGTCAGGGACTGTTTGGTCAAGATACTCCTGATCTCTTGTAGATGATTGATGATTGATTTCTCTATTTGTCTAGCCTGCACAATGGCTAAAAATGTTGCAATATTCAAATGATGATGTACTTGCTCCTGACAAGCCCTTGCACCTGCTGTGATGTTCTTGTGTACACCCATGCGTCTGACAAGCCTTAAGCAATATTGGAGTTATTAAAAAGAAAAAGAAACTTTGGTCATGTCATGCTTTAGTCTTGCCTTGCCATGCTTCTGAAGATTCCCAATAATGGTGCACAAAAGGACAACAAGATGACTTATGGACTCTATGTACAAATATTCAAGTAGTCATAAAGCTCCTACATGTTCCACTATATGTTCAAAGTGTTCCTTTTGCTTTTTGTCCTCTCCAAGTTAGAAATTCTTCTACTCTTATGACTATGCCAAAGCCTCAACTGTTCGAGATTTCAAGACAAAAAGTGGAAAAAATTACTGTTCACAGATTACTGTTCATGGATTACTATGAACAGTATTTTTTGGGCAATGTTTTTATGATTGTATGTAAACTATTATTGACAACTATCTTAAGAGCACATATTAAAGTATTAGCAAAAAAAAGAGCACATGTTAAAGAATATTTAATTTTGAATTGCAAATTATTTTAAATGTTTTTAATAGAAAAATAAAAGACTTGCTCATGATTCTTTGGTTGTTTGCATTCCCTGTGTATACAAATTCAAAATTGCTATATGTTTTTTACTTAATATTTGTGTAGTGGTACTCTAAATGAGAAAGAAGACTTGAATTTTATTCAGTTAAGGCATGTCTGCTGATAAACATTCAAACAATGGATTGGAACATCCTCCATCCATACATAATAACCTGTGATATGACGTGCATATCTAGCAAGGTTGTGAGCTACTTTGTTGCCTTCCTTACTAACATGTTGAAACCTAACCCCATTAAACCGATTCGCCAAAGTTTGTGCATCCTAGATCAGCAAGCCATAAGTTACAAATGGTTGTGATGAATCTGTTAAAGCCCTTATGACAGTTTCACAATCACCTTCAAAGATAACTCTATTGAAGCCCAGCTCGGAGGAGAGTTCAATGGCTTGAATGTCTGCCATGGCTTCCATTTCCACCATCGAAGTCGTGAGCTAAATGTTCTATGATGCAGACGCCATTACCAACCCTTTGATGTCATGCAAAATTACACTGATATGTGCCCTTTCATCCTCTTTGAACATTGTTGCATCAAAGTTTGCTTTGTCCATTAGGAAGAGGTGACCACCTTGCACCTATTTCGATCGAGGTTCTTATTCTGATTGTCCATTGCTGAGCTGTTTTGTACTCCATCAACGCCTCATATGCTCTCTGTGATATTAGATTCAAAGGGAAGCCTAGAGGAGCTGTTCTAACCTTATTTCTTCTAAACCAGACCATCCAAACTTGCATTGCAAATAGTTCCACACTGCACTCTGAGTTAAGGACATGTAGGAGCTATTGTGGGAAGTCATGGAAGGTCATTCGGTCTTTGAAACTCCACTAGTTGTCTTCATTCCACACTAGTGCTAGCTCCAGACAGGACCAAAGTGCATGGAGTACGTTCTCCTTATGTTGCGAATAAAGAGGGCGTAGTGGATCATCAACCACACAATGGCGCTGCAAATTTTTCTTCATTGGAATGGCCTTCCTACAAGCTCTCCACAGAAAATTTCGAACTTTTCATGGCAAGGACAATTTCCATTTTTTTTCCATAATGGTCTCAGCATCTCAGTATTGTTTCGTCTCAAAGGAAGGGCTGATCTTGCTTCTATTTTAAGGAAAAAATACCCAGACCTAACCGTGTACTCTCTAGATTGAACAAAAGGCCAGAATAGAGTGTCATTTACGGTGTATCAGCTGAGTGGAATTCTCTGTATTAGCTCTAATTCCTTAGCATTGAAAGAGTTTTGCAGCAAACTATGACCTCATTGCCTAGTGACATGATTTATGAGAGAACTCACCATGACTCCTTGCATTTCTGCCGTGAGGGGTCCATGAACTGTTGGAGTATGTAAAAAGGGCGGCCATTTGTCCCCCCATATTTTGATTTTTTTCCCCATCACCAACTCTCCACTTTGCACCTCGTCGGATAACCTCCCTTCCCCTTAAAATTCTCCTCCAAGCGTATGAACCACCATGACCTTCCTTATCTTCTAGAATTGAACAATTTGGAAAGAACTTTGATTCAAACACTTTGTAAAACAAGGAATTTGGGTTATGCAGCAACCTCCAAGTTTGCTTTGCCAAGAGAGCATCGCTGAACAAAGCTAATTCCTTGAAGCCCATACCACCTTCGAATTTTGGTTCACATTGATAGGCCATAATCTGAATGACCCCTTGTGATTAACCCTAATTAATTAATTAGCCAAGTTATTAATTAATCAATTAATCATGCAATTGCGTGGAAGCACAAACAAATCACCAAAAACTAAATATGCAGTGGAAATTAAATAACACGGTGATTTGTTTACGAATGGGGAAAACCCTAACGGCAAAAACCCCACCAGGTGATTTTCAGGTCACCACTCCCGAAACTCCACTATTATCAAATCAAGCGGTTACAAGTAAAGGAATCCCAAGTACCTTACCAACCTACAGTTGAACCCTTACCCCAATACCCAATTGGACTTGATCTATAGCGACAGTTCCCACCTTTGATGCACGGCTCCCAAGTACGTGACTAACCAATGCACGAATCCCAGTACGCGACTTCAGAACACCAACTAAGGAAGAAAGGTTGGCTGCAAAGTTCTTCAGTTCATCCTTTATGATGAATAGCAGGAAGATGCTTGGTTACAAAACCCTACGGTGCAAATACATATGCTTCGGCATAGCAAAAGTGCGATGTCAAATACTTAACATCTTGGGTATTTCTTTCTCCTTTTTATGCCCATGTATGATATGCTAAAAAATAAAAGAAAACATGCAAAGAAAATTAAAAGCAAAAAGATTAAAAATGCTTTAAATATGGTTGCAAGCGTGTATTCTAGGAGATGTGGGAGTTATAGGATGTACCTCTAAGGTGATAGTCCCCATCAAACAGTTATGATTGTATGTGAGTTAAAAGTTATTTTCTCATATCTCAGATCGTCCTAATATGTATACACATATGCAATTTTGCGATATTTTTCACACACAACACGCAATATTCTTTGCTACTTTTGATACATGTGCAAGTACAATGTGATTTGGTCATCACAAAGGTTTTACATGTGCTAATGTATGCTCACTAAACTGTCATAACTTGTTTTTGAAAAATAAAATTGGTTAGACTTGTTTAGTGTGTGTGTGTGTGTTTTGGAGGATCCATGTGCTTAAATTTTTGTTGAGAGATGTGTTTGAGAGCTTTATATGTTGAGTGGATCTTTGGTTGAGATGTGTGTTGGATTGCATTCATGTTTGTATTTTCCCTTCTCGAAAAACTGCTTTTTACTGCTGGCTCGACACCTCCTCGACACCTCCTCGATACCTGGTCATCTGTCGAGCTTCTCAAGTCTTTTCTTATCGCAATCTCGCCACCTATCTCGACACCTAATGGATCGATCAAGAAATCTTTGTCTCCTCGATAGATTCTCGACACCTGATGGATCGATCGAGATTCACTTGTGTGTTTGATTCTTCTTTCTCGACACTTGTCTCGACACCTTGTGGATCGATCGAGAAATCTTCTGTCTCCTCGATACCTCCTCGACACCTGTGCGATCGATCGAGCATCTCGTATCTGAAATTGGTATTACATCTCGATACCTCTCGATACCTCCATCTGTTGACGGCCAAATTATCGATAGCTTTCTCGACAGCTTCCTGATACCTCTCGACACCTCAACTGTCGAGAATTACTGAGGTGCCTATATATGGACTGATCGCAATTTCTGTCATTCTCACTCGATCTCTCTCGATCTCTCCGTGGCTTTTCATCTCTTTTTCACACTCTCTCACTTAAAGCTTCAAATCTTCATCATTTTCGATCTTCCCTTGCATTCCATCACCTGGTATGTTCTTTCTCCTTCCTTTTTCATGCATTGCATGTTTTAAAACTAGGTTTGGGATTTTTTTTGAAATTTTTGGGTTTTTCAAAATTGATGAGTGTTTTTTGAAATTTTGGGTTGGGTTTTCACTTAAATGCTTTTAAAATGTCATACATTGCATTTCATATGCATTATAATGATATTTACATGTATTTAGAAGTGTGCTATATGTTGTGTGCTGATAGGATTGGATTGGGCTGAGCCTATGATGCAATTTTTGTTTTGCATGTCACATGCTCATGCATTCTCATGCATACGTACTTGTTGTTCAATATATTTTCATATTTAAACTGTTTTGGGAGCTTTTCTGAGTGTTTTCCTCTCTCTCCTTCTCATTCTTTTACGTTAGTAGTGTCTATGGCACCCAAACGTAAATCCACTCCTGCTCGGAACCCTCTGCATTTTGGAGCTTCTACTTCTTCTGATTTTGCTCCCCTTAACCTTCGGTTCCATGATGGAGATGCCCATAAGGCATTTCGGAGAACTTTTCTAGACGAGGTGTTCATTCGGAACGCCAAGTCATTCTGGCGGACTTCGCCGACACTGACCTTCCCTCTGTCATTCACAGTAGGGGATGGAGGTCACTGTGTGACATCCCGGTCACTTACCCTCTCGTGCTGATACAGGAGTTCTACTCCAACATGCACGGGATTGATCGTTCAGTACCTCTCTTCTTCACTCGCGTTCGAGGTACGCGCATTCCTGTCACTCCGCAGCTAGTCGCGGATGTGCTTAAGGTACCTAGGATAGAGTTTTCCGATTACCCTTCTTATGAGCGTCTGAGGACTATGTCCAAAGATGAGCTCATTTCGGCTTTTTGTGAGCGCCCTGCTGATTGAGGTGAGCATCAGCTCACATCATGTAGGCCTTTTGCTAAAGGTCCTAGATTTATCAACATGGTGATGACTTTTGTTCTCCATCCTCTTTCTCACTATAACTCTATCACAGAGCCTCGTGCTCGATTTTTGCTATCACTTCTAGAGCATCTTACCATAGACTTTCCTTTTCACTTCATCATGTCTATTATTGATGTTTATCTTGATTCGGCGTCCTGTGATAAGCTCATCTTTCCTTCCGCTATCACGAGGATCCTACACCATTTTTCCATTCCCTTTCCTGTGTCCGACCACTTCACACACATATCTGCCATAGATGCCGCTACCGTAAAATGTAGTGAGGCGCAGTTCAGGTTGAGACAGCCGGATGCCACTCCTCCCTCCCGTTTGGCTCCATCTAGATCAGTTCCATCTACATCTGCTTCTTCTTCCTTTTCGAGCGATGTATCTCTGGAGATATTATGGCGCAGCTACAGCGCATGGACACTCACCTTAATACACTCTCTGCTGAGTTGTATCAGGTGAATGTTCATGTTGGTCGTATTGCACGATGGCAGGCGACCATCGGTGGATTTGCTCCAGAGGCTACTCCTTCACCACCTACTCTAGCAGCTTCAGATTCTGAGGATGATGATGATGATGATGATGGGATGCTAGCTCTGCCGATAAGATGTCTACATGACACTCTACCCTTTGTCACTCGTGACAAAAAAGGGAGTAGTTTTGAGTTATGAGAGTAGTCATCTTAGGGGGAGAGTTAGTATAGGACATTTTGATAGGGGAATGTTGACTTTTCTGAGGGATGTAGTGAGGCTTTATATGTATCTTTTCTTTTCTTACCTTTTAGATACATTGATCATGTATATGGGTCCTTTGACCATTTTACATACATTGTACTTATTTTCTATATATGTGGATGTATGTTTCTTTCACCTCTCTCTTCATGTGTTGTTTCTTTTCTATCTTTATACACATGTTCTTTATACTTGTATGCAATCTATTATTTTTGTTTCACACAAGATGCCTGGATGAGTTTTGTTTAAAGTGTTTCAGAAATACAGGTTGTCAAAAGTCTACTAGTCATAAACTCTCTTCTTGCAAAGTTTTTCAAAAGTTTGTGTTAGGATAAATTTTATTGTATTCAACAAGTTAATATGAGTTGAGTGATTTATGACTTCTCTCATATGCTCATTTGTTTGTTGTGGTTTTGTCATGGATTGCCAAA
The DNA here is from genome assembly GCF_002906115.3 of Quercus suber. Taxonomy (NCBI): domain Eukaryota; kingdom Viridiplantae; phylum Streptophyta; class Magnoliopsida; order Fagales; family Fagaceae; genus Quercus; species Quercus suber. The sequence goes on from NW_027069508.1 coordinate 249,884, forward strand.
GGGGGAGATTGTTAGGACATATATGTTTTCACTTGTTAAGAACATATGTCACTTATTTATGTAAATTGGCTAATCCTTTGACAAAATGCACTTTACTTGTAATTGGGTAGTTCTAGGTGTTTTTAATACTTCAAGAAACAAGATTTCAAGGTTAAGTGTTGAAGTCATCAAGTATGTCCAAGAAAAAGCAAGCTAAAGTGCAAAGTTTTTAAAGCTCGACTCCTTCTCGATAGCTACCTTGACACCTGCTATCTGTCGAGATTTAAAATTTCAGATTTCCAATCTGATTTTCTTGAGATCCGTGAATATGATTTTGGGCCTTCTTTTCTTCTAACCCTAAACATATAAAATGATTGTTTTAAGAGCCGTCAAGTGTGACACAAGTTGCAATATCATTGAGCAATCTCTGTTCAAGCAAATTGTGATCAAAAGACGAAGTTCTTGACTTAGTTCATCTTCCTTCAAGAAGTTGCTATGTATTTGCACCGTAGGGTTTTGTAACCAAGCATCTTCCTGCTATTCATCATAAAGGATGAACTGAAGAACTTTGCAGCCAACCTTTCTTCCTTAGTTGGTGTTCTGAAGTCGCGTACTGGGATTCGTGCATTGGTTAGTCACGTACTTGGGAGCCGTGCATCAAAGGTGGGAACTGTCGCTATAGATCAAGTCCAATTGGGTATTGGGGTAAGGGTTCAACTGTAGGTTGGTAAGGTACTTGGGATTCCTTTACTTGTAACCGCTTGATTTGATAATAGTGGAGTTTCGGGAGTGGTGACCTGAAAATCACCCGNAGAATAATGGACCTGATCATGAGATGTAGGTTGCTTTGATATATCAGGAGTGAGATCTATAAGTTATGGTCAAAACCTCAGTATGTTGGGCAGCCGCATTTAGTGTTGATGGGACATGTATTCTCAAGATGGAATTCATAATCTCTTAACGGAGATATAAAATATTCTCTTGAGATAAGTTTAATGGGTTTGGTTATTCAGAGTGTTGGGCCCAACCACTTTAGTAAAGAGTTACTAAAGTATATATTTATGGAATTGGATTTCATAAATATATGATGAATAACATAAAGGATTAAACCGGGTACTCAAGGATTAAGATGTAGTAACCTTCAAAGTGGCAGTCAATATTAATGACTTTGTATTACTACGAATATTTTAATGAAGGGGTTGAATGTATAATAAAGTCTTGGGAAATAATTTATAGATAAGGCCTAGAGTGCAATTATATTCTTATAGTGGTATTGAATATAATTAATGGTAACTTTGGACTTGTCAAGAGTTGACGGAAAAGCCCAAGGCCCATTGGAGCTAGTGTCTTATTGGTCCCTTTGGTCCCATCTCAAGCCACAAACTAAAGCCCAATTGGATAGGCCCAAAAGGCTAACCCAATTAGAAATCAGTCATTATTTAATAAGTGTTATTAAATAAAGAAACTAAGTGAATGGTTTTAACGTACGTAAGATGAAAAGAAAAAGAAATCAGTTTTTCTCCACAAGGAGAAGGAGAAGGATTTTTCTTTGGGAATCTATGTACAAAAGACTGATTGAGAGACCACACATCTTGGGCACCATGTGGAATTGAGATGAAGATTGAAGGTATTCTCAAGTTTGGTTTTGAAATTCACTTCATCAAGGTACGCTTTCTATTCTTTGATTCTAGTAATTCATGGTTACATGTTTATCTTTCATGATTGAAGTAGATCCGTTTTTGTTTTTGTTGCTTCCGCTGCGTGTGTTTTTGTATGAGATACAAAAAATCCCAACAACAATTAGGGTGAGTGTGACCAAAATCACCACAATGGTGACAAATATGAGTAGTTTTAGAGCTACTCGGCTTCCTAGAAGGAGGTCTAACCTTAGAGGTTGACAACTTAGGACAATTTCGCCTAATATGACCAACAATATGACAATGATGACAAGTGGGGACAAATTCAGAATTTTTGTTCAACCTAGGAGGAGTTTTAGACATAGGTTTAGAAACTTCAGAGTTAACATCAGATTGTTTACCTTTGTCTATCCTATCAATATTAGCCTTCAACTCTTCATTATTCCTTTTAAATGGGGGAATATAAAAATCTTTTTCTTTTGAGTTAGGCTCAACAACAAGTTTGACACTAGTTAATTTTTCAACATCAGTTTTAAATTCAACTAGTTGCCCTTCCAAACTCTTAATTTTCTCCACCTGAGATGAAATTTGATTTTTAAAATTCTTATTCAAATTATTGGCTTCATCCAATTTTGCAATCAAATCATCTTTTTCAAGTTTGACCTTTTTAAATTTAGCTTTTAATTTTGTAGAATATTCAAGAGATGCCATACAAAAATTATAAAGCTTGCAGTAGGCATCTTGAATATCATCATCATCATTCAACATAAGATCATGCAAATCAAAACAATCAAGAGTTTCCATGACAACAGGGGTCAATGGATCACACAGCAAAGATTAAAACCTAATCAGAGTGTGCCTGCTCTGATACCACTTGATAGGCCACAATTTGAATGACCCCTTATGATTAACCCTAATTAATTAATTAGCCAAATTATTAATTAATCAATTAATCATGCAATTGCGTGGAAGCACAAACAAATCACCAAAAACTAAATATGCAGCGGAAATTAAATAACACGGTGATTTGTTTATGAATGGGAAAAACCCTAATGGCAAAAACCCTACCGGGTGATTTTCAGGTCACCACTCCTGAAACTCCACTATTATCAAATCAAGCGGTTACAAGTAAAGGAATCCCAAGTACCTTACCAACCTACAGTTGAACCCTTACCCCAATACCCAATTGGACTTGATCTGTAGCGACAGTTTCCACCTTTGATGCACGACTCCCAAGTACGTGACTAACCAATGCGCGGATTCCAGTACGCGACTTCAGAACACCAACTAAGGAAGAAAGGTTGGCTGCAAAGTTCTTCAGTTCATCCTTTATGATGAATAGTAGGAAAATGCTTGGTTACAAAACTCTACGGTGCAAATACACAGCAACTTCTTGAAGGAAGATGAACTAGGTCAAGAACTTCGTCTTTTGATCACAATTTGCTTAAACAGAAATTGCTCAATGATATTGCAACTTGTGTCACACTTGACGGCTCTTAAAACAATTATTTTATATGTTTAGGGTTAGAAGAAAAGAAGGCCCAAAATCATATTCACGGGTCCCAAGAAAATCAGATTGGAAATCTGAAATTTTAAATCTCGACAGATAGCAGGTGTCGAGGTAGCTATCGAGAAAGTGTCGAGCTTTAAAAACTTTGCACTTCAGCTTGCTTTTTCTTGGACATACTTGATGACTTCAACACTTAACCTTGAAACCTTGTTTCTTGAAGTATTAAAAACACCTAGAACTACCAAATTACAAGTAAAGTGCGTTTTGTCAAAGGATTAGCCAATTTACATAAATAAGTGACATATGTTCTTAACAAGTGAAAACATATATGTCCTAACACACATATATCCTCCCATTTAACCCAATGAATCTTCCTTCGATTACCCCTTTGTCCCCACCAAAACCTTCGAATGAGCTTTTCAATTTCATCACAAAGGCCCATTGGGAGCTTGAAACAACTAATTGTGAATATGGGGATCACTTGCACCACCACCTTGATCAACACTTCCTCCCCGCTTGTGAAAGCAATTTTTCTTCCTAACCCTATAACTTCCACCACACCCTCTCTTTTATATTATCAAAACTCGCATTTTTGTGTCTCCCTACTAGTGAGGGTAAACCTAGATATTTGTCATAATGCAAAATTTCAGGAACCCCCAAAGCTTCCTTTATTTCTATCTTCATGGCCTCGGTAGTGGACTTGCTGAAAAAGATGGAAGTTTTGCCTCGGTTAATTTTTTGCCCCAGCAAACTTTCATAGGAAGCCAAAATTTCCAACACTTTTTGACATTCACTTCTGCTAGACTTGCAAAATAGTAAGCTATCATCTGCAAAGGGCAAATGTGTTAGTTTTGAACCTCCCCTATTTTGGGAAAATCCATGGATAAAGCCTTCCCTTTCTGCCTTCACAATAAGACTATTAAGTCCTTTTGTGCATAATAAGAATAGGAAGGGGGATAAGGGGTCTCATTGGCGAATTCTCCTTGAAGGTTGAATCAACCCAACCCCTTTGGTTCCCCATTTACCAGCATTGAATATGACACTGTTTTGACACAAGTCATCATAAGAGCAATCCATTGTTCATTGAAACCCATCCTTCTCATCACTTTCGCCAAAAAACTCCACTCCACTCTATCATAGGCCTTACTCATATCCAATTTTACCGCCATAAAACCTAATTTGCTAGATTTATGGATATTCATGGTATGCAAAGTTTCAAATGCAATAAGAATATTATCCGAAATCAAGCGGTGTTTGGTAAAAGCACTTTGGTGTTCAGTTATTATGGATGGTAAAATTTTCTTTAACCTATTTGCAAGTACTTTAGAAAATATTTTGTAAAGAATATTGCATAGGCTAAAAGGACGGTAATCAATGACAACCAAAGGATTCTTTTTTTTTTTTTTTTTTGGGATTAGAGTTATAAAGGTGTGATTTAGGGGGTTGGGTATAGTGGCAGAATTTAACATGGACAATATTGTTTTAGAAACATCATCACCAACAAGACTCCAATAATTTTGATAGAAAAGAGAGGGCATACCATCGGGGCCAAGAGCTTTTAGGGGAGCCATTTGTTTATTTGCTTCTTCAACTTCCAACTCCGTGAACTCTTGCAACAGCATTGCATTCATATCATCGGTAACACTTCTTTCCACGTGGTTCAAGGCTGCCTCCCCCCATTATTGGATTTGAAAAGGCAAAGAGTTGCTGGTATGACTCAATAAAGGTCTCAGCAATGTCATTTGGGTGAGTTACCCAGTCCCCTAAGGAGTTTTGTATGCCTAAAATTCGATTTCGCCGATACCTTTAGGTTGCCCGATTGTGGACACATTTTGAGTTCATATCTCCTCCCACCAATCAAAATGATTTTGCACGCTGCCTCCACTTTGTATTTTCTTTGATCCATAAATCATTTATCTCCAATTTCAACTCCCTAACCTGAAAATTACATCCAGTCTACCTTGCCTCCAATTCAGCCTTAGCCAACCACTATCTTTTCTCCACAATTTCCTTCCTAATATGTTCGAAATTCCTCCTACTCCATTGTGTAAGTTCAGTTCCACATTTTTCAATTTTTTTCAGCACTTGCGTCTTGGCCCTATGGTAGGAAGTATTTCTCCATACTGCTTTAACTACCCGCTGACACCCTTTATCCGACAACCAGATTTCTTCAAAATGGAATGGCCTTGACATGGGGGGGGGGGGGGGGGTATGTCACTTGGAGTGATCCATAGAGGAGAATGATCCAATGTAGTGCATGTAAGGTGACTGACCTTTGTATTGGCAAATTGGGTGAGCCACTCTGGTGTACATAGAGCTCTATCTAGTCTTTCCCATATCAAGTACCCATTACTTTAGTGTTTGCTCCATGTAAATTTTGAACCTGAATACCCAAGATCAATAAAACCACACATATCAATTGCATCCTGGAAGAGTTGCATTTGGTTGTTACTTCTCCTATTTCCACCCAATTTTTCGTCACTTCGAACCAACTTATTAAAATCCCCCGCACACAACCATGGCAATCTGAATTTCTGTGTGTCAGGTTCACCATAGAAACCAATGAATCTCCATTCATTTTCTTTGTTTTTATTGATGATGGTATCGATATGGTTTCTATCAAAACCCTCCACTAAAATGTCAACTGACCCCCTCCAAAAAAGAACTAACCTGCCTCCTCTAGTGTTTCTTGGTGATACAAACATATTTTCGAATTGAATTTTCCTTTTCACATCTTTAATGCCATCAACGCTCTTTAATGCCTCACCATCAATGCTCTTTTCTGTCACTCTCTCTGCTGGTTGCACCACCACTGAACCACCATCGTCACCTGCCCTCACCGATGAACTTTATTGCTACTAAACAACATGAAACTCAGCATGGGCTCTAGGCTTCGAACGCTCATAATAATCTAGGATGTAAATAACATCCTTCCCTGTCGATGTATAAGGGGCTGCCTTTAGAGTGGAATTAAACTGTTGTTGATCTGGAGTAAGAGTTCCTTTACTATCAATCCACAATTCGCAATTTTTGTAGCTATGGTTCAAGCGTCCACACCAAAAATAAAAATTTGGTAGTCATTTGTATTTGAAGCTAATCCAGATTTTTCCTCCATTCTCCATTGTGATCAGCCTACCCTAACACAGTGGCAAAGAAATATCAATAAGAACTCGAACCCTAATGAAATGTCCACCCTCCTCATCAACTGCACCCGTGGATTTCTGTACCTCTCTGATTGTATCACATATTTCTTTAGCTACCTTTCTCGTCATGAAACGCTCCAGAATGTCATAGACCTAAACCCAAAATAGCATTGTCTTGAAAACTAGATCTCTTACTGGAATATCTAAGTTGTACCTTTGTAGCATTACTAGGTGTTTGTCGAAACTTTAGGGTTGATTCTTCAATATCCGATCCACATCACCCAGAATATCAAAGACAAATAACACTTGATGCTCCTTATGATTGCGTATCTTGAAACCATTCATGGACCTCCATAATTGTTTGAAAGTTCTTGCCATGGCTTACATGTTAAGGAATTGTGGCGTCAGGAACTGTGTTGCTAGAATGAACTCACTCGTTTGTTGGTCTCTTTGAAGTACAAAGCCTGTGTTCTCCCTCTCTGACAAAGTAAATTGACTCCATTTTTTAGCTAAGTCCTCCATACCTGTGATAGGTAGTATGCAAACTAACTGTGTTTCCCTAAACCTCAAAGAAAACAAAACCCCACTAGCTCTAATGGTAACCTTGTTACCTTAGAGAGACAAACTCTTCTTCATTGGAAGGGACAGAACACTTCTACTGCCTAAGAGAAGAGAGGAAGCTCACTTTCTTAACCACAGAGAAACTTTTGGCTCAATATGAGTTCAAGTTGGATACAGTTACAGTGTTAAATGAGAAGTTAATATAACATATAAGAACATTATTTTACCTAAAGATAAACATATGAGGTAAGCCCCAATTATATTGTATTAACAATTCATTTTTGTCATTAGTGTTTCATGTGTGACTTCAAAACATAACTAATCACACAACTCACAATGAATATCTCAACAAAAAATATTGATGACGTGGTAGAATTCATGATGATTTAATCCATAAGTCTAAAATGAAAAATATTTGGATAGAAATTTTTTTAAAGTTTTTTTAAAATTTTTTTATTTTTGAACGTTGATATTAGGTTTGATTTGTGACAAGCCTAACATCCAAACGGTTAATTCTTCAAATTAAATGTTCAAGAGCCAATTTAACACTTACGTTAAATTCAATTAATAAAGTTTTACATAATATAACTTTTTCTTAACAAAAATGAGGTTGTGACAAAGGTAAAGAAGTTTTGAAAATTTTTTGGTAAACGCAAATCTAATATATATTTCTAAAAACTGAAGCATAGCGTTTATTGTTGCTACGCTCCAATTCAGCCACATCAGCGGCCATGACATCTTTATAAAAAAAAATGACATTTTTAAAAAATATTAATATCTAAGGATGACTTTACACATTCTAAAATAATAATTAAATATTAAATACATCAGGGACGGACGCAGGATTTTAAGTTGGGGGGGTCGGAGAGGAGCGAAATTTTTTTTTTCAAATACACATCCATATAGTATTAATAAACTATCAACCAAGACAAATACCCAAAAATCATTGTTTCTTAATATATTAAGATACAATCTGTTAGGTTCTAAGGTCTTAGGAGTTTTTGTATTTAGAACTCTAATTTGTAATGTTGGCAAACCATGATCAAAACAATGTATTTAGTCTTGTTTAGAATTGCTCAAAGTTGGTTTAATATTGTAAAGTTGGAATCGAGTGGCTGCAGAAGTACTTGGGACTTTCGGCCTGGCTCGATCGATCGAAGAATAGACTCGATCGATCGAAAATCGCACAGGTTGAATTTTCTGCAGATTTTCCAACTCAGCCCTACTTCATTAAACGTTTAGGGTTTTGTGTTTTTACCCTAGGTATATAAACTAAACCCTAGCCACGTTTTTG
>NW_027069508.1:260123-277527 GCF_002906115.3 Quercus suber
ATAGGTCCCCCCCCCCCCCCCCCCACCCCCCTTTTAAGGCACATAAATTTTCTTTGTTTTTTGCTTTCCTAACTTGTTTATAACTAAACAAAATAACATGCTAAATACAAGAGTTGATCTAGTTTAAACTATAATTTTTTATGCACGCAATATACATTACCAAATTAAGGTTAGGATACCAAAATAAAAGTTTTTACTATAATAACAGTTATGCCCAAAAGAATACATTCCAAATATCTAGAATGTTATAATATAAAGTTCCAACTTTGATATATATCAACATTTGAAAACTTTAAAATATATTGAGTAGAACAAAAAAAACGCATCAGCTACATATTTCCTAATGCGGATCCCCCTGATGATAAGTTTACAGCAACTAGAGAATGGTCATCCACATCATCACCATCTTGAAATATAATAAACCACAACAATAAGTTCATTTACAACAATGTTACTAAAGAATAACACAATAAGACTAATCCATTACCACTTGAATTCAGGAATTGTCCAACTCCATCAACATATTCTTGGGAATTCCTCTTTTGTCCATCAAACTCTTATCCATTGCTATAATAATATAAGCTTAATATTGCACCACATTAGCTAGCTAAATATTATGAAGTATTCTATAGTGTTAGAAATAATGGCTACATGAGAAAACTTATCTTTTCTACCAATTTATTTATTTAATTTTTTTTTTTTTGACAATTACTAATTTGTCATATTGCATTAAAATGAAGTTGTCAGTTTTAAGATTAACAAACGTTATTTTAAGAACAGTTAGAATCGTCAAACCTTGTAAAAAATAAAATAAAATCTATTACCAATTGTGTTATCTCTCTTCAATCTCACGTTTAATTAGAATGCAATTTACATCTATATTTTAGTACTAATTTAATAGTGAAACCCACAATTGTAAAACAGTGAAACACACAGCTTTAACCAAAAAAAAAAACCTCACAATCAACTAACAGTGAAACAATATATACACATAATCCAACCAAACTTCAACCAAATCAAAACTAAAAAATCACAAATTTAACTAAAATATATACACTAATTTAACTACAAAATAGAAAAGAGAGGGAGAGAGACTTACCTAGCTTTGGGTAGAAACTGAGGTTTTGGGTAGTATTTTTGAATTGAGATTTTGGAGGAGAGGGGGTCAGATTTGAGTAAGAAAGAGGAGGAGGGAAGTGGGTAAGGGAAGTGGCATGGTGGTGGGGAAAGGGGGACTAAAAGGGTGCAGAGGAGAGGGGTGAAAGGGAAGGAGAAGGGGAAGGGGGGGGGGGGGAAGAAGAAGACCCACCATGTCGTTTTCGATAGCCATAGCATGGATGGTAGTCGGTGGCGGCGTGGACAATGGAGATCAGTGGTGGGATGAGAGAGAGAGAGAGAGGAAAGGGTTGGATGCCAAAAATTATGTTAAAAAAAATGGAAAGCTAAAAAAGAAGTGGGGATTGAAATTTTTAAGTCTAAATAGGTTAAACCTATCGTGGTGAAAATTTGACCTATTGCAGTGGTTTCAAACTGCTGTAATAGGCATTTACTATATCAAAACCTATTGCGTGGTTTTAAAAACTGTCGTAATAGGTCTATAAAAAATTTGAAGAAAAGTCTCAACTTAATGAGCTATTATGGAGGTTTTAAAATTGCCTATAGTGGATGCCTAACGCCCTCCTATCCCCATATCTAAACTCCAAACACGTGCTCTAGTAAAATAGTAGTCTTTTCATGAAAGGGCACTATATTCATAGTTCCTAGAACTAAACTAGGCAATGACTCCATTTACACCCTCTACCATGGTCCACCCTAAGTCAAGGTGTACTTCCCAACGAAAGACGAGGTGATAACCCACGTCGTGGGCACTTGTGCCCATAAGCGGGGGTTGGAAACCGTCGTAATAATTCAACCTGTTGTGGTTGTTTCCTAAAGCACCACAGTACGCTACCTATAGTGGCAGTTTTAAAGCGTCGGATTTAAACTACCGTAATAAGTCAACTATTGTGGTAGTTACTAAAAGTGCCATAGTAGGTCACCTATAGTGGCAGTTCTCAAAATCAGGGGGGGGGGGGGGAACACTACTATAAAACCAATTTTTTGTGGTAGAATTTTGTATCGAGCATCATCTTCAACGTCATATTGAAGAACATTAAATGCTTAAAGTGATCAAGCTGTTGCAAGAACCTACTTGAATCAAGGTGTGTGGTTACATGAGCGAGTTATGCTATAGGTAGCAATTTACGGTCAATATATTCTTATATTGTAAACTTGCATTCTATTTAGTGAATTAGTATGTTGGGTTATGATTGATAAACCCCTCCAAGGTTTTCTTATTGGAATTTTTCTTTGTAATCTTATTACGTGTGTTCTTTATTTTTTGGTGCATTTAACATTTGTGATATGGTTGTGCTTATTGCTTACAAAACTAGAATGCATTAAATAACTTATTTAAATAATCAAGTTAATGAATTTGGATTAAAAAGAATCAACTGGAATCTAGGTTTTCCTAACATTTTTACTTACTAAAAAAAAAAAAAAAAAAGTAAATAGCAATTATTTTCACATTAATCCAAAACGACCCTCACACTCATTGTAGACAACCACCGTATACCCATGGTATATACAGTGCAATAATTTCTTGAGACATTGTTCAAACTGTCTGAAATTCAAATATCTAAGTATGGTAGGTGTTTGTGAAAATGTTCAACCAATAAGTTTAGTAGTAAAAGTAAGCAAAAAGAATGTCACTATCCTTCTCTGCCTCCATTGACAATTACGTTCACATATGAGAGTTTTGAAATAAGGCTTCTCATTTTGTAAACTATTGTGTAACTTTGTGCATATGCACGAGTACAATTAAAAATAGTCACAATTACATGGTTCAAATTTTAAATTTTTTTGAAAAGATGTTCAAATTATACATGGTATTAGTTTACACTTTTTTTAGACTATATATTCATTTCTAAAATATATAGCTTATAAAAATGCAAAAATTAGGTACAATACTTAGGTTTTATTCTTTAGGTTCTCCTCCTAAAATTCAGCTACGTAGTTGTACTTAACTAAAAATACACTTCCATCAATGAGAAAAAAATCACTTGACAGAATTTTAAGAGAGGAACTGTGGGGCCAAAAATCGGGTAGCCTTGGCCCACTCCGAGCCAGGCCCAAATGGCCCACGCCGAGGATGCATGATGGGTCCGAGGATGACCCTGTCCTCGGGAGTCCGAGACCTCGGAAGAACACTAGGACCACCCTACCAAAGGACTCCTGGAATATTTGAGGAGGAGAGGACCCAGTGCCACACGTTGGCAATAAAAGTACGAAGAAGGGGCAAGCCCTGGGCGAACTGTCACATCGGCATTGAATACGCTCACCTAACCCTTCTGGCCGCATTAATGGGATGTAACCCCTTGACAGAACAACATCGATTAGGGTGAACCACTGGAGCATGGATATGGCCTCTGATGGGACAGACGGTCAGGAGGGAGACCAATAGATGATCAACAGGAGCAGGAAGAGAGGGATATATAAGAAATGTGAGCAAAATGTAAAGGAAAGAAGAAGAAAAAGAAGAAGGGGAAGAAAAATCTCCTCGGCCACGGGCCGAGGAGCATCCCCAGTTGTAAACTGTTCTTAGTATTTTTCAATAAAAGGAAAGTAGTTCATGCTTCATGCAGGCCGGCGAGCGCCTAAACCTTCGATCCACTCTCTACAAATTGATTGTTCTGGGTTCGTTGGGCCTTTAACCCATATGCTTTGGGCTTGGGCAACAAAAACAGACCCTACAGGAACCTAAGAAACAATACCTAAATTTTTTCTATTCTAATATATATATATATATATATGATTTATAATTTAATTTGATTTTGACTATTTCAAGGTTTTTGCACACAAAAATTAAAATATTAGATGGACATGTAGCGAAAAATTGAACTCTAATTGAAATCCAATTTAGAATCTATTGGATTTGGACTCTTTAATTTTTACACTCAATAATTTACTTAGTACAAAAATAAAAAATTAGATGAGATGTGTGGCCTAAAATTGAAAATTCAATTAAAATCTAATGATTTTCTTTGAATTTTGACTTTTAATATATATATATATATATATGGTTGGGACAGTTTTGTGTGATAGGCCCACCATTAATATCACTTTTTTCATTTATTAAAAATCACCTACCACGTCAATACTCTGTAAAAAAAATTGTAAAATAACTTTTATCTCTACAAAAATTAAAAATTAGATAAGATACGTGGCCTAAAATTGAAAATCCAATTGAAATCTAATTGGATTTTTTCTAAGTTTTAAGTTTTAATATATATATATATATATAATTGTGATAGTTTTGTGTGATAGGCCTACCATTAATATCATTTTTTTTCATTTATTAAAAATCACTCACCACATCAATACTTTGTAAAAAAAAAAATAGTAAAATAACTTCTATCTCTACAAAAATTATAAATTAGATGAAATACATGGCCTAAAATTGAAAATCTAATTGAAATCTAATTGGATTTTCTCTAAATTTTAACTTTTAATATATGTATATATATATATATATATAGTTGGGAGTTGGGACAGCTTTGTGTGATAGACCCACCATTAATATCATTTTTTTATTTATTAAAAATCATTTACCACATCAATACTTTGTAAAAAAAATTATAAAATAACTTGTATCACTAGCATTATTATGAAATAATAATGAACCAGAGCTTCCTGGAAAACGTGGCAAAGTTAAAAAGGATATATATATATATATATATATTTTAGCCCACAAACGCCGATCAGCGTGGGATTGTTGCTTCTTGTTCTAGATGCTTTCTTGTTTTATTAGGAGATTGATTGAAACTTGAAAGGAAATGCCGCTACTGTTACGCGTTTTGAACTTTTGGTTAACGGCTAGCTTCTATAGGAAGCGTAGACTTATTATAATATAGTATACTAGGATTCTAGAACGAGGTCGTCTCTCCAGGGATTAGGATCCGGTACAATATTATATTGTACCAGGTTGCAATTCACCCTAATTTTTTACAATTTTATTTTAATTTTTTACTTTTTTTAATTTTTACTTTTTACATTTTTTAATATTTTTTCTTAATTTTTTTGAATCAATAACTAAAATTGAAAGTTACTTTTTGTAACTATTAATCTCAACTATTCATAAAAATTGTATAAGATCTTAATCTATCTTCCAGATTTATATACCACAATATACTGCACATTTTGGAGGCCTTCTAGGACACTTGGTTGAGAGAGAGAGAGAGAAACCCATGTAAGCAATTTTTATATTAATTATTTTTTCAGTATGACCATTTATTGACATAAAATTTGGGGCATCTTTTAGCAGTCACAAGAAATGGCCTAACCAAAGAGTCGACCCTTATTAAACTCATATCTTCGTCATCATCGAGCTTAATGGAGGCCTTGTCCTTGTCCAATGATCTTCTTCGGTATTAATTGCAAGCGAGGATGGCAATGGTGAGGTCATTGGCAATGGTGAGATGTTTTCGCCACGATGGTTGATGAAGATTGACCACAACAAGGATCCCTAACCTCGGTGTTTGACGTTGACAATGAGAACGCCATTTCTATACTGGGGATTTTGACTCAGATCTTGGTGGCCTCAAGTGGTGTTAATTAATGGTGACTTGAGCATGCCAATAGTGTCAAGGTTTGGAAAGGGAGTGATGAGAGAGAGTGAAACACACACATAACCCACAAGGGATAAAGGAGAACTGGCACAAAGGGGGAGTGAACAAGAGTAAAAAGGAGAGAGGATGAGAAATTTGGGAGAATAAAAAAAAGAACCAATAATAAATATTTAAATGAAATTAAGAATAAAAAAAAGAACCAATAATAAATATTTAAATGAAATTAAGAAACGATAAAGACTCAGTTTGGATAGCACGGTTAGTTACTCAAAGTTGTGTTGCGTTTTCTGCTTTTTTTTTTTTTTTTTCTTCAGCCGGATTTGTTGACTTTTGTGAGAAAAAAACACTGTGTATGTACTGTGCGTGTACTATTTATGCACTGTTCATACACTGTTTACACATTAAAAATATTAAAAGTGGGTCCTACAGTACTATTCATATATTTAAAAAATTATTTTGCTACAGTGTTTTCAGCAACAATCAGTTTTTAGCAACTTTCAGCAACAATAAGTGCTATCCAAACAGACCCTTTGACATGGCTGAGTTTTTTATTTTATTTTTTGAAGTGGATAGCTTACAAAAAAGAGCGGACTTTTAACTTTTAGTTAAATTTTGGGTGAAAATTTAGGGATGCTCAAGGAGCTCTGACTAACACTCAATTAGGCTGCACTATTATTAAATTTAGGGTGAAATTCATCACGAGAGATTAGCATGTTGTTGAATACTCTGCTACTCCTAATTATTTTCCAAATTTGTCAAATCTGGTTTGTTTTTATTGGTGGTATCTTAATCTGGGAGAATAGTACTTAATGCATAAATCATTCCATAGAAAAAATATATATATATATATATATATCTCATATAGTAAATCGTGATCAATACAAGTATTCCACAAAATGATAATAATTATAAGAAGAAAAAATTACAAATCCGTCAAAAAGAATAGAATTAAAAGAGATGAAGCAAAACAGCTTTATGTTCACTCGCAAATCATAGATTGGATCGCCTTTGATGACAAATTGATAGTCATGGAGCAGTTCATTTCGGCAGATTTCTTCTTCTTCATCACAAACATCAATTCCACTTTCCCACTAAGCTTGGCCTGGCTGTTCAGAGTTAACACCCCAGCACCTAACTCACTTCCAAGACCAGTAGTGCTTGACAGGGCATTTGAATTCACATTAACTGTGACAGTAACTTTTTTTGTCGAGCGGAGCCCAGCCTTACCTTTAGGTATAGTGACTTGCCCTATTGTCACACCCTGGTACATGAACGTGGCAATGGTGCTATCATATTTGTAAGGACCAAAGTTTGTATTCTTAATTCCAACTTGGGTTGTGAAGCTTAAGTCAAAGGAAGGTGATACTTGGGTTCCAGTGTTGAAGTTCTGGAACGTGATATTAGTACCCAACCTGACCTTAGGGGTCTTAACACGCATCACAGTGAGTGCAAATACCAAGATGACAATGGTCTGAAACACAGCAAAAGCAGCAATATATATGGCCAACTTGATCCTTTTCTTTCGCCTGAGCTCATCTGATGTCAAAGTGCCATACTCAACCATTTTCTTCTCTAGGAACAGCAAATGCAAAAGCTTTTTTCTATTTCTTTATGCTAGTTCCTTCTCTGAAAGGTGTTAATTGGGATGCTTGGAGTAGTTTGTAGAAATGGAAGCAGAGTGGGTGCTTATATATCGATACAAGGCTCGAACAATTTTTCTGATGGAGTGAATTAATAATGAAACTAGAGCTTACTGTGTGTGGTAACTATTAGAGAAGCCATCAAACGCGAATGATCAGAGTCAGCTTGAGATTTTTGACGTGTATAATCTAGAAAGCCTCTCGTTTTAGGAAGACTGGCGGACTGTGTTTTGAATGAAAATGCTGTAATTCGTTTTGCTTAAGGACTTTTGAAGTTTTGGGGCCTCATTCTTTAGGAGTATTTTATTACTAATGTATAGTATATATTTTAATATATAAAAAAGGAGATTATTTTATTAAGCTTAGAGGAAAACGTAGACTTTTTGTCGCCATATTCTTTGGGTACCATGTGGGAAATCAAATGATACTCTTCAACAACAATAATAATAATAATAAATAAATAAAAGCCTCAGACCGTCCTAGTTCATGAATTTCGACACAAGCAAGTTCATTATCAACTTGCATTTCAGTCAACCATTAAAGATCTTCATCATTGGCTTCAACAAAAAACACGAGCCAAATGTGAAAAATAATAATAACAATATAGTCTCAAAACTTGCCATGACATCATTCTTACTTTTTTTTTTTGAGACAAACATCATTCTTACTTAATTATGATTGAATATAGTTTTTTTTCTAGGGAAAAATATGATTCAATATAGTCATAAAGCTTAGACTGAAGGTTAATAAATCATGGGTAGAACTGTAGGTTTAATTATAATTTAAAATAAAGATTAGGAGTATTTCTTTTAATTTTTGTATAGCGTAAACATAGAAAGTTCAACAATTTATTTATTTTTATGATCGCATTGTAATGTTAACACTAAACAATATTGTGATAGGCATGACATGAGGGACCAAGAAAGCCGTTCAAAAGTCTCTCTTCTCTCATTTTTCTTTTCTTCTCATCCTTTTTTGCTTCAAGTCTCTCAAGGATGAGGTTTCATTAGGTTCCTAGGAATAACACTGTTATTCTTAGGTTTGTTGGGTTCTTTTCGGGGGTTTGGGAAACAGTTCTGAGTTTGTGTGAGGATGGATGATCTGGCTCAATCATGGAATCGGCTTACTCTTTCAGATAAAGAGGGACCGGGCTATTTACTTGATGGAGATAGCTGTGAGACTTTCTCCATTGCTGCAAAGTTTCTGACTAAGCGAGCCATTGGCATAGATGTTATTGCTAAGACTTTTACTCCACTGTGGAGAGCCAGAGACGGTTTCAAGATGCAGAGTTTCGGAGACCACAAAGTTCTTTTCACTTTTGAGAAGAAGGAAGATGTCTAAAGAATTTTAGATGGAGAACCATGGAGTTTTGACAAACACCTGGTGATAATGAGTCGATATGAGAATGTGTCACCGTTGCAAGATATAAAGTTTGAGAAAACTAAGCTATGGGTTCAAATTCATGGACTCCCAATTAAATATATGACAACTGAAGCGGCGAAGAAAATTGGTAGTGTATTGGGGGAGGTTTTTGCGCCGTCTGACCCAAAGGTTTTTGATGGTGGTCACTTCATTCGTATTCGGGCTTCAATTGATCTTTCTATGCCTTTGTGCCGTGGAAGATTGATATCTATTGGGGAAGGTGGAAAGCAGGTGTGGGTCTCCTTTAAGTATGAGAGGTTGCCAAACCTATGCTACTGGTGCGGACGACTTACACACGATGACAGAGATTGTGAGTTATGGATTGACAGTGAGGGCACACTTACTACAGAGCAACGTGAGTTTGGACCATACTTGAGAGCTCCACCGTTCGTTGTTGCAAGGAAAAGCTCAATTGTGGTTCCTGGTTTCTATGCCGCAAAAAAGAAAGTGAGTTCAGGAGTATCGGAAGGTGGAGATTCAGGCTGGAACCCAGTTTCTGGAGGAGGAAGAACACCGGAGCTGTCAAAGGAAGTAACAGACAGCAATGAAGAAAGCATTAATGTCAGGCATAATTCCTCTTTAAACCGTAATGATGGTGAGGGAGTTATTAGGGAAGATACGGTTGATAATAGGAATCCTAACGGGACAATGACTAAGGAAATAAAGTTTCCTAGTGAAACTGAAACTCCTTTGGAAGCTAATAATGACGAGATTTGCCTGGCTCAATTATTTGGGGCGGCTAAAATAGTGGGATCAGGTTTGACAGCTCCCAAAAACCCTAAAGCACGTGACAAGTTAAGTGGTAAACCACAACCAAACAAATCACGCGCTACTACTAAGGATAGGGCGCAAAAAAACCAGCAAGCCGTGCAATCCCTATCTGGACTCGCAGAGATAGACACCAGCATAAGGAAAAAACGGCAAAGAATTTTCAACTCCATGGAAAAAAGAGAGAAGCAGATTCAGCAGTGGACAACTTTGGTTTGTCTGCAAAAAGGTTTCAGATGGATTGCAGTGAAGACAACACACCTTGTGGAGTAGCGGGAGCTGAGGGTCAGCCCCGCCAGGAGCAATGAGTTGTTTAGCATGGAACTGTCGTGGGCTTGGGAACCTGCGGACAGGGAGAGAGCTCGTCGAAATCATACGGGCAAAAGATCCTGCTGTAGTGTTTTTAGCCGAGACACTTACAGATGATGCAAGGCTAGAGGTTACTCAAAGAAGTATTGGTTTTGATCATAGATGGGTCGTTCCAAGAGTGGGAAGGAGTGGTGGATTAGTTCTTTATTGGAAAGATTCGATAAACTTAACAGTGGAAGATTCAGATAAATACTATATTGATGCAGTGATCGATAAAAATTCGGAGAATGAATGGAGATTAACTAGTTTTTATGGGGAACCCGATACAGCTAGGAGACATGAAGCATGGGATAAGCTTAGGGCTTTAAACTCGCAGCCAGAGAAGCCGTGGCTTTGTTATGGGGATTTTAATGAAATTATCAGACAAGATGAGAAACTAGGAGGTTCAAGGAGGCCTTATAATCAGATGCAGCAGTTTAGGGAGGTGATTGATGAATGTGGTTTTATGGACATGGTATTTGAAGGTCCAAAATACACTTGGAGCAAGCACTTTGAAAACAGAAATTCAATTTGGGAGAGGCTTGATAGATGCTTGGTCACTAATAGTTGGTTCATGAAGTTTGGGGGTTCAAAAGTGTACCATTTAAATTGCACATCATCTGATCATGTTCCAATCCTCATCTCTCTTTCGGGTTTGATTCCACCTATTCGGAAAAAACTTTTTCGTTTCGAACAAATGTGGCTATCAAACCCGGGTTGTGAGGAGGTGGTTTGTGTGGCTTGGGATAGTAGGAGTGGTGTTGGGAATGAGGGTAATATTTTGAGTAAGGTGGAGAAGTGTGGGAAAGAGTTGGGTAATTGGGAAAAAAATGTTTTTGGTAATGTAAGGATGGAGATGAATCGTTTAAAAAAAGCCTTAGCTGGAGAGGAGAGGGTAGCCATGGTTAGTGGAAACAATATTCGGGTAAGATAGATTAAAAAAGAGATAGAGGTGATGCAGGAAAGGGAAGCAACAATGTGGGCTCAACGATCGAGAGTTCTGTGGGCAAATGAAGGTGACAAAAATACTAAATATTTCCATAGTTGTGCCTCAAAGAGATTAAGGAAAAATTCAATGGAAGGAATTAGAGATGAGGAGGGGGTGTGGAGAACTAGTCAAGAGGAGATGGGTGAAGTTATGGTCAACTATTACAAAACTCTCTTTGCCTCAACGGAGGGTAATGTTTCCACAAACATGTTAGATTGTGTGCCTACAATGATAGATGAGGAGATGAATGCAAGTCTATGCCATGAGTTTGAAGCATGTGAAGTAGCCATTGCCTTGCAACAAATGGCACCCCTCAAAGCACCTAGACCGGATGGTATGCCGCCGCTCTTTTATCAACATTTTTGGAGCACGGTAAATCATGATGTCACTTCCTCCATTTTGTCTTGGTTAAACTCAGGTACCATACCAACTCCCCTAAATCATACTTTTATTACACTTGTCCCAAAAACAAACTCTCCTGAATATGCTCACCAATTTCGCCCCATTAGCCTATGTAATGTGCTTTACAAAATATATTCCAAAGTCCTTGCAAACCGCCTTAAAAAATTACTCCCTTCCATTATCACAGAACACCAATCTGCCTTCACTAAGGATAGATTAATTTCAGACAACATTTTGGTGGCTTTCGAGACCTTACATAGTATGCAGAATTATAAGGGAGGTTCCTGTGGATATATGGCTTTAAAATTGGATATGAGTAAGGCGTATGACCGGGTGGAGTGGTATTATTTAGAGGAGATAATGAGGAAGATGGGTTTTAGAGAGAGGTGGATAACTCTTGTAATGAGTTGTGTGAAAACAGTTTCATATTCTGTTTTGGTAAACGGAGAACCATGTGGGATGATTTTCCCTACAAGGGGGATTAGGCAGGGAGATCCACTTTCCCCTTTCCTTTTCCTCCTTTGTACGGAAGGGTTGAATGGTTTAATTAAAAAAGCAGATTTACAAGGTGACATCCATGGTTACTCCCTTTGTAGGAGAGGCCTAAAACTAACGCATCTGCTTTTTGCAGATGATAGTCTTATTTTTTGCAGGGCAACTTTGGAGGAGTGCAATAAGGTGATGGACATACTTAAAGTGTATGAAGAAGCATCGGGACAAAAGATAAATAGAAGAAAAACCTCCTTGTTCTTTAGCAAGTCTATACCGGAAGATGTGAAGCATGGAATTAAGGTGACCCTTGGTGTTCCAGAAATTATGCAATATGAGAAGTATCTTGGGCTGCCCTCTCTTGTGGGCAAAAGGAAAAAAGAAGGCTTCAATTACATAAAGGAGAAGGTATGGCGAAAACTTCAAGGATGGGAAGCCAAATTACTTTCTCAAACAGAAAGGGAAGTGCTCTTAAAGGCAGTTATACAAGCTATCCCAATTTACACTATGGGATGTTTCAAATTGCCGGTAGGCTTGTGTAATGAGATTAAGTCCCTAATTAAAAAGTTTTGGTGGGGGCAAAGGGGTGACCGTAGGAAAATCCATTGGGTTAAATGGGAGGAGATGACAAAATCCAAGACTATTGGAGGTATGGGTTTTAGAGATCTTGCTATGTTCAACGATGCTCTTCTAGCAAAGCAAGCATGGCGACTTTTGCATAATACATCCTCACTCCTCTATAAAGTTTTTAAAGCATGTTTCTTTCCAAATTCTTCACTTATGGAGGCTACCGATTCAAGGATGGGGTCTTATGCATGGAAGAGTATCCTTAAAGGGAGAGACATTATTCAAAGGGAAGCAATATGGAGGATTGGAAGTGGAGAAAAGATTAACATTTGGCAGCAATGATGGCCACCAAGAAACCACCCTCCATGGCTGCCAAATTGTCCTATAGAAAGTTTTGAGAATCACACCGTGGATTCACTTGTTGATCCGATCACAAGAAGTTGGAATGAGGAGTTGGTAGATGGTTTATTTGGGGTTGAGGATGCAGAGATGATTAAGAAAATCCCCCTTAGTCGAAGTGTAGCGGAAGACACCCTTTATTGGCCTTTTTCCACCTCCGGCCACTACACGTGTAGGTCTGGTTATAGATTCCTTAAAGAGGAATCAGAGTTGCTAGCTCATCCACAAGCCCTACCAATTTGTGATAAGAAGGTTTGGAAAGCGATATGGAAGATGCAAGTCCCACCGAAGATAAAAAATTTTATTTGGCGAGCGTGTCGAAATGTATTGCCAACCAAACAAGCTCTGATGAGGAGGAAGGTAGTTGCTGACCCAATTTGTGAAAGATGTAAGTTGGATGTGGAAGATGCAGAGCATGCTTTGTGGTCATGTCCGGAATTGGATGTGGTGTGGGTGAATCAGGTACCATGGAGTTTCAGGCATGACGTTGGTTTCTCAAGAGTGAAGGAGTTGCTGTCATGGATGGTTGAGAGAGGAATGCCCCTAGAGCTGTTTGCATTTACTGCTTGGAGTGTTTGGAGTCAGCGGAATAAAGCCCATTTGAACCTTCAGTCCAGTCCGCTTCAGCAGGTGGCAAAACAAGCAAGAACCATGTTTACGCAATACCAGGTGACCACATGGACTGCAGAATTGCAGATTGGGAGCAGTGGCATCGGAGGAACAAGGTGGAGACCTCCGCAAGCTAGTTTTGTCAAGATTAATTTCGACGGCGCTGTGTTCTGTCATTCAAACTCATCGGGTGTTGGAGCTGTAATACGGAACCATGATGGAGCTGTTATGGCCTCTTATGCAGAAAAATTAAACCAAGCTTACAAGGCAGAGGAGATAGAAGCACTGGCAGCACTCAAGGCAGTACAGTTTGTATACGACCTGGGCTTCCAAAAAGTCATACTCGAAGGGGATTCGCTTGGTCTCATTAAAGCTCTGAAGGCAGAAGAACATAATCTGTCCCCACTAGGTTTATTGGTAGAGGATGTCAAGTTGGTTGCAAATAATTTTGTAAGTTTATCGTATTCTCACATTAAGAGAAGCGGAAATAGTGTAGCTCATAATCTGGCGAAACATGCAATACGCATACCAGATTTTCAAGTTTGGATGGAAGATGTCCCATCACATATTGTTTCGTTTTTACATTCAGATGTAGTTCTTTTACCTTAATAAAATTACACAAGTTTCATTCTAAAAAAAAAAACTTGCCAATATTCCAAACACAGCATATGCTACTTGTTCTCAACAAGATAACTTATCCTCAATACACTTATTTCATATCTCTACATCAATTTTGTCTCAAATTCTCAGCTGCAGTACTTCTCGTTCTTTATGGATGGCTCTTGAACACATGTTCACCTCCCAATCTTGGGCTCGAGGGTGCAAATTCAATATCAATTAGCTACTACAAACAAAGGTAACTCAAGTATGACTGTTTACTTTCCCAAAATGCGTAGTCGTGGAGACGCGCGAGTTGTAGTTGGATAGCCTCTCTCTGACACTAAGGAGATATCATATATTCTTGCTGGCCTATGAACTATATATAATCCCTTTGTCAAAACTATCACCACCTGAGTAGACCCTCTCTCCATCCATGAATTGTATGGGCACTCTCTTGTCCATGAGCAGCATCAATCAGCTGCTAAATTAGCTTTCTCGTCTACTAATAGGGTAGCCAACAAAACCACAAATCTTGGTCGTGGTGGTCTATTAGGGTTTGTGCCCTAAAATCCAATTTATTAACATGTTATAAATAATTAAATTGTTTAATTATATGAGACTATTTATAAATGAACTAATGGGACATTATCATAGTCCTTAGATGGCTCTTGAACACATGTTCACCTCCCAATCTTGGCCTCGAGGGTGCAAATTCAATATCAATTAGCTACCATAAACAAAGGTAACTCAAGTATGACTGTTTACTTTCCCAAAATGCATAGTCGTGGAGACGCGCTAGTTGCAATTGGATAGCCTCTCTTTGATACTAAGGAGATATCATATATTCTTGCTGGCCTATGGACTATATATGATCCCTTTGTCAAAACTGTCACCACCTGAGTAGACCCTCTCTCCATCCATGAATTGTATGGGCACCCTCTTGTCCATGAGCAGCATCAATCAGCTGCTAAATTAGCTTTCTCGTCTACTAATAGGGTAGCCAACAATACCACAAATCTTGGTCGTGGTGGTCTATTAGGGTTTGTGCCCTAAAATCCAATTTATTAGCATGTTATAAATAATTAAATTGTTTAATTATATGAGACTATTTATAAATGAACTATTGAGACATTATCATAGTCCTTGAGATGCATTGTATATGATTTATGTGATTTAGTTACAAAAGATATAAATCTTAAGTTCCTTGTAAACTCAAAATGTAATTCGTAGTCAGTGATGAAATTGAGCGTTTCATCTGTGAAGACTATAACACATCAACTAAGATGGTTTGTCTTGATCATGGAAATGGAGACTTTTAGTTGATGTGTTAATATGTCTTAAGCGTGTAAGACATATTGAACTGGACCGCTATAAGATTAATTATTCAATTAAAAACCGTTACATGAATAATTAATCTCACGACTTCTAATTTCATAGACTTTCAATCCTGAGAGGATAGTGAACCCAATTATGAAATGTAGGTTACTTTGATGTATCAAGAGTGAGATTTAGTTTAACGATCAAAACCTCAGTATGTTGAGTAACCACACGTAGTGCTGAGGGAACACATATTCTCAAGATAGAATCCATAATCTTTTTCTATAGAGACACGAAATATCCCCTTGAGATAAGTTTAATGAGAACTGGTTATTTAGGGCTAACCACTTTAGTAAAGAGTTACTAAAGTTTATATTATTGAAATTAGATTTCATAAATATGAATAACTAAAAGATTAAACTAGATACTCATGGAATAAAATAATTGTTTACAAAGTAACAGTTTATTATGACTTTGTTTACTATGAATATTTCATTGAGGAGTCAAATAATATCATATTAGAATTTTGGGAAATAATTTATTAATAAGGCCTAGAATGTAATTATATTTTTATAGTGGTACTTGTAATATAATTAATGGTAACTTTGAACTTGTTAAGAGTTGACAAATAAATCTGAAGCCCATTAGAGCTAGAGCTTTATTAGTCCCTTTGGTCCCCATCCCAAGCCACACACTTAAGCCCAATTGGGTTGGCCCAAAAGGCTAACCCAATTAGATAATTAGTTTTTATTTAATAAGAGTTATTAAATAAAGTAACTGCCAAGACAGTTAAAATGAACGTATGATTAAAAGAAGAGAAAACAGTTTTTCTCTACAAGTTTTTTTGGAATACACTTTTTCAAAAGAAAATTAACATACATAAGAACTGATTCAAAGACCACTCATCTTGGGCACCATGTGGAATTGAGATGAAGATTGAAAGTATAATCAAGTTTCACTGCATCAAGATACTCTTTCTCTTCTTTGTTCTAAAATTCAAGGTTATATTTTATATCTCTCATAAATGAAGTAGATTTTTGTGTTGATTTCACCATGAGTTTTGTATGAGATGCAAAACCAGTTTTTTCAACATGGGCATGGATCCTCTTACATTCAAATGGCAGGAGAGCAAGAGGAATTGGTCATGGTTCTCCTTCCATTGCTTCCAAAAATTCTTTTTCATCATCTGTAGCACCTAGGATTAGGAGTACCTGTCAAATGAGATTGTAAAAGCATTCTTTTAGTTCAAGATCATTTGCCCAAGAAGTAGCTCAAGAGAAAACAGTTTGTGAAGATTTCAACACTGCCATTAGTTCGATTGAAATCTCAGAGTTTGAAAGCCTTTTCATCGCAGCTCGATCGATCAAAAAATGATTTTCTGCTGACCTTTGATATTACATATAAAAGGCATTAGTTCACAGGTTTCAATAGAGGCTAGAGATGCTATTGTTGGGAGCCCTATAAAGATAAAATCAAACCTTATTATTCTCCACAACTCGTGAGTCCAGATTGAAAACATGCACAAATGATCAAAGCTTGAAATTACAGAACTCAATGTGTCACTTACGTAAAGCAAATCTTCAAGAGGTTCTTATGGTCATTTAGAGGTTTTAGTTGAACAAGAATGCGCCATTTATGAAGACATTCATATATCGAAAATTTAAAAAGTTTTAAAGCTACAGAGGGTCTCTATTGTAAGTTCATCTACTAGTAGAGTTTAGGCATAAAGTTTTTATACTAGATTTCAAAATTTCTCTAGATATAGTGGATTGCTTTGTTGATTTAGGCTAACCTCATAATGGTTTTTCTTTTGAAAACAGTTTTAATTGATTTTTTCATTTGACCACCATATTGTGCATCTATTAATTTAATTGTCGTATTGCTTTATGATTTGCTGACCACTAGAATTGCTAAAACTCTTTTTTTTTTTTTGAGATATGCTAATTGCTAAAACTTAATCATATAATTAGCATAATTGGACATTAATGAAATAATCCGCCCCATAATTGTTTTGGGGTCAAAATTGCCTTTTCACAACTCAACTTCAGGCCCAAAAACACAGATGTTGAGCTTTATATATATGGGCAACACCAGCTCCAATCTGGCCAGCCCAATGCTCTCCACTCCCTATTTATAATACAGTAGGAAAGTAGAAGTATTTATTGTTTTTTTTTTTTTTTTTTTTTTTT
>NW_027069508.1:278068-336768 GCF_002906115.3 Quercus suber
CATTAAAAATCTTTATGCTCTATGCCTTGCCATTAGACATTATTGCAAACCCTCTTACCAAAAGAAAAAGAACTATAAATTTCTTCAAACAAGCAAACTATAATAATAAAAAAAATTGATTGAGTAGTTACACGCACTTAACTTCAATTGATTCTTAGGTTGTGTATGCCAATTCAATGGACATTAAACAATTTTTTAAAAGGGAAAATTACACTTTACCATCCTAAACTGTATATTTTTATTACACTTTGCACTCAAAACTTTTCAAATGTACGTTTTGCACTCAAAACTATGATCCTTGTTACGCTTTGCACCCCGACATCAAGTTTGCTGTTAACTTGGATAAAAATTATAGCACAACGTGAAAAGACCTAATTGCCCTTCTTCTCAATCCTTTAAAAATAATATACTTTAAAAAAAAATTATTATTACAGATAAGGATGTTGAATCTCTTTATGCTTTGCTTGGCATTTGAATTATGCAAACCCCTTTACAAAAAAAGAACAATATACTTCTTCAAACAAACAAAGTATACATATAATTTTTAAATTTGATTGAGTTGATTCTACATAAAGAAAGAGAAGTGTCATTCTCAATCCTTTAAAAACAATATACTTTATTAATTATTATTATAGGTAAGGACATTGAATCTCTTTATGCTTTATAAAGTTGTGATTTACAACTATTTGTGTTAGCTTTAATTCCGTGCCAAATTTGATTGTAATTATGTTCAATCTTATGTACTGTTGGAATTTAGACCCCGGTTGATAAAATTAATAAGTTTTAAACTCAAGTTATTAATTAGATTTATTATGAATAAAACTTGTTAAAACAAACAAACATCAATATCATGTCAAAATCATGCAGCGGAAAAATAAATAAGATATGATACGATGACCTAGGAAAACCAATGAAACAAACTAGTTTTACAGTAAAAAACCTAGGGGGGAAACCTTTCCTAAAAGCAATCCACTATAGTAAAGAGAAGTTTTAGATCTAGTACAAAACCTTTGTCTCTAGACTCTACAATCCTCGTAGATGAACTCACAACAGAACCTTTTACCGCTTCAAAATCTCTGAACTCTTCAATATACAAACACCACTCTTTGATGATGCACGAATCACAATATGTGACTAACTAATTGCACGGATCCCAGTACGTGACTTCAATCACCAGCTAGAAGAAGATTGTTGGCTGCAAAGTTCTTCACTTCATCAACAATGAAGATCAAGAAGCACTTGGTTACAAAACTCAAAGGCGCAAAGATGTAGTAGCTTCTTTTAGAGAGAATAAGGTATCAATCACCTTTTGCATATGTTCTCCTTGTATTCTATCATGTGACGGCTTCTAAAATAAGCCTTATATAGGTTTAGAGTTGTGAGAAAAGAAACCCTACACAAATACAAAAGCCCGGCCCAAAAATCATATTTGAAAATTCTGATTTCCGTAACCTGGATAGATAGTAGGTGTCGAGCTTTAAACTTCGACAGATATAGCTATCGAGGAGGTGTCGAGCAGGTTTCTAGTGGACAGAAGCTTTCTTGATCGATCCACCAGCTGTCGAGAAGGTGTCGAGATTGCGATAACAATCAACTGAAGAGCTCGATAGATAGCCTAGTTGTTGAGAGGTGTCGAGCAGGTGTCGAGTTATCTGTCCGCAGGTGTCAAGCTATCTATCCAGCTTTAATGAACAACTTTTCTTCACTTGTTTCTTGGTCCAATCTCATGGCTTTAATACTAGACTTGAACAACATGTTTCTTCAAGTATTAAACACATCCTAAATCTACTTAAATACAAGTAAAGTGCGTTTTGTCAAAGGATTAGTCAACTACATAAAATTAGTGACATATGTTCCTTAACAAGTGAAACACATATTTGTCCTAACATGTACCATGTATTTTGTGTGGGATTTTTGTAAGGGTTATGTGTGTGAGAGAGAATGTGAAGACTCAAGACAAATTGAAGACCAAAGAATTTTTTGCGGGTAGCTTGCGAGTATCATTCCCGTGAAGTGAAGCATGTGCTCAACATATGACTGGAATGTGAACAGTTATGACAGACAGTGATAGCTGGTTTTCGCGAGTGTCTCGTGGGTAAGGCCTTCTTAAGAGATATCCGCGAAACATTTTTTTTTGCTATTTTTTCATATCTGCTCCACTACATCCTCACCCACACTATATATACAATCATTACCCAGATATGTTGAGGAGTGCTTTCAGAGAGAAAACTCTAGCCACAAAACATTTGAGAGTTAGAGATTGTCATACCTATAATTCTCTACACAATCCATTGTGGTTTTCCTCAACTCCTACCTTTTCATTGCCAAATCTTAAGAGGTTGATAACCCAAACACTTATCACACCCATTCTAAGTGTAAAGTGAGGTTTTGGTGCTATTGAGAAGCATTGGAAGAAGCCATTTGTTTGATGGATGTAATTGGGCTGAATTACGTGATCTGAAGAGCTAAGAGAAGACAAGGTTTGGCGAAGTCAGTTGTAGCAGGAGTTTGGAGGCTCGAGTACACTGGGGTAGACTAGGCTTGGAGGGTCTTTTGTTATTTGTGTACTTCAACTTATTCTTCTAGTGGATTGATTTACCGCTTAGGGCGGCGGAGAGGTTTTTTGCCGAGGTACTTTGGTTTCCTTTTCGATAACACATCACTGTTATCTTGTGTTTGCATTCTTCTTCCCTACTCTTTTAGCTTTCATTTTACTACTGTGATTTGATGAATATGGCTTAAAGTAGTTTTATTGTTTATTCACTCGCATTTACTTATTCGCACTTAGTTTAAGTTAGAGTAAATCAACCGAGCATAAGTTTTAATTTGGGGGTCTAAATAGCTCTTGTGTTTTCACACAAATTTGAGCATTCATGCTTTGTTTGGCATTTGAATTATGCAAACCCTTTTACAGAAGAAGAACAATATACTTCTTCAAAAAAACAAAGTACACATAATTTTTAAATTTGATTGAGTGATTTTATGTAAAGAAAAAGAAGTCCACTTTTTCAAAGTATCTTTGTGTTGATGTTGTTTCTTATTTTCTTGATTGTTATAAAAGATATGAAGAATTGAATAAATATCATAAGATTTCTTATAGACCATAGATTCCTTCTTCTTCTTCTTTTTCCCTTTTCCCTTTCTTTTTTTAGTGTTTTTAAATAAATGAATAATTGTGGTATTCTAATTTTATGAAAGAGCATAATAATAATGAAGGTAATCCTGTTTCTTTTTTAATTTTTTACCACATCAGTCTAATGCTTGAGTTTTTCAAAAAGAAAGAAAATGGAAAGAGGGAACAAAGGGGCTTGTGAGGGGGGGGGGGGGGGGGGGGATGGACAAACATAATATTCTTCATGCCTTTCAAGTACTACTTCAAATGAAACCTACAGTGACAAAGCATGATTATGTAAATAATAACTTAAAATAAACGTAAATAATAACTTAAAATGCATTGAAGCAAAAGTGTTAGACGGAACTATAGTTTTCTAAAAGAAACAAGTTAAATTAACTAATAATAATTTAAAATATACTCAAACTAAAGTAAATTAATTAGCTCATATCTCTTAAGTGACAGAATGATTATGTAAATAATATAATATGACTTTTATCTATTAAAAATATGCCACAATTAGCATTAATCTATGATCACTCAATTACTATCTTATTATTACCAGATTTTTATTAAGAGGCCATTAGTGTGCTAGTGAACACTGGGAACAAAACAGCTTCTTTAGAGCAAATGAAAGTTATCTTGCACTAAAGGCACAAGATAATTAGAATGAATGAAAATTATGTTATGTTATCTATTTCATCACACGCTAAGATAAAAGAAAATCCTTAAAATTATATATTTACATGTTTTGTCAAGATTTGGTGGCTCAATGCAAATGGAAGGTTGGCAAAGCATGATTCACAGTTCTTAATGTTGCGCCATGTGCCTTGATTGTTCAAATAGTGTATAAAACACTATGAATGTTTAGATCTCAAATTCACAAATTACCAATTCAAGCTTAAAATCAAACAATGTATGTGCGGAAAATGAATATAAGCTTACACCAGAATTGATAAACAATCTAAACCAAATAAAATCACATCCACAGCAGAAATTAAATGGCAAAAATTAAGGGAAGAGAGATGCAAACACAAGGACAACACAACAATGTGTTATCAAAAAGGAAACCGAAGCCCTCGGCGTAAAACCTCTCTGCCACCCTCCAAGCAGTCAATAATCCACTAAAGAATGAAGTTGGGATACATGACCAACAGAAGACCCTCTAAGCCTAATCTACCCAGTGTACCTAAGCCCTCCAAGCTTCTTGCTTCAACGAGGTTGCGCTGAACCCTTGTCTTTTTTAGCATATCGGATAGCATCAACCAATAACCATTGGTCCCTTTTGGGTATGGTGAGAAAAGAATTTGGGTAAGAACCTCTCAAGGATGTAATAATGGAGAGGATGAGAGTAGAGAAATTTGAAGAGTCTTTATGTAAAGATTGTGGATGAATCAATCTTGTTTTTCTCTAAGGTTTTTCTCTCAAAATTCTCTCTGGAAGCTCTCTATATTTTGTGAGTATAAGGGGTATTTATACTAGGGTGAGAATGGAATGCGAAGAGTTAGGTTTTTCAAAACAAGGCTAGCAGGCGGCTTGGCCTTGCAACTTGACTGAGTCGCGAGTTCAAGCCGCGAGATAATAGAACGGCTAGGCTGGACTTTTTGTCCTGTGCTCCAGCTAGCGTGACTATTCATCTTCTTGCACGCTTCACTCGTGTGTTGTAGTTGGTGGCTTGCCAGTCAAGAGTCACCTGCGAGTCCCAGTCGCGAGTCTCTGCATCCTTGCACAATCTTGAGCATTTCTTCAGACTCTCTTACTCACTACCCTTACATGATTCCAACCTAAATACATGGTTACTAATTGCTAAATTACAAGCAAATTTGGTACGGAATAAAGCCAATACAATGGTTGATTAAATTCAACCTTACATGCCTCATTTAATTTTTAATTTAGTATTAAGTGAATTATTGAGTGTAAAAATCGAAGAGTCCAAATCCAATTAGATTCTAAATTGGATTTCAATTGAAATCCAAGTTTTTGTCACATGTCCATCTAAATTTTTAATTTTTATGGTAAGTGAATTATTGGGTGCAAAAATTAAAAAGTCTAAAACCAATTAAATTATAAATCATATATATATATATGTATATACATAATGAGAAACCATTACATATTTTAGAAATGTATGGTTTAAAAAAAGTGTAAGCTTGTATAATTTGAACATTTTCTAAAAAATAATTTAATTTGAATTGTATAATTATGATTTTTTAATTATATCTGTTGAAAGTTCAAATAGTGTTGAAAATACTATGAACGTTTAGACTCCCAAACAACAAATTACCAATTCAAGCTTTATTTCAAACAATGTATGTGCAGAAAATGATAACAAGCTTATAACAGAATTGATAAACAATCTAAACCAATTAAAATCACATCCACAACAGAAATTAAATGGTAAAGATTAAGGGAAGAGAGATGCAAACACAAAGACAACACGGCGATGTGTTATCAAAGAGGAAATCGAAGCCCTCGGCGTAAAACCTCTCCACCACCCTCCAAGCGGTCAATAATCCACTAGAAAATGAAGTTGGGATACATGAACAGCAATAGACCCTCCAAGCCTAATCTGCCTAAGCCCTCCAAGCTTCTTGCTCCAACGAGGTTACGCGAACCTTTATCTTTTCTAGCTTGCCGAATTCCGCTATAAACCATAGCATCAACAAATAACCATTGGTCCCTTCCAAATTGCTTCCCTTAGCACGAAAAGAATCTTCTCACGGACGTGCGTATGGTGAGAAAAAGATTTGGTCAAGAACCTCTTAAGGATATATCAATGGAGAGGAAGAGAGTAGAGGAATTTGAAGAGTCTCTTAGGTGAAGATTGTGGATGAATCAATCTTGTTTTTCTCTAGAGTTTCTCTCTCAAAATTCTCTCTGGAAGCTCTCTACATTTCGTGGATTTAAGGGGTATTTATACTAGGGTGAGATAGGAATGCGAAGAGTTAGGCTTTTCAAAATAAAGCTGGTTGGCGGCTTGGCCTCGCGACTTGGTTGAGTCATAGTTTTGAAAACATTATGAACATTTAGACCCCCAAACAACAAATTACCAATTCAAGCTTTATATCAAACAATGTATGTGCGGAAAATGATAACAAGCTTATAATTTTTTGATAAATAATCTAAACCAATTAAAATCACATCCACAACAGAAATTAAATGGTAAAGATTAAGCGAAGAGAGATGCAAACACACAGACAACATGACGACGTGTTATCGAAGAGGAAACCGAAGCCCTCGGTGTAAAACCTCTCCGCTGCCTTCCAAGTGGTCAATAATTCACTAGAAAATGAAGTTGGGATACATGAACAACAATAGACCCTTTAAGCCTAATCTACCTAGGTACCTAAGCCCTTTAAGCTTCTTACTCCAATGAGGTTACACCGAACCTTTGTCTTTTCTAGTTTGTCGGATTCTGATATAAACCATAGCATCAACCAATAACCATTGGTCCTTTCCAAACTGTTTCCCTTAGCACCAAAAGAACCTTCTCACAGACGTGGGTATGGTGAGAAAAGAATTTGGTCAAGAACCTCTCAAGGATGTATCAGTGGAGAGAAAGAGAGTAGAGGAATTTGAAAAGTCTCTTAGGTGAAGATTGTGGATGAATCAATCTTGTTTTTCTCTAGGGTTTCTCTCTCAAAATTCTCTCTGGAAGCTCTCTACATTTCGTGGGTTTAAGGGGTATTTATACTAGGGTGAGATAGGAATGCGAAGAGTCAGGTTTTTCAAAACAAAGTTGGTTGGTGGCTTGGCCTTGCGACTTGGCTGAGTCGCGAGTTCAAGCCGCGAGCTAACAAAACGGCCAAACTGAACTTTTTGTCCTGTAGTGCTCCAGCTGGCGCGATTGTTCATCTTCTCGCATGCTTCACTCATGTGCTGAATTTGGTGGCTTGCCAGTAGCGAGTCACCCGCGAGTCCTAGTCGCGAAGCCCTGTATTCTTGCACTTTCTTGAGCATTACTTCACACTCTCTCACTCACTACTCTTACATGAATCTCACCTAAATATAGGGTTTCTAAGCAAATTGGCACGGAATAAAGCCAACAAGATGGTTGATTAAATTCAACCTTACAATCTTCCCCTTTGGCTATTCCATGACAAAACCCTACAACAAACTCTAGACTTAATGCGTGAGTTGGGAACAATTGAAAAACTAACTCACACCTAACTCTAGAATCTGTGAAGCTCTTGAACCATAAGACCAAAAAATCTCCTGAAACACAATAACACAATAAGTTCATTGTATGCAAAAAACTTGTAATGCATATGGAGCAAGCACAATGCGATCAAGCAACAATGGGATAAAACAATAAACCATGGCTTGACCAAAACAGTAATCACCATATACTAGTGATCACAATGCTTATTCACTTAAGGAATGAACATCCGGACATACAAGCTAATAAGCTTATTTGTAAAGTATCATTTGCATGTCCAACACTCAACCAATGCACAAAACATATGTGCATCGAGGAACATGATCCTATAAGGGCACAAGAGTGGTGTACTGAAAGAGAAATGCATGACATTTACCATCAAGTACAAAAACTACATAGCATGGGTACAAAGACCTAAAAACCTTAACAGGTACAAAATATAAGGTACTTCCCTTATCAAATCACTCCCCCTATCATGAATCATAGGAGCTGTGATGAACTTGGAACATATATACCTGTAACCTAAAACACTTGCACAAAACACATTAAACTCTCAAGATAAAGTAAGTAATAAACGGATAAGTATAATGTAACAAGTAAATTGCGATCAAGTAAACATGATGTGAAATATGTGAGCAATTTGATCAAACACCAAACACTAAAACAAAATTTTCTTATTAGCTCAATGTCTTCTCCCCCATGGTATATGCTTCTCCCCTATGGAATATCTCTCTCCCTATAAATGTGCACGAGAAATAGAATTTCTCCCCCTAAAATTGTGCACAAAGGTCATATAGAAATGAAAAAAACTCTTCGGTATACTTTTTAGAGTATACTTTCCCCCATTTTGTAAAGAATAGACAAAGGGTCAAGGAAAAACGAGGGCAAGAGATGAAGAAATGAACAATGATAGTGATGCATGAGGGGTGCGAGATGAATGAGAAAATGAAGCTCAAACAAAAGACAAAACAAAGTGCTACAAAGCATAAGGTAAACATGACATGTTAGGATGAAGAAATAAGGTATAAACCAATGCATGACAAGGGTAGCAAGGTGTGTGCAAGAGGCGGTTATGTGCAATGCATGACCAATGTATGAAAAATGCACATGTGGGGCAAGGTGTATTAAATACACAACCAATAAACCAAACATGCTCCTAATGAGGAAACATGAGAAACCTTAAAGTTTAATACTCATCGGAGTCCAAACAAGTGAGAAAATGCCAAAGAGACATTTTATCAAACACCTAACATGCACACTATGAACAACAATGTGTGAAACAATGCATGAATATCATGAAAACCACCTTTAATACATGCTCTTTTTGTCACAAGGGGCCAACATCCAAAGCAAATCATCAAAAGAAACTACTCTTATTCAAAATTTTGACAAAAAATAAAGTTTTCCTAACCCTTATGATGAAAATCTCAACCAAGAGCACAAAACTCACCAAAACATAATCTAAGGATCCAGATCAATGAAAAGAGTTTAAAATAACCTTAGAAATGTTAAAGGAATGAAAAACCATTCAAATTAATTGAGTTTTGATGTAAAAATATTGAAAGAGGGGTTTAAAAGAGGATGAAAGAGGTTAAAAACAGGTTTCTCATGAAAAGCCCTATAAAAAGTTGTTTCTAGGCATTTCGTGATTGGACGAGTCGCAAGAATTTTCGCGAGTCGCGAGTGAGTCGCCAAAACCTTTTGGATGAACTCGCGACTGGGGTTGGCGACTGGTGAGTTGCGATGAGTCGCAAAAAACTCAAGCACCTGTTTTTCAACATAGAACACGTTTAAACACTGAAAAACACTGTAATTATTAAACATGAACACAAAGAGTGATAAAAATCACTTCCAAATACATATAAAATGATCAAAAATATTTTTGGATTGATCCATATATAGTTGAGCACACACACATCACATTTAAACAAGTACAATCGAACAAATGAATAAGGTATTCATTGAACATTAGGTATGTGTGTTGTGTGTGTGTATCATGTGTGGAATAGTCCATAGTCTAGAGTGAAGCTTCAATGATCAATTCAATTAAGTCATACACAACTAGTACTAAGTCAAGTGGTCTATATCAATTATAGATATGAACATATATGACCTCCCACAAGAAAATGATTAAATATCTTTGAAGCTTTTCATTTAGCTTCTTTACAAATCATAACATTTAATCAATTTGAATCAATACATCTCATTTTGAGATTGATGTTTGAAAGTTTTGATATTTCAATTTGATGAAAAAGCCTTTGACTTTTGGGCATCATATATTTTCATAAAAGTTGTTTTCCCTTTTTCCTAGTCAAATACTAGTATATGCGACGACTTTTGCAGCTTATTATCTCTTTTCATTTTAAGATTTACATTTGTTGAGCTCTTTAAGAAATAAAAAATAAAAGAGTGGGAGGATATATAGGCACAAGTCTACGCATATATCGAAACCAACAAGACTATTGACTAATCATTCATGACAAGCTTGAAGATCGATTTACAACAATCACACATAGATGTCAAGATTTTTTCCACAAAGATATAAGTGCATAAAGAATAAGCTAAGCTCATAAATGTACAAAGTCATTTGTACGAAGGTACAAAGCAAAACTCACATGTGATATGTGCTCAAACATATATAATCAAACTTTTTGAATTTTTCACTTTTTATGTGATTTTGGATTTTTTTACTCTTACAAATTTAAACATAAAAGTAAGATAAAAAACAAAAAATGCATACAAATAAAATCAAGATGCACAAAATGCATGAAGATATGACATTTAATGCATGAAGGGTCCTACAAAGATCGAAAGAATTAGATCAAGGACCAAAAGAGCAAAAGCTTA
The DNA here is from genome assembly GCF_002906115.3 of Quercus suber. NCBI lineage: Eukaryota > Viridiplantae > Streptophyta > Magnoliopsida > Fagales > Fagaceae > Quercus > Quercus suber. The sequence continues at coordinate 288,187 of NW_027069508.1, forward strand.
ACCATAGGAACCCTTCCTCATCCAAACGGAATGATTGTTTGGAATGAGTGTCTTATGAGAAGTGAGATGAGAGTTGGAAGAATGAGAACCGGAGATACACATAGTTAAGGAGTTAAGAGCATTAAACACTTTCTTTAACAATATGCTATTTTCACTCAAATTCGGTTTACTCTTTTTAGCACAACTTCCAAGAAGCTCACATTTCTCTCTTTTTTTTTATTCTTTTAAGAGCATGAAACTGAGAGCAATGAGGTCTTAGATGACCAAAAGCATCACAATGGTGACAAACAATGTGTTTAGGTCTACTAGGTTTTTTGGGAAGAGATCTAGCAACATGGTTTTATTCTCTCTTCAACTTATGACATTGAGGTTTTATATGACCAATCACATCACAATGGTGGCAAGTTGGAATAAACTTAGATCCATCCAAAGCGTTAAGTTGAGACCTAAACAAAGGCTTTGACTTAATAACCTTTCTCTCCACCTTTTGATTTCTTTAATGTAGAGGAATGTACACCGATTTGTCCTTTGAGGTAGAACGCACCATAGGCACAAAATCGGGTACCACAACATAATTGCAACATATATTTTCATTCTTTTTAGCAATAGGTTCAGCAATCAAACACTTGGCATGCATCTTAAGAGATTCGTTTTCACATTTTAGCTCATCAACAAGTTTGTTAGACAAAACAAGTTTAGCATCTAAGTTTATATTCAAACATTCAAGCTCTTTCAGCTTTTCAACAGAATTTTCAGCAAGTTTCTTATATTTTTCAATTAATTTGTTGGATTCATTGAGTTTAGCAATCAAGTCATCATTTTCATAAAATAACTTGCTCAAATATTTATTAAACTACTTAGCATTTCTCTTCAAGAGTTTGATGTTAGGAATATCAACAACATCCAAAGATTCATGTAACATAGTATCACAATTATGAGGATTATCATTCACAGAGGCATTTTTACAAACACGTGACGTGCTACATTTATCATCAACCAAATCATACAAAAAGGCATACAAAGTACAATCCATGACAAATAAACACAAGGGGTCAAGGATCACATTTAAGTATTTAAATCACAACAAGTGTACCTGCTTTGATACCAATTAAAAGTTTAAATAGTGTTGAAAACACTATGAACGTTTAGACCCCCAAACAACAAATTACCAATTCCAGCTTTATATCAAACAATGTATGTGCGAAAAATGATAATAAGCTTATAACAGAATTGATAAACAATCTAAACCAATTAAAATCACATTCACAATAGAAATTAAATGGTAAAGATTTACGAAAGAGAGATGCAAACACACAGACAACATGGCGATGTGTTATCGAAGAAGGAACTGAAGCCCTCGGCGTAAAACCTTTCCGCCGCCCTCCAAGCGGTCAATAATTCACTAGAAAATGAAGTTGGGATACATGAACAGCAATAGACCCTCCAAGCCTAATATACCCAAGTATCTAAGCCCTCCAAGCTTCTTGCTCTAATGAGGTTACGCCAAACCTTTGTCTTTTCTAGTTTGCTAGATTATGCTATAAACCATAACATCAACCAATAACCATTGGTCCCTTCCAAACTGCTTCCCTTAGCACCAAAAGAACCTTCTCACAGACGTGGGTATGGTGAGAAAAGGATTTGGTTAAGAACCTCTCAAGGATGTATCAATAGAGAGGAAGAGGGTAGAGGAATTTGAAGAGTCTCTTAGGTGAAGATTGTGGATGAATCAATCTTGTTTTTCTCTAGAGTTTCTCTCTCAAAATTCTCTCTGGAAACTCTCTACATTTCGTGGGTTTAAGGGGTATTTATACTAGGGTGAGATAGGAATGCGAAGAGTCAGGTTTTTCAAAATAGAGTTGGTTGGTAGCTTGGCCTCGCGACTTGGCTGAGTCGCGAGTTCAAGCCGCGAGCTAATAGAACGGCCAGGTTGGACTTTTTGTCCTGTAGTGCTCCAGCTAGCGCAATTGTTCATCTTCTCACATGCTTCACTCGTGTGCTGAATTTGGCGGCTTGCCAGTCGCGAGTCACCCACGAGTCCCAGCCACGAAGCCCTGCATTCTTGCACTTTCTTGAGCATTTCTTCACACTCTCTCACTCACTACCCTTACATGAATCCCACCTAAATACAGGGTTTCTAAGTGCTGAAACATAAGCAAATTGGCACGGATTAAAGCCAACAAGATGGTTGATTAAATTCAACCTTACATCTGTGTATATGCATGAAGCAACATATTAGTCTATTAATAAAGTTTGAGCATATAAAGATTGACAATTTTTATAGACGACCTTTTTTTAATAGATTTGGACACATGAAAGATAAGTTTCAAGTTTAGAATATTCATTTTTTTTTTTTGAAATTATGGCAAGCAAGAATAATACCTTGCTTATTTCCTTATTTTGTTCCCTCCTTGTTTTGTTTTCTTTTGAAATTCTTTTGAGATAGAGAATGCATTTCTTATTTGGAATGATTGATAACAATGCTATATATACTGGAGGTTGCAGATGAATTCGACATTAACATAGTTATAACAAAATTGAAATTTGAGGCTAACTTGGAGGCTTGCCTAGATGTGTTTTGAAGCCAAAATTGGATTCTTCTTGCTGTAAGTATCATTAATTGCTTCAACAAATTTGTTCATATACGTGTTTTTTCTATTGCTATTCATAAATAGTTTTTGTTTTTTGCTTGCTTAAAATTTGTCATATAGATGTTAAATGTAGTAAACTTTTGTTGAACTAAAATTAATATCATATTTTTTTAGATATATTACTACTAAATTGTTTGGTATATGTTAAATTTTTTTGTAGCTTTGATTAAATTTATATCACTCAATTACTTTTTATAAATCACCTTTTCCTTTAATCCATGTATTTATTTGATTTCAATTATAGTTTACTTACATGAAAAATTTCAAAATAATTGATTGTCATTTATTATTAAGGGTAAAATTTATATATAGTACCTTAGGTGTTGTGTATTAAATTCCTCAATTAAATTCAAACGCATCGCTGCATTGAATTAAATTGTCGTTGGAAATAATAATAATTGATTGTATTTTATTGGTAATACAACAATGTACTTGAATTTAATTAGGAAACCTAATGAATTGCACTTTGGGTATTATACCTAAGATTTTCCCTAATGTTAAATCTATAAGGTTAGTCCTTTAGTACATTCGAGAACACAAAAACAAAAGGCTAAAGAGCAAGTGAGTTGCTAATGCCCAATCACGTTGGTATTAAAAAGAATAATAGATCACCTTAATATTTGGCTAGTATGATAATTGTTGGAAAAGAATTTTTTCCAATAGTAGCTTTAGCAAACCATTATCATGTACCCAAAAAAAGAAGAAGAAAGTATTGGGCAATATAACTTTTTGTAAAAGCCACCCAAAGTCTAAATTGTACCTAATCTCTATCAAATATTCATTTTGTCTCATATTAAAAGTGAGATAGTTTGCATTAGTTCACAAATGTTACCAATTTTTTATTTATATATTTTTTTACAAACATTTGTATCAAATATCTATTATGGACTAATCACATACAAAATTTCACTACGATGGGTTGCTATTTATTGTTAAATCTGTAAGATTATTTGTTTAGTATATTTTAGAATACAAAAAGAAGAAGAAGAGAAGAGTATAAGAGCTCTTCATAAATGAGTGAGTTTTTAATGGCTAATTATCTTGATATTTGACAAGAATGATAGATCATCTAAATATTTGGTGAGCATGATGATTGTAGACAAGAAATAAAATTCAATAGTGGGTTTATGAAAGAAAAAAAAAGTTTTGTAAAACTTACCCAAAATCTAGCTTGAATAAGTAGATCCCTATCAAACATTAATTTTATCCTATAGAAAGTTTACATTATTTGGCAAAAGTTACACAAGTATTTTCTGTATTAAAAAAAGAAAAAGAAAAAGAAACTGCTATCACAATATTTTTGACTTTCTAATCTTGGCTTCCTCCTTTTAAATTGTAAAATTAAAAAAAAAAAAAAAAAAACAATGATATAGTACATTTTTATGATAATTAATTTAAATTTAAATAAACATTACTACTATAAATTAGGGAAACCGAAGCACCAATTTCATATATCAGCCACCTCCATAGTCTCCATACCTTTCAAACAATCACTTTCCAATTTTTGGTCCAAAATTGACATCGCCACTTTACTAGTCACTCTTTCACTCACTCACACCCACAAATTGAAAATACACACACTCTGCATTTGCACCCATCCCCCATTTTGCTTTGAATCCCCAACTCATCAATCTTACAACTAAACATTCAAAATGGGTCCAAATTGAACAACCCCCCCAACCAGCGACCATCATCATCATTTATAAGCTTAGCAGAAGAAGTGCAATATTCTTTAAAAAATCTAATTGGTATTGTTGGATTTTTTTTAATAAAACTCTAATTATCTCTCTCTGTTTCTTTTCCTCTTTAAATGATATAGATTTTGATTCAGTGTACCAGCCCCTATTGTATTAATAAGTCACATTTTTCTTTTTTCTCTAAACAAATTGGATGTTATTTTGTCTGTGACTGTGTATGTCATACAAGATCTGATGGAGCTGCTTCAACATTTTTGCCATCCGAAGCATCCCTTGGTCTTCAATCAAAATGATAGAAGGGGACATCTTTGTGAGGGGTGCCAGGAACTAGTATTGGTCCTTGCTATAGTTGTAAAGAATGCGGAGGGATTAGGGTTCATCATAAATCATGTGTGGAACTACCCCTTGGGTTGCACCATCCCTTGCACCCAATCCATCCTCTTATTCTCTTTGACCAATACACATATTATCTTGAAGAGAAAGAAAAGAGCAAATGCGAAGTCTGTAAACAATCTCGTTATGAATACTCTTATCGATGTTACCGTTGCAACTCTAATCTTCACGTCAGATGTGGCTCTTGCCTACCTGCCTTGGAAGCTAAATTCCACAACCACCCCCATTGACACCCATTTGGAAGTGGATCATGTTCACTTGTGACCTTTGTGGCATAAAAGAAGACAAAGGTATGCCCTATCTGTGTAATCCATGTGGTTTATTGATTCATAGAAGTGTGCTTATTTCCCACGTAGACTCAAAGTTGTACGTCACAAGCATCCTCTCCACATCACCCATTCTTCTCTTGAACTCCATGAATCCGACTCCTAATTTTGTCTACTCTGTGTTCAAAAAGTGGATACACGCTACGGGCTTTACTATTGCTCCAAATGCAATTTTGTTGCCCATCTCAATTGTGCTATAGACAAGGAAAATAGAGAGGACATAAATTTGCTAGAACTTAAAGATGGAGAGAACGAAGATGCAGAGCTCGATCAATCTGTTGAGTCAGCAGCAGCTTACAAAGTCAAAAATATCAAAGTGGGGGAGGACGGAACTGAAATAGTCACAGAAATTGAGCACTTCAGTCATGAGCATGACTTAAAGCTTATTGACGAGGGGGTTCACAATAATGAAAAATGCAACGGGTGCGTGAGAGCCATTTCCCCTCATTTTTATAGTTGTGCTAAATGTAGCTTCATTCTTCATAAATCTTGTACTGAAATACCAAGAAAAAAACGACACCCACTTCATTGGCACCCACTCACCCTCCTTCTAAAGGCACCTAATAATAGGAGGATGTTTTGGTGTAGTGCCTGTAGTTTCCTTGGCTTCTCTAGCTTGCCTGACTTGCTTTGCAATGGCTTCTCCTACAATTGTAAGACATGTGACTTTGATCTTAATGTTCAATGTAGTTTGACCTTAGACATCCTTACCCACAAAGGTCATAGGCATCGACTTATCCTTTCTAGCACAAATTATTTACAAAGTTGCAGTAGTTGTGGTTCTGAAAACAACCAAGTATTCGGTTGTATCTCTTGTGAATTTGCACTTGACTATAAATGCGCTACACTACCACAAACCACAAGGTATAAACAACATGAGCACTCCTTCACTCTCAGTTATACAGCTGAAGATGACTTTGGTGAATATTACTGTGATATCTGTGAAGAAGAACAAAACCCAAACCATTGGTTTTACTTCTGTGTAGATTGCACTTATCCTGCACATCCCAAATGTATTCTTGGAAAATACCCAAATTTTAAGTTTGAAGGCGCTTACACATTTGATTGTCACCAACACTCCCTCACTTTCATTGAGGAAACTGAAGATGCCCCTCCATGTCATATATGTAGTCGTCCTTGCAAAGAGTTGATCTATCAATGTGTGCCATGTAATTGCTATATTCACTTAGATTGTGTATAGAAAGGACAAATGTGGTTTCAATTCTAATTTTTGCATTTTCCTTTTGCGTTGAGCATTAGTTTTTTTATTAATGAAATGAATGTATTATTACTGCAGTAAAAAATGGCTCTCTTTCACCTTTATAACATTAAGACTGTTAGTGTGAATTTCTGTTTTTATTCAAACAAGTCATCTTTCCATTTCTTTCCATTTCTTACAACTTGAACTTCGTTTAGAAAATAAAACTAAGTCCTCAGAGTCTTATTGTGAATAGACTTTTAATTTATAACAATATATCATCAAACCTAGAATTTTATTGACTAATCATATGATTTTTCTATCATCTTACGGTCAAAATTTGCAGCTCTAGTAGGAGTAAAAATGCTGAATTTAACCAAAAGTTGTTCATTCATGCATTCTAAACTTCACTGTTATATTTGATCCTCAGTAATTTTATGTTTTATTTTACACAAGATCTTTTTATTAGAATTTCTTTATCTGCTCTTTTTTTTTTTTTTTTTTTTTTTTTAAATCATATATATCCTAAAGCTTTTCCTATGATGTATCTTTCTCTTGTTTTATTGATAGAGTTCATAGTTTGACTATGTATTGGTCCAAGTGATTGTTTAATTTGGAGCAGTCTATTGTTGTAGCAGAGAAGAGGTTGCTTAGTTTTAGGAGCTGTACTTGTAAATTGACCCCCTTTTGTTGTATGGGCAACACATCAGGATCAAGAACTATTTGTTGGTGGCATTGGCAATTCTCCTCAAGATATGTGTTGTGACGTGTTGCAATGTTATACTAGAGTTTTCTAGAATCTTGTATGTTTTTTTGGTAATCCTCAGCATGTATGGCTTGATATGGTGCTGATATTGGGGTCTTGTTAATGAGATTTTAGGCAATATTACACATTGTAGCTCTTAATTAACTATCATTTCAATCTTTATATTTCAGGTTTGACATTTTAGAAAGCTTGTGATGTCTGAGGATTGTTTTTTTATCTGAGTTGGGAAAGTTGTATTAGATGAGTTTGATCCATGTTAGAACTTGTGTGGTTACCTTTTGTTTTATAAATTCATCTCAAAGGATCTCCACTTTTTATGCACTAATGATCCAATGAGTTCAACAGCATATCTACTTGTTAGGTACCATCCCTCATTTGTGACCACTTTGATGTATGTAGTGTGGAGGTAGTTGCCATACACAGTTGCACAAATCCACATGCATATTCACTTCTATGAACATTAACCATGAAAGGATGAACCCTATTCTATAAAATTCATTGTAGACCTACATTGCATTTTAATAATGTCTTAAGCAGATATCTGATTTTAAGTAGTATGACCAATGCGTTCCCTTTAACTATTATAGAAAGACCAAATGTGTTTTTAATTTTAATTTTTATATTTTCCTTTTGGTTTGAGCCTTATTTTTTTTTTTATTGTTAAATATAATGTGTTATTAGGGTTGTACACTAGTGTAGTTCACTAATGGAAGCCAAGTCGTTGACCTCATTAGTGAAATTAATAAACAAACAATCTTCAAATTCAACAACCAGAGATAAGTTTCTTTCTCTCTCTCTCCCCCTCCCTCTATTTTTGTTTTCTGATTTCCTTTGTTTTTATTTTTTTTGGTGGGATTGTGATGGTTTGTGGCTGATTTGCTTTGGGTGGGTGCATTTAGGTGTTTTGAACAGCGTTTGAGCAGATTGTGGGTGAATGAATGATTGGGAGTTGGAACATTCACCTGCTGCTGAAGATGTGACCATTGTGGGGCTATTAGTGGTGTTTCAATTTGAGGTGCATCCTACCAATTTGACAAAAGGTCTTATAGACCTCAAATCTCAAGTTGAATCAATAATATACAACCAAGTAAGGCTGATAACTCTAAAAATTCCTTTTCTTTTGTGTGGTAAATTTACCTATTATTTTGTTGCAATCGTAATTATTAGTTATACCTAACTTAAAAATTCTCTGATGGTATATGAAATTTCTTAAAAGTAATTGCTAGTAAAAAGTGAGGCTGGACTTTTCTTCTAAAAGAAGTCTACAATTTTGATTAAATAATACCCAATATACCAAAATAGCAAATTCATGCATCCTAAGACTGGAGAAATCCTCTTAAATGGAGGTGTAGTTGTAGTCATCAAAATATCTCCTAAAATGAAGATAAGTTTCAAAGACATGTGAAATGGAAAGTTATGATGTATATTTTATCTTTTAAAAGATCATATATATCCTGAAGCTTCTCTTATGATGTATCTTTCTCATGTTTTATTGATAGAGTTCATAGCTTGACTAAGTACTGTTCCAAGTGACTGTATAATGTGTAATTTGTTGTTGCAGCATAGAAGAGATTACTTGGTTTTAGTAGTTGTTGTTAGGTTCTAAGGTCTTAAGATTTTATGTATTTAGAACTCTAATTTGTAATGTTGGCAAACCATGATTAAAACAATGTATTTAGTCTTGTCTAAGCTTGCTCAAAGTTGGTTTATTATTGTAAAGTTGAAATCGAGTGGCTGCAGAAGTACTTGAGACTACTCGATCGATCGAAGAATAGACTCGATCGATCGAAAATCGCACAGGTTGAATTTTCTACAGAATTTCCAACTCAGCCCTACGTCATTAAATGTTTTGGGTTTTATATTTTTACCCTAGGTATATAAACAAAACCCTAGCCACATTTTTGAAGGTTGCTCCAATTGTATTGTTGCTCATACATTGCTATTTTGTGTAAATCTCTTGTGAGATCTTTGAGGAGTTTTCTTTTACACAAAGCTTAGGGTATTCAAGTTGGAGATCTTATCTACATCTTGATGATCAACTTGGTTGCTACCATTGAAGCTTAAAGATAATCAAGCGGGGGTGCTTGTAGCTGATTGAAGAATCCAAGAAAGAAGGAGTCCGTGGATTCGGAGCCTGCACGTGGTCGTGTCAGGAAGTTCTACTGGTGGGTAGCATTAGGAAGTCAAGCAGGGAGCTTGTAGTCCTTCTGTATGAACTTCAATTCTTTCGCATAGTGGATTCAGGTTTACCTTGAGGATAGCTAGGTCAAATCCTCCCCAAGTTTTTACTGTGTGGTTTCCTGGGTCATCATATCTTGTGTTCTTTTATTTTCCGCTGCTTTATATCTTGATATGATTGTTTGATTGTTTTAACCTAGAATTGTTTAATTTGACTAAGTAACAACTTGGCTAATTAATCTAGGCTACGCAATCTAGTTGTGTTTAAGGGGTCTAAAACCGTTCAAGTGGTATCAGAGCAGGTTGCTCTTGTGTTGGAGATTTCTTGATCTCTGAGCTGATCCTTGACCCCTGTTGTCATGGAGCATGGACACTCTCTGTTTGTTCCTCCTCACTTTGATGGGAACAACTATGCTTATTGGAAAGTAAGGATGAAAGCATTCCTGAAATCCATTGATGAGAGAGTCTGGAATTCCGTTGAGTACGGATGGGTGAAGCCCACTACTCCTATGAGTGAGTGGCAAACTTCTGAAAAAGAAGCAGCTGGCTTCAATAGCAAAGCTATGAATGCCATTTTTTTTTTTTTTTTTTTTTTTTTTTCCTTCCAGCGGATTTGTGATGGTTTATGGCTGATCTGTTTTGGGTGGGTGCAATTGGGTGTTTTGAACAACATTTGAGTGGGTTATGGGTGAATGAAAGGTTGGGAGTTGGAACATTTGCCAAGTGTTGATGATGTGACCATCGTAGGGCTGTGTGTGGTATTTTAGTTTGAGTTGTATCTTACTAGTTTGCAAAAAGTTCTTATAAACATCAAGTCTCAAGTTGCATCGATTATACATACCAGGTAAGGCTCATAACTTAAATATTCCTTCTTCTTTTTGTGTGTGGTAAATTTACTGCGTATTATGTTGCAATCATAATTATTAGTTATACCTTAATAACAAATTCTCTAAAGGTATATGAAATTTCTTAGAAGTAATTGTTAGTAAAAATGTGAGTCTGGACTTTTCTTCTAAAAGACATCTACAATTTTGCTTAAATAATACCCAATATACCAAAAATAGGATCTTTCATGCATCCTAAGTATGGAGAAATCCTCTTGAATGGAGGTGCATTTGTGGTCATCAAAATAGCTCCTGAAACGAAGAAAATAAGTATTAAGAGCTGTTATAGAGTTGTTGTCACTGCTAGGAAGCTGTGGAAAATGATCCTAGCTGCTAAGTGAGGTTAAGCTGTAGAATTTCATCTTAGCTGCTACAAGGATGATCCACTGTATTTTGTTATAAGCTTGTAGTAGCATTCATTGTAATTTTTTTAAGCTTGTAATAGTGCAGCAGAGATAGTCGGTTGGATATATTAGATTGTTAGTTGTAGTACTTGTAACAACTTGAATTAGCCTTATGACTAATTGGGATTGAGCACATGGCTAAGTATAGGTTGGTTAGTAGAGATATAAGTAGTAGCATTCAATGTAATTGCTATAATAAGCTTGTAAAAGTGCAGCTGGGACAATTAGTTGGATGTAACAGATTGAGTGCTTATAAGCTGCTACAGTGGGATTGTATATGATTCATTGCAAAAAGTATCAACTAATTCAAGTTCTAAACTCTTTCCCTCTCTCTTTTCTTTATGAAGTCCCACTATTTATTTGAGCACAGGACCTTGCAGTTGGCTAAGAAAATTCATTCATAGCTCACTTATCATTTTGTTCCTCATGGACTTAACCCTGGACTTGATCGCCAATTACAGACCCCAACATTTCTTTGCAATTGCTCTTGTAACAATATGAATATATTTTGGCTCAAACTATATCTCTTGCATGAATTCTGCACAAACAAGTTCCAAACCTCTTCTTCATTCAAAAAATCTGCCATGAAATCTTTGATTGGTCATCATTTGCCTACACACTTCCTAAATATTATGTTATTAGTAGGATCTTACAGTTGGCTTGGTCATCATTTTGTGGAATTCCCACAATGTCAAAATCAATCTTGGTAGGGCAGAATTTCACAATGGTAGTGAATAATAAACTGAATGGCATGGTCCTCAAATGCTAGTAGAAATCAAGGGCATTGTAAATGACAATGACAACCTAAAAAGGAAGACTTGGCATGAGATCATAAATAATAGAGAGAGCTTAACAATGGAGGCTCAACTCAAGTTTGTAAATACTAACAAATAACACCAGAAAATGAAGAATCATTTTTGAAGATGCAGATGATGAACTTGATTAGAGGTATATTCCTTAACTGCTTTAAGTGGTTTGTAGAGCATCCAAAATGCAGTTACTGAGCTTACTAGTATTGATTGGCTTGGTATCTAGTAAAAATATCAAGGTGAACAAAGTGAGCATATATTTACACTGTTAGTAAACACTCTTAAAAGTGATACTATGGTTGTTTGACACATGATACTTGAAATCTTATGCTATTTGCTAATGTTAGCAAAAGATTGCTATTTGCACACTTTGCTATACACCTGTTTTTTACAACTGACCTTTAGACCTTCATTTCAAATTAAAATAGATCACATTTCCTTGAATTTCTAAACTACAATATTTTTTTCTGTTACCCAAAGTCTGTAATTGAGGTGAGTTGAAGAGCTTCTCATGTTAGTTTATTCTATAATGACTTGGTATTTAGATTGTGTCATAATCATGCACACATGTTACAAGATGCTATACTTATTTATATTGGGACCCTTTTCCTCCCTTTTGTGAAATCGTCTGCAGACTATTATGTGGGCCATTTAATTCAGGAGTGATATCCAATTTGGTCTTGCGTTTTTATTTTTGAACCCTAGTGACCTATTGGACACAAGATGTTTGAGGAAATGTTGTCCTTTGGGCTCTATGGTGGTGGGTGGTAGCTTTTTTTTGTCAACATGTCAAAATATTCACAAATAAAAGATCAGTTTAATGGAAGTGTTTTGCTGGTAACCTTTTTTTACACTAATACATGAATTAGGTTAAGATCATATGGTGTTGGTGTTTTTTGTGTGTGGACTAGCATAGTCATTGTTTTATTTATTTAATAAAACATGTTTTAGTTGGAGTGTATTTTAGTAAGCATTTGTGAGACCCAAGTGGATAGTGATAACCACATATGATTAATATTGGGCCCTTTAGTGCACCTTATGATTAATAATATGAGATTTTATTATTGTAATTTATTTATATATAGGCAGTCTTTAATGTGTCGGGCTTGCAATCTTTAATTCTTGTAAGGTTCAAATTTATGAACCATCTTATTGGCTTTATTCCGTGCCAATTTGTTTGTAATTTAGCACTTAGTAACCCTCTATTTAGGTGGGATTCATGTAAGGGTAGTGTGTGAAGAGAGTGTGAAGAATTGCTCATCTTTGTGCAAAGAAGCAGAGACTCGCGGCTAGGACTCGCGACTGACTCGTGGCTTGCAAGCCGCCAAATGTTGTGCACGTGAGAAGCATGTGGGAAGGTGAATGGTCACGCCAGCTGTTGCACTATAGGACAAAAGTCCTAGGCTGGCCAGGCCGTTACCTCGCGACTTGAACTCACGACTTGGATAAGCCGCGAGGTCAAGCTGCCAACCAGCCATGTTTGGCAAAAACTGACTCTTCGTATTCCAAACACATACCACTATATATAGACCCTTATACCCACAAAATGTAGAGAGCTTCCAGAGAGAATTTTGTGAGAGAAACCCTAGAGAAAAATAAGATTGCCTCATTCCTAATCTTCACTAGGAGACTCTACAAATTTCTCTACTCTTTTCCTCTCCATTGATACATCCTTGAGAGGTAATTGACCAAATCCTTTTCTTATCACACTCACGTATGTGAGAAGGTTCATTTGGTGCTAAGGGAAGCAGTTTGGAAGGAAGCAATTTGGAAGGAACCAATATTCATTGGTTGATGCTATGGTTTATAGCGGAATCCGGTAAGTTAGAAAAGAAAAAATTTCGACGCAACCTCGTTGGAGTAAGAAGCTTGGAGGGCTTAGGTACCTGGGTAGATTAGGCTCGGAGGGTCTATTGCTGTTCATGTATCCCAACTACATTTTCTAGTGGATTATTGACCGCTTGGAGGGCGGCGGAGAGGTTTTACGCCGAGAGCTTCAGTTTCCTCTTCGATAACACATCGAGTGTTGTCCATGTGTTTGCAGCTCTCTTTCTTTAACTTTGCCATTTATTTTATGTTGTGGATGTGATTATATTTGGCTTAGTTTGTTTATAAATTATGTATTTGGCTTATGTTCATGTTTCGCACATTAATTGTTTGATAATAAGCTTAAATTGATATTTTGTAATTTGGGGTCTAAACGTTCAAGGGTGTTTTACACACATTTTGAACTTTCATTTGGTATCAGAGTGGGTACACTCACTGTGGTTTAAATACCTGAGTTTGATCCTTGACTCTTTTTGAGATTAATAGGTCTTAATCCTTAAATGTTCCACCATATTTTGATGGTAACAATTATGCTTTCTGGAAAGTCAGAATGAGGGCATTTTTATGCTCTATTGATGACACCGTTTGGGATGCAGTTGAAGTAGGTTGGGCTAGGCCAGAGGTTGCTAAATCCACTTGGGATAAGGCAGCTCTTGTGGCAGCCAATGCTAACAGTAAAGTTTTAAATGCTATATTCTGTGGTGTGCCTCCAGATGAATTCCACAGGATATCTCACATGACAGTTGCCAAGGAAGCTTGGGAGATTTTTGAGACAACTTATGAGGGGACTAAGAAGGTGAAGGACACAAAGCTCCAAATGTTTACCACCAAATTTGAAGAGCTCAATATGGGTGAAGATGAATCTTTTGATTCGTTCTATGGGAAGCTCAATGAAATTGCCATCGCTAAGCTCAATCTTGGTGAGAAGATTGAAGATACTAAGGTGGTGAGAAAAATCTTGAGGTATTTTCCTGAAAGTTTTAGAGCAAAAGTCACAGCCATAGAAGAGAATAAAGACTTGGATGAGATCAAAATTCAAGAGCTAATTGGGTCTCTCCAAACATATGAACTGGGACTTCCTTTCCACAAGATGAGTAAATCGCTTGCTTTCAAAACCATCTCCGAAAGAATGGATGATTCCTCCGAAGAAGATGGAGTGGAGAAGGAAGTAGCATATCTTGCGGAAAACTTTTGCAAATTTCTGAAGATGAAGAACAGTGGGAAACCATTCAACAGAGGAAAGTTTTTATCTTCAAGAGGTGATAGGAAAGAGTTTAAGAGGAAAGAAGGGAAGGATTCTCAATCTCCTTCGGACATTATGTGTTATGAATGCAATGGCCATGGACATCTCAAGAAGGAGTGTCCCAATTTCTTAAGAGGGAAAGGCAAGGCGTATGCCACAACACTGAGTGATTTGGATTCTTCAAGTTTTGATTCTGAAGAGAGTTGTGACAGAGAAGGAAACTACTCTGCATTCATGACCATTGCACATGTGGAGTCTTCAAATGATTTGGGTACACTTGTGAAGGAGCTTGGTGTGCATTTTGATTTGGAGTCTATTGGAACAGTTGAGGAGTCTGAAGATAAGGAAGTTGGAGAAGCAGTGGGACTGCAAGAGACTTACAACTCACTCCTTGAGAAGACCGGTGAATATGCTAAAGTCGCTAATGCAACCATTAAGAAGCTAAAGAGGGCCGAGGAAGATTACAAAACTCTTCTAGTGCAATACAAAGAGGCCAAATGTGAAGTGGAGAAAATGAATGGAAAGCTGCTGGAAGCTTATTCAAAGATTCGATTTCTTGAGCATGAAGTACTTCAAGCAAATGCAAAGGGTGATTGTGTCTCATCCAAGAAACTCAATGAAATGCTTGCACATCAAAAATCAGTCTCTGATAAGTTCGGAGTGGGATATATCGGAGGGAGTAGCTCATCAGCCAATGTCACCAAAGAAGTGAAGTTTGTGAAGGCTAAAGAGATGACTGTTGATAGGTCCATTCCTGAGAAAATTAAGGCTGAGAAGAAGAAGAATGTGGCTGATCAACAGTGTTAAATAAGTCCCGTTATCAATCAGAATCCAGATATGGAGTTAGAGGAAGATCACTTCCAAGATAACAACAGGGTCCTAGATCGAACGATCTTTGTCACTATTGCGGAGTGCAAGGACATACTAGACACAACTGCCATAAACTGAGGACATTGAATAATGCAAGCGCTCCTCAATCATGAGGAAGGAAAAATGATGAGAGGTATTGGGGTGGTGAGCAACCAAGAAGTCAAAACCGTGATCTAGGAATGATGGACATGATGAAGATGATTGGTGCCTTCACAAATTGTTTGGAAAGCTTCACAAAAAGGTTTGATAGTCCTAACTTTCATACCCAATCCGTCAAGGATATCACCCCAAACGCACGTGACGTGTAGGTGACGAAGAATACTCATGCATAAGCATCATAACATGTCCATGCATCAATTCTTCATATGCTTTGTGAATATGTTTAGTTGTTTGCTTTATGCTTCTGTCTGTTTTGATTTGTTGCTTGTTTATTTATTTCTTTCTAAAAATGTTTTTACATTGTTTTTTATCAATCTTTTCTTCTTTTGTGTCAAAAAAAAAAATTCAAAAACAAATAAAAAGTAGAAAATCTAAAGAGTTTGATCAACTTTGTTGAGTGTTGTCTCAAAGCATGTTTTGCCTTGTACCTTTGTACTAATGGCTTTGTCCATTTAACGAGTTTAGCTTGTCTCTTATGCACTCATATCATTGTGGAAAAAATTCTAAAATTTATGTGACTGTTGTAAATAGATCTTCAACCTTATCCTGAATAATTAGTGAATGGTTTTGTTGATCTTGAGACATGCATAGACTTGTGCCTATATATCTTTCAACTTTTATTTTATTACTTTACTCAAAGAGCTCACCAAATGTAAATTTCCAAATGAAAAGAGATATTGAGCTGCAAAAGCCTGTCGCACATACTAGTATTTGACTAGGAAAAAGGGAAAACGACCAAAAGAAAATGTTATGATGCCCAAAAAGCCAAAGGCTAACTTATCAAGTTGAAATATTCAAAATTTCAGGCATTAATCTCACAATGAGGTATGTTTATTCAAAAAGATCAAATGATATGTTGAAAATGGAGCCAAATGAAAAGTTTCAAAGGATTGTACTCAAGCTTATGTGGGAGGTCATATATGCATACTTCTATAAGTGAGATGGGTCACATTATCTAGTACTAGTTGTGTATGCTTTGATTGAATTGATCATTGAAACTTCACATTAGACTAAGGACTATCTCATGTTTGATATCCACACACAACACACAAGTCTATGTTCAATATATGCCATATTCATTTGTATGATTGTACTTGTTTAAATGTGTTTTCACAGCTCAATCTTTGCTGATCAAACATAAAAATATTTTTGAGTGTTTTAGTTTGTTTTTGGAAAGTATTTTGTTTTTACAAAAAAAAGTCAAAAATTTTAAAAACAGTATTGTCCTGTTTTGGCGACTCAGTCGCGGGTAGAACTAGTCGCATGCTCCAGTCGTGAGCTCACTCCAAGACTTTTCAGGGCTCACTGGCGATTTAAGGTCTCAATTGTGAAAAATACTTAGAAAATTTTTCAAAATTTTAGTTTTTATGATTTTTGTAGCTTAGTGTGGCGACTTGTTCGTGAGTGGAAGGTCCAGTTGCGAGGGGTACACAGAGATTTTCGCGGCTCATATCGTGAGTACATTGCCGGTAGACTTTCCAGTCACGAAAAATACTTAGAAGATTTTTTGAAAATCTTGGTTTCACAGTGTTTCGCGGCTTATCTTGGCGACTTACTGGCGACTTAATTCAATCGTGAAAAACGCGTGTTTTGCATTTTAAAGAAAATTTTTAAAATTGTTTTTCAGTTTTCCCTCGAATATCAGTGACTGTTCATTTTCTTCCCCTTTTCTCTCTCTCAAACACTTCGTGTCTCTCTGAAAAAGTTTCCATTTTTGCAACATGTCTTCATCAAACACCAAGAAAAAGGCGTGGGTTATTTCTATCTTACTTCATTGTACTTGGTTCAAGTATTTTTTTGGTTGTGTGTAGTGTCATGTTCTTGGCATTTTGTCATTTGTGACTTTAAGATACACATTGCCCATTTGACTCTGAGTTGTTACTGTTATTCATCATATCTGTGTGCCTATTTCATTTGTCTGCGTTGCTTATGTCTTCTTGGTGTTAAACTAGTTTATGTTTCTGTGATTCTGGGAAATTTTTTTCACACTCTTATATCTGAATCTAATCATACTAATGTGTGTATCCTGTTGCACTGCATTTGGTTCTCTGTTGTGTGTTTGATGATTTTCAGTTGACTCGTTGTTCCTTTAAAGGCAAAGATATTGTAACTGATGACCTGTCAACCCCGGTTGCTAAACGAACATGACGGTCATCTAAGTCATCTAGGGACTCTTCCATTGAGAGATTCAGGACACCTATTGACTTAAAGACGTACACAGACACTTTCAAAGAGGCTTCTGCCATTGTGGAAAGAGTTGTCAAGTTTGATACCCTAGGGACAACATTTATCCCTAAGATTTTTGAAGAAAGAGATTGGGTTGACCTATTTGGAAATTTTGAGGCTCCAATTGAAGAATTGGTCAAGGAATTCTTCTCAAATGCTAGATACACAGAGGTCGAGTTGAAATGCTGGGTACGAGGAACAGAATTTTCCATGAATACAGATTACATTGCTAAGGTTCTTCGCATCACCAGACCAAAAAATGTGGATCGAACTCCATACGATGACAAAGAACTTCAGGCACAAGACATCCTTCAAGTTCTTAGGAATGAACATGAAGTGGAAAGCACAGGATCATCTATAAGCACTGCATTGTTTTCGCCTGAACTGACAACTCCAAAGCTGATCATGTTTTCCAATCTCTACCCACTGTCAAACACTACCTTCATCAGTCTTGGAAGGGCTAAATTTCTGTGTGACCTTATTTTCGGTGTCCCGATTGACATCTGTCCTCACATATTCCAGATCATTGGGAAAACAATAGCTCGATCAGCAACACGAACAATTCTTCCATTCTGTAGTTTAATCATGAAGATTATCCTTCATGAAGGTGTTAGTCCTTCAGCAGATGAGAAAATTCTACCTCACGAATATGTGGTTATCACTATCCACTTGGGTCTCACAAATATCCATACACACTTTCCAAGAAAGCAAGAGTCACTCCTCTAAGAAACCTAAGAGTGACCCATCCACACATGCATCTCCATTTGCTCATGCTACAGTTACTCTTGCACAATCAACCGACACCCCGTCTGTTCCTCTTGGATTTCAAATTCCCAAGCAAAGTTACTTCATTGAAAATGTGCTTCATCGGATTTCTGATTTAGAACGGCTTCTCCACTCATTTCACAGTCAAACTCAAATGCGTCTCGGAACCATTGAGTTACAATTAGATAACATACAACAGAAGCTGGAAGACAGCCTTTAGCTATTCGTGCCAAAAAGGGGGAGAGCAGCACAGTAAGGGGGAGAGAAGCTTAAGAATGAAAAGGAGTGTGCATACTGAAAGGGGGAGTTTTTAGAGTTTTTATAGTTGCTACATACTTTGTTGTGTTTATTATAGTTTTTATCCTGTGTTGATATGGTTTCTATACTTTTGGAAAACTTGTGGTACACTAGTACAGTTATTTATTTCTGTAGTTATTCAGTATATATTATGATGTTTTCAGCATATCTTACTGTATGTTTTGGTTTGTACCTGGTACCTTTGTAGGTTTTTAAGGTTTCTGTTTATGATTTGTACCCATATGGCTTTTGTAAGGTTTTAGGGTTTGGTTCTATGCACTTTGTAGGCTTTATGGTTTGTACCTTGCTTTATGTAGCCTTTGTACTTTGTTAAATCAGTACTTATAACTAAATATTGTGCATTTCCTTCTAAGTATTGTCACTCTTATGCCCTTGTAGGATTTTATTCCTAAATGCATATACTCCATGTGCTGTGCATTGGTCGAGTGTTGGTTATTCAAGTGATTTACCTTGTGTCTGTTAGCTTGAATGTCTGGATGTTCATTCCAAGTGTGAATGAGCAGTGTGATCACTTGGTTATAGTGATTGCTTGTTTTTGGTCTTGCCATGGTTTATTTCTTTATTCCATTGTGCTTGATCGCATTGTGCTTGCTTCATATGCATTACAAGTTTTCTGCATACAATGATCTTATTGTGTTATTGTGTTTCAGGAGATGTTTTGGTTTATGGTTCAAGAGCTTCACAGATTCTAGAGTTAGGTGTGAGTGAGTTTTCCAACTGTTCCCAACTCACGCGTTAAGTCTAGAGTTTGTTTTAGGGTTTTGTCACAAAATAGCCAAAGGGGGAGATTGTAAGGTTGAAATTTATCAACCATCTTGTTGGGTTTATTCCATGCCAATTTGCTTGTAATTTAGCACTTAGTAACCCTGTACTTCGGTGGGTTTCATGTAAGGGTAGTGTGTGAAGAGAGTGTGAAGAATTGCTCATCTTTGTGCAAAGAAGCAGAGACTCACGGTTAGGATTCGCGACTGACTTGAAACTTGCAAGCCGCCAAATGCTGTACACGTGAGAAGCATGTAGGAAGGTGAAGGGTCACGCCAGCTGTCGCACTATAGGACAAAAGTCCCAGGCTGGCCAGGCCGTTACCCCGCGACTTGAACTCGCGACTTGGAAAAGCCGCGAGGCCAAGCCGCCAACCAGCCCTGTTTGGCAAAAACTGACTCTTCGTATTCCAAACATACACCACTATATATAGATCCTTATACCCACGAAATGTAGAGAGCTTCCAGAGAGAATTTTGTGAGAGAAACTCTAGAGAAAAACAAGATTGCCTCATCCCTAATCTTCACTAAGAGACTCTACAAATTCATCTACTCTCTTTCTCTCCATTGATATATCCTTGAGAGGTCATTGACTAAATCCTTTTCTCATCACACCTACGTCTATGAGAAGATTCATTTGGTGCTAAGGGAAGCAGTTTGGAAGGAACCAATATTCATTGGTTGATTCTATGGTTTATAGCGGAATCTGGTAAGCTAGAAAAGAAAAATGTTCGGCGCAACCTCATTAGAGCAAGAAGCTTAGAGGGCTTAGGTACCTGTGTAGATTAGGCTTGGAGGGTCTATTGCTGTTCATATATCCCAACTACATTTTCTAGTAGATTATTGACCGCTTGGAGGGCGGCAGAGATGTTTTACGTCGAGAGCTTCGGTTTTCTCTTCGATAACACATCGAGTGTTGTCCTTGTGTTTGCACCTCTCTTCTTTTATCTTTGCCATTTATTTTATGTTGTGGATGTGATTATATTTGGCTTAGTTTGTTTATCAATTCTGTGTTTGGCTTATATTCATGTTCCGCATATTAATTGTTTAATAATAAGCTTGAATTGATATTTTGTAATTTGGGGTCTAAACGTTCAAGGGTGTTTTACACACATTTTGAATTTTCAATTCTCACAATGCAGCTCTCCTTCCTTCTCACACACAACCATTCTTCACATGACAGGAACCTATGGCTTCTTCTCTCACTCTCATGGAGGCCTTTTATTAGGTGTTTTCTGTTAGCTACTCCTATACTTATTGTCAAATGTGAGATATATGATAGTGAGTTTCAGAGATTCTTCTTTCCTCATGGTTTTGTGGATCTTGGATAGAGTTTTTCTAGCATATGGATGTTGAATTTTCTACTTTATATTACATTATAAGATGGCGCATGCTAATTTGTGTTGAGATTTACATCATGAGATGTTTATATGTCATTGGCTATGGAAATTGAGATATGAGATTTGAGCATGTGATAGATGAATCTTGGGTTCCCTAAGGCAGTCTCACAAAGTTAGTGAGCATTTTCATGGGGAATGTACTCTTTCGTTGATGTAAATTGGTGGTTGTTTGATCGGCTTAGATTTCCGCCTGCTGAAAGTTCTTATTTGCTAATGATAACTACAGAATTCCATCTTGGTGTACTGATTTAGAACCTCTACTCTTTTAAAGGGTGCAACGTGGGATTTTGCTGGGATTGTTCTAAACATGTTAGTAATCCTTTCTCCTATCAAACTTAAGAATTAATGAATTATTCGTACAAATACTTGTTTAAAGGTTGTCTGTCTTTTATCAGTCAAGTGTCTTTAATGTTTGTTGCGAGCGATTTGATTAAACCAAGGTCAATTCTTCTTTGGACCTAAACATGTTCTAAGCTCTCTTGGTTTTTCAAACTTGGTACAGTAGATTATATTCAATTTATGGAAGGGTATCATACCCCCATGATGCTTGGTCCTTACAATTTATTAACATAAGAAAAAAAGAAGTTGAAATTATCAAATAGCCAGTCCAACTTTCTTTCAATGAGAGTTTTTTTTTTTTTTTTTTTTCATTGATTGAGTGATTTTCTCTAATGCAACATAACAGTCACACTAATGGAGAAAGATGGTTTATTGTTTCTCTATAAGTGGATGAGATTGTATCACATATATAATATCAAGGTGTTGGCTTCATTCTATCCACACATTTCACCTATATTTTAAATGCAAGGAGGTGGAAAAAGGAAGCAGGCTTTCTTAATGACATAACCACTTCAAATCAAATATTACACAATACACAACCTCAGCAAGAAGGCCAGCACAGTGCCTATGTCTATCACATGCCTGAATTTATGTATATTGTATAAGGAATAAGTCTTATCAACCTATTTATATTTGTATGTGCAGGTTTGTGCGAGCAACAAGAAATATACAAGTGAAGCTTCAGACGAATGACATATTAGTTTGGCATTCTTGGACAAGATATGCTTACAGTAGGAAGGAAAAATCTTGATAGAGTAAATGGTGGGTCAATATCTAGTGGGAAGCGTAACTGATGTGCCATGTTGCAAATGTCAGCTTGGTTGCTGAAGCTCTATTAAGAAGAAACCCGGACTGGTAAAAAACCCCTCCCCACCTCTCTTTGAAGAAATGCTCCTCTCTATGCATACATTTATATGGAATGTCAATGATATACTTAAGGTTATAGTTTTATCCATATATAACCATTTGCAAAAGGTGCACTCAATTACTATATTTTTAATAAAGGATGAAAAATCAATGTTTCTTCATGTGAAAATGCATAATCAACTTCAAGCCCTCAGAATCTCCATTACAAATATTGACTAATGCAGATAGCTTGCTTCCATATGGTATCCTATATTCAGTCCGAATAAAAAAAATCATGGTAGATGAATGCATTCATTCTCCTCTGTTGCACTCGAAACTATGCTATATATTGTTTGTATCCCAAACTCCTGGAAGTTGTTCAACTAGTCTGAAAAATAATATTTTAAAAACCATAAGTATCCATCTTGATTTCCCTTGACATTCAAATAAACTCAACTAAGCCTTAATACCAATCAAATTTGGTTTGGCTATAAATTCTTACATACTAATCTGTTAGGACATATGTGATTCATGTTAGGAACATATATCAATATTTATGTAGTTGGTTAATCTTTTGACAAAACGCACTTTACTTGTAATTGGGTAGATCTAGGATGTGTTTAATACTTCAAGAAACATGTTGTTCAAGTCTAGTATTAAAGCCATGAAGATTGGACCAAGAAACAAGTGAAGAAAAACTGTTTTTAAAAGCTAGCTCGACACCTCCTCGATACCTAACTATTTGTCGAGCTTCTTAAGCTTTTTCTTATCGCAATCTCGACAGCTTCTCGACACCTGGTGGATCGATCGAGAAAGATCCTGCCTCCTCGATAGCTTCTCAATAGCTATATATGTCGAAGTTTAAAGCTCGACACCTCCCGATCGATTGAGGTTATGGGAATTCAGATTTTCAGATCTGTTTTTTGGCCAACGTTTTTGTATTTGTGTAGGTTTTTTTTTTTTTTTTTTTTTTTTTTTTTTTTTTTTTTTTTCTATTGAGATTCGTGCATCATCAATAAGGGTGGCATTCATATATTGAAGAGTTCAGAGGTCTTATTCTCTCTGAAAGAAGTTACTGCGTCTTTTGCGCCTTAACGTTTTGTAACCAAGTGCTTCTTGATCTTTATTGTTGATGAAGTGAAGAACTTTGCAGCCAACGGTCTTCTTCTAGTTGGTGATTAAGTCGCGTACTGGGATCCGCGCAATTGGTTAGTCACGTATTGGGATTTGTGCATCATCAATAAGGGTGGCATTCATATATTGAAGAGTTCAGAGGTTCTGAAGCAGTAGAAGGTTTATGCTGTAAGTTCATCTATGGGGATTGTAGAGTCTAGGGACAAAGATTTTGTACTAGATCTAAAACTTCTCTTTATTATAGTGGATTTCTTTTCGGGAAGGTTTCCCCCTAGGTTTTTTTTATTGTGAAACTAGTTTGTTTTATTAGTTTTTTTGGGTCATCATATCTTGTCTTATTTATTTTTCTACTACATAATTTTGACATGTTATTGATGTTTGTTTGTTTTAACAAGTTTTATTCATAAAAAATCTAATTAACAACTTAGGTTTAAAACTTGTTGATTATATCAACCAGTGTCTAAATTTCCCAACATAATCATTTAAGATATTCAATAGAACCTCACTAGCTACATCCTTACCCCAAGTTGGTGAAAGAGACACTAGCCCCATTATTTAACTAGACAATCTTCCAGGTGGACCCAAAACTTCTAAATTAGCAGTCAAATTTTGTTATGGATGGAAGGTTGATTTAACACCAATGTTGCTCCATTACATTGTGCTGCTCATTCCAAGGAAATAAGTGATGATCTTGAACAAGGAAATCTAATGTCCAAAACTGAGGCTTTTCTAAGCTTCTTAATTTTTACAGATTTACAACTTGTGAAAATGCTCAAAAGCAATTTCCTGAAAGGCCTGCATAAATTCAAAAGAACTTAGTTTTGGTGATGATAATGTATAGGGCTTGAACGTTCTAGCAAATAATGTTGTGAACTCAAAACATGAAGACAAACTTCATAATTGGTGGTTTAAAGATGGTTCATTTCTTTGAATAGATCAATTTAGTAAAGTCATTCAAACTATTAAAAGTAAAGGTGAAAGTTCAATATGGGTATGAAACACCCTTGAATGTTTAGACCCCCAGATACAAAAATACCAATTCAAGCTTTATATCAAACAATTAATGTGCGGAATATGATACCAAGCTTATAACAGAATTGATAAAACAATTTAAGCCAAATATAAACACATCCACAGCAGTAAATATAAGGCAAAGATAAAGGAAAGAGAGATGCAAACACACGAACAACACACGATGTGTTATTGAAGAGGAAACCGAAGTCCTCGGCGTAAAACCTCTCCGCCGCCCTCCAAGCGGTGATAAAATCCACTAAAGAATATAGTTGGGATACATGAACAACAGAAGACTCTCCAAGCCTAATCTACCCAAGTACCTAAGCCCTCCAAGCTTCTTGCTTCAACGAGGTTACGCCGAACCTATTTCTTCTTTAGCTTCCCGGATTCTGCTACTTGACCATAGCATCAACCAATGTATATTGGTTCCTTCTCAAACTGCTTCCCTAAGCACCAAATGGACCTTCTCACAGACGTGGGTGTAGTGAGATAAGGGTTTGGTAAATAACCTCTCAAGGGTATGACAATAGAGAGGAAGAGAGTAGAGGAATTTGTAGAGTCTCTTTAAATGAAGATTGGGGATGAGGCAATCTTGTTTTTCTCTAAGGTTTTCTCTCACAAAATTCTCTCTGGAACCTCTCTCAATATGATGGGTATAAGGGTGTATATATAGTAGGGTGAGAAAGGAATGCAAAACGTCAGTTTTTGCCAAACAAGGCAAGTTGGCGACTTGGTCTCGCGGCTTGTCCAATTCGCAAGTTCAAGTCGCGACGTTATGGCCTGGCCAGTCTGAAATTTTTGTCTTGTAGCGTGACAGCTGGCGCGACCCTTCAGCTTCCCAATGTGCCTCTCACATGCCAGCTTTTGGCGGCTTACCAATCACGATCCACCCGCGAGCCCTAGCCGCGAACCTCTGTTTTTCTTGCACATTCTTGAGCTTTTCTTCACATCTTCTCACACATACCCTTACAATTTTCCTACCTAAATACAGGGTTGCTAAGTGCTAAATTACAAGCAAATTGGTCACAGAATAAAGCCAATTAAATTGTTGATTAAATTCAACCTTACAATCTCCCCTGTTGGCTATTCCGTGACAAAACCCTACAACAGACTCTAGACTTAAATGTGAGTTGGGAACAGTTGGAAAACTCACTTATACCTAACTCTAGATTCTGTAAAGCTTTTGAACATATGAATAAGTAACTCCTGAAACACAATAACATAGCAATATCATTGTATGCAGAAAACTTAATATGCATATGGAGCAAAAAAAACATGATCAAGCAAAAATGAATATAAGCATAAAAGCAATAATTCATGGCAAGATCAAGACCAGTAGTCACTTAAGCAAAAGTGATTACTATGTTCATTTACACAAGGAATGAACATCCGGACATGCAAAAATGATAAACTCAATTGAAGAGTATCATTTGCAAGTCCAACACTCAACCAATGCATAGAAACATATATGCATCTAGGAACAATCCTACACGGGTACAAGAGTGTTGTACTTAAGATAATGCAAGGCATTAACAAGTACCAAAGCACAAAGCACAAAGGCTGCATATGCAAAGTTTTGCAAATACATGGCATAAACCATAAAAGCCTACAAACAGTGCATAAGAACAAGAAACAACCCTCAAAACTTACAAAAGCAACAATGGGTACAAACATAAACATAAACCTTAACAACCTACAAAGGTACCAGGTACAAACAAAATATAAAATACTTCCCTTAGCATATCACTCCCCCTATCATGAATCATAGGAGCTATGATGAACTTGGAACATAAATACCTGTAACCTGAAACACTTGCACAAAACACATTAGACACTCAAGGTAAAGTAAGTAATAAACAGACAAGTATAATGTAACAAGTAAAAATGCGATCAAGAACATGATGTGAAACATGTGAGCAACTTGAACAAACACCAAACACCAAGACAAAATTTTCTTATTAACACAATGTCTTCTTCCCCTTGGTATATGCATCTCCCCTATGGAATATCTCTCCCCCTACGAATGTGCACGAGAAATGGAATTTCTCCCCCTAAGAATGTGCACAAGAGTCATATAGAAATGACAAAACTTTCCGGTATACTACTCTAGAGTATACTCTCCCCCTTGTGACACGAATAGACAAAGTGGTCAAGGAGAAAAGATGGCAAGAGATGAAAGTATGAACAATGACAATGACGCATGAGGAGTGCAATGATGCATGAGAAAATGAAGTTCAAACCTAAGATGAAATGAAATGCTACAAAGCATAAGGTAAACATGACATGCTAGGATGAAGAAACAAGGTATAGACCAATGCATGATAAGGGTAGCAAGGTGTGTGCAAGAGGTGGCTAAGTGCAATGCATGACCAATGCATGAAAAATGCACATGTGGGGTAAGGTGTGTTAAATACACAACCAATAAACCAAACATGTTCCAAATGAGGAAACATGAGAAACCCTAAAGTTTGATACTCATTGGAGTTCAAACAAGTGAGAAAATGCCTAAGAGGCATTTTATCAAACACTTAGTATGCACACTATGAAGAACAAAGTGAAACAATGCATGAACATCATGAAAACCACCCTTAATACATGTTCTTTTTGCCACAAGGGGCCAACATCCAAAGCAAATCATTAAAGGAAACCAATCCCATACAAAAATTTTGACAAAAATTAAGTTTTCCCAACCCTTATGATAAAAATCCCAACCAAGAGCACAAAACTCACTAAAACATAATCCAAGAATCCAAATCAATGAAAAGAGTTTAAAATTACCTTAGAGATGTTAAAGGAATGAAAAACCATTCAAATTGGTTGGGTTTTGATGTAAAAATATTGAAAGAGGGGNAAGTTTCCCATGAAAAAACTCTTTAAAAAGCTGATTCTAGGCATTTGGCGACAAGGCGAATCGCGAACGAGTTGCCAGCAAGCTGCAAAACCATTCTGCTTGAACTCGCGACTGGGCTCGCGATTGGGCAAGTCGCCAAAATGGGTCGCCAAATTTCGGAACTGGGACTCGTGACTGGGCAAGTCGCCAAAACGAGTCACCAAATTTCGCGATTGGGACTCGCGACTGGGCAAGTCGCCAAAAAATCTGACACTAGTTTTTCAACCCAGAACATGTTTAAACTCTGAAAAACAAAGTATGCACTAAACATGAACACAAAGAGTGATAAAAATCACCTCCAAAAGCATATAAAATGATCAAAAATCTTTTTCGATTAATCCATATAAAGCACACACACATCACATTTAAACAAGTACAATCGAACAAATGAATAAGGCATTCATTGAATATTAGGCATGTGTGTTGTGTGTGCGTACCCAGTGTGGAATAGTCCATAGTCTAGAGTGAAATTTCAATGATCAATTCAATCAAGTCATACACAACTAGTACTTAGTCAAGTGGTCTATCTCAATTATAGAAATGAACATATATGACCTCCCACAAGAAAATGATTACATATCTTTGAATTTTTTCATTTGGCTTCTTTACAATTCATATCAATTGATCTTTTTGAATCAATACATCTCATTTTAGAACTCGATGCCTAAATTTTTTTATATTTCAATTTGGTGAATAAGTCTTTGGCTTTTTGGGCATTATACATTTTATCTTGGTCGCTTTCCTTTTTTCATAGTCAAATACTAGTATGTGTGACAGGCTTTTGCAGCTCAATATCTCTTTTCATTTGGAGATTTACATTTGATGAGCTCTTTAAGCAAAAACAACAAAATAAAGAGTGGGAAGATATATAGGCACAAGTCTATTCATGTCTTAAAACCAACAAGACTATTGACTAATCATTCATGACAAGCTTGAAGATCAATTTACAACAATCACACAAAGATGTCAAGATTTTTCTCACAAAGATATAGGTGCATAAAGAACAAGCTAAGCTCGTAAATGCACAAAGCCATTTGTACGAAGGTACAAGACAAAACTCATATGTGATATGTGCTCAAACATATACGATCAAACTTTTTGAATTTTACACTTTTTATGTGGTTTTAGATTTTTTACTCACACAAAATTAAAACAAAAAGTAAGATCAAAACAAAAACAATGCATATGAATAAATGTAAGATGCATAAAATGCATGAAGATATAACATGCAATGCATAAAGGGTCCCACAAAGATCGAAAGAATTAGATTAAGGACCAAAAGAGCAAAAGCTCAACCATAGAAACCCTTCCTCATCCAAACGGAATGATTGTTTGGAATGGGTGTCTCATGAAAAGTGAGACGAGGGTTGGAAGAATGAGAACTGGAGATGCACATAGTTAAGGAGTTAAGAGCATTAAACACTTTTTTTAACAACATGTTATTTTCATTCATATTCGGTTTACTCTTTTAGCACAACTTCCAAGAGGCTCAAGTTTCTCTTTTTTTTTTATTCTTTTAAAAGCATAAAACTTAGAGCATTAAGATCTTAGATGACCAAAGATACCACAATGGTGACAAACAATGTGTTTATGTCCACTAGGCTTTTTGGGAAATGATCTAGCAACATGGTTTTGTTCTCTCTTCAACTTATAACATTGAGGTCTTATATGACCAATCACACCATAATGGTGGCAAGTTGGAACAAGCTTAGATCCATCCAAAGCCTTAAGTTGAGACCTAAATAAAGGCTTTGACTTAACAACCTTTCTCTCCATCTTTTGATTTCTTTTATGTGGAGAAATGTACACCGATTTGTCTTTTGGGGTAGAACGCACAATAGACACAAAATCGGGTACCACAATATGATTGCAACAAATAATTTCATCCATTTTAACAATAGGTTCAGCAATCAAACACTTGGCATGCATCTTAAGAGATTCATTTTCATATTTTAGCTCATCAACAAGTTTGTTAGACAAAACAAGTTTAGCATCCAAGTCCATATTCAAACATTCAAATTCTTTCAGCTTTTCAATAGAATTTTCAGCAAATTTCTTATATTTTTCAACCAATTTGTTGGATTCATTGAGCTTAGCAATCAAATCATCATTTTCACAAAATAACTTGTTCAAATCCTTATTAAACTTGTTAGCCTTTTTCTTTAAGAGTTTGATGTTAGGAATATCAATAATATCCAAAGATTCATGTAACATAGCATCACAATCATGAGGATTCACACTTATAGAGGCATTTTCACAAACACGTGGCATGTTACAATCAACACCAACCAAATCATACAAAGATGCATACATTGCAACATCCATGATAAATAACACAAGGGGTCAAGGATCACACTTAGGTATTTAAATCACAACAAGTGTACCCGCTCTGATATCAATTGAAAGTTCAAAATGTGTATAAAACACCCTTAAACGTTTGGACTCTAAATTATAAAATATCAATTCAAACTTATAATCAAACAGTTAATGTGCGGAACATGAACATAAGCCAATCACAGAATTGATAACTAATCTAAACCAAATATAAACACATCCATAGCAGTAAATATAAGGGAAAGATAAAGGAAGGAAGATGCAAACACACGGACACCACGCGATGTGTTATCGAAGAGGAAACCAAAGCCCTCGGCGTAAAACCTCTTCCCCGCCCTCCAAGCGGTAAATAATCCACTAAAGAATATAGTTGGGATACATGAACAGCAGAAGACCCTCCAAGCCTAATCTACCCAAGTACCTAAGCCCTCTAAGTTTCTTGCTCCAACGAGGTTACACTGAACCTATTTCTTCTTTAGCTTCCCGGATTCCGCTACTATACCATATCATCAACCAATGTATATTGGTTTCTTCCAAACTGCTTCCCTTAGCACCAAATGAACTTTCTCACAGACGTGGGTGTGGTGAGACAAGGATTTGGTCAATGGCCTCTCAAGGATGTGACAATGGAGAGGAAGAGAGTAGAGGAATTTGTAGAGTCTCTAAGGTAAAGATTGGGGATGAGACAATCTTGTTTTTCTCTAGGGTTTCTCTCACAAAAATTCTCTCTAGAAGCTCTCTTAAAATCGTGGGTATAAGGGTCTATATATAGTGGGGTCAGAAAGGAATACAAAGAGACAGTTTTTGCCAAACAGTGTAAATTGGCGGCTTGGTCTCGCAGCTTGTCCAAGTTGCGAGTTCAATTCGCGGCGTAACGGTCTGGCCAACCTGGAACTTTTGTCTTGTAATGCGACAGCTAGTGCGACCCTTCAGCTTCCTTGTGTGCGTCTCACATGCCTGCATTTGGCGGCTTGTAGCCACAAGCCCCCGTGAGTCCTAGCCGCGAAGCTCTGCTTCTTTGCACATACTTGACCTTTTCTTCACATCTTCTCACACACTACCCTTACAATAATCCCACCTAAATACAAGGTTACTAAGTGCTAAATTACAAGCAAATTGGCACGAAATAAAGCTAACAAGATGGTTGATAAATTTAAACCTTACATGTTCATCTCATAATATCACATCCAACTCATATTCAACAAGTCCATCACATACATTACATGTTCATCAAAAACAAGCATGCATGTTCATACTCATATACATGCACTTCCCTCACTACATCACCACAACACCACATATTCAAATGCATGACATGTGATTATGCATGTTTATGTGCTCATTCAAGCAGTTTCAAAACCTAATCATTCAACTAAACAAACAAAACAAATAAACACATTTCTAAAGAAGTGGGACTAATACACACGTCACTAAGTATAAACAGGAGCCTAAGCATGCATCTAATAAACTAACTTAAAAGGTAGAAAACAGCAAACAAATGAATTTGGATTCTTCTGGGTGATCCTGCATGTGTACGCAAGCTTGTGGAGTTTATAAGCAGGGGCAAACTTGCATATCCAACCCGACCTAGTAACATACAACAAACAAAAATTAAATTTAACCTAGCATGGTAATGACCTAGGAAAGAAAAAACCTAAAGTAGTAAAATAAAGCAAGAGATAAACATGAAAATAAAACAAAAGAAAAGGGAAAAATAAATACCTTGAGCAAAGATGCTTAATACTTGATTTTGATTCGCTCCTCTCGATCAATCTATCAAAACAAAAACTTAAGAGGGTTAATAAATGTTTTACTAAGGGGCTTAGTCCAAAAAATGGCCATGGCTAAGAAAACTTTAAGTTTGAAGGTGTTTTTTCTATTTTTTTTAAAAAAAAAAAAAAAAACTTCTTGAATCACTATTTTTCTAGTGATTTCAGTGTGTTTTGGGGAAAAAGAGCCTAGGAGGCCTTTTATAGTGTCAAGGAAAGTGGGGGAGGTGCAAGTTCGTTTCCAAGCGATGTGAGATTAGCTCTATACCAATTAAGCAGGCTTGTGAAGATGCATATATAGCACAAATCTATCCATTTTTATTACTGAATTTAACAGTTTTTATGTGTAAAGGAGGAGAGTTTCTTTCATTTTAAAAAGTAAAGGTACAATTTGAACCAAGATGGGAGGTCAGTGTGATTTCAATAAACCTCAAGGAAGGTTAATTCAATTTTCTCGTTTTCAAATTAGTAACATTATTAGAACAGATATTAGGCAATTAGTTGGTAAATTAAGTGTCTGTTTGGCACAAAACCTTTAACTTTATGATTTTTGCTTTGTCTCAACTTAAAAAAAAAAATATATATATATATATATCTTTTTTGAAAGTAAGCTAACTTTAGCTTTTGTCACATATTTTGCATAAAATCATATTAATTTTTTTTTGGGAACAATACAATACAAATAAGCTATCAAAAATTGTGTGATACTGATACCCAAATGGATGCAAAGTTTAATTTGGTATATGTTTACAAGCAATATAACAGAGATATTCTTACATAGATTTTATTATGAATGACAATTTAATTTCTTTCATTTTCTTCTTTGTGAATTTCAAAATGCATTATTAGCGTGGACAAACTTTGCAAACAACAAAAACACACATAAGTAATATAATATATATATATATATACATATATATATTGTGCTGATGTGGAAAATTGTGAGAGTTTCAGAAGTTTTGATTATATATATATATATAAATAAATAAAATTGTGAGAGTTTTAGAAGTTTCAGTTATATATATATATATAACTGGTTTCAGAAGTTTCGGTTATATATATATATATAACCGAAACTTCTGAAACTTTTACAATTTTCCACGTCAACACAATATTTAAATAATATTATCATTTTATTTAAATAAAATTACATAATATTTAAATAATATTATCATTTTGTTTAAATAAAATTATTTTTGTTTAGTCCAAACTTAACAAAGAATGAAATTCTATCTCTCTAACAAGTCCAACTTAAACTTAAACGTTGATAATTTATCTCAAAATTTGCAAGGTTAATCATGAACACTATAAAAGCAATGTAAACCCAATTTTTTTTTTAAAGCTGAGTAGAGGTATGAGCTCTTTTTATGTTATTTTCTTCTCCTCTACCTTTGTTAAAATATATATATATATATATATAATTTTTTTTTTATGGTTTTTCATGTATTTTTAAAAAGTAATTTTTCGTACATGAACCACCAAACTCTCTTTAGCTATTTTTTACAAGATAAAAAATCTTGCAATAATTGAAATTATTTTTTTGAATGTAACTCATCTTTCTTTTATATTTCTCAATTATTTAGTCATATATATTTTGTTTTGTTTTCAATAATTTTTAAGCAGTGAATCATCTAATTTTTTAATATTTTTTGGTTTTTTAGAAGTTTTAACATTTAATTTTTGAGTTATTTTTTTGCAATATTTAAAATTGTCTGACAAATTTTTTGTAAGCTATTGCACGTTCAAGCAATGGCTTTTTCATCAAATTGTAACATAAATTGAAGTCATACAAAAGCAAATCATGCAATGGTATAGTTTCTTAATCAATTTAAGATTTTATAAAATTATTTTAGTTTACTTCACAAATAAGTAGGTTCTCATGCATAGCAAGAGATAGCTACTAGTAATAATAATAAAATTAAGGGCATATATGACTGGCCCATTACCTATTAGAAATTGGGACAAATACATGAAAGACATCAATGACAGTTAATTTTTGCAGTGACAAAGGGTAGTCCCTTGAAGGCCCATTAACCCATTACCTGTTACAAATTGAGCAACCCAGACACTAGCCCCTTCTAAAAAAATGAGCATAAGCCCAAAGGTAGAGGTGTTTCTCTTCCTAGCTAGACTTTATTTTCTAACCGTTTCTTAAATTGGTAATTCAAATTAGCTGTACTTTTAAGAGTGTCTCTCCTACACTCTTAACATAATTGATTAGCTCATACTCAAAAAAGTCCAAAATCTAGACACTTATAGTAAAAGAACCATTCCGTTCATGAAGGATTTTCTTTTGTAACATTATTACTAGCGAATTCTAACAGTTCACACTCATTTGTGAATAATTAACTCTCTCTCTCTCTCTCTCAAAAAAAAAATGTGAATAATTAATTATCTTTTTATGAGATAGAACTTGTTAAGAGCCTCGTGATCGGTGGAAAATATTTAGGTACTAACAATGCTCTTTTCTCTCACATGAGGGATGGGTCCCTTGATGGGATCTATGCATATGTGACGTCCACCTCTGATGTGAGAAGAAGGAGCATTGTCCGCGAATTATCTAAAAAAAAATTTGTAGTTAGTGTATCTGTAATTTTAACATTTCACCCTCATTTGTGAATAGATAATTATTTGCCTCTGAACGTACTCATTACATTATCTTTTTTATATACATGTGTCTACATATTTTATATGATAGTTTAAACTTTAAAGTCTAATTTCTGCTCCCATTAGATTATTCTAATTTTCTTTATAAACTACTGAAGGTTAACACTTATCACTTCACTAAGCCCAGCTGGCGGTGGCCAGTAGTATGAAAATTATAGTAGGTTTGACTGGTTTGTATATAGTAATCACATGACTCGTTTTGTTTTCATCTTTCTTCTAACCACTGGAGCAATACGTGTAGTAATTAATAAAGTCGTCATCCTAAGTGTGAATCGGAGAAACACCATTGTGCACTTTTATTGAATTTTTGGAAAGTTGCTAAAAACTGTGCATTATCATCGGGCTCTAATACCATGTGATAAATAAATGATGATAATAATAGAAGTGGAAAATTCATAAAGTCCTCAATGAGCTTGCAGCCCAACGACACATACACTTATATTGGAAATTACTGTTTCATGTTATCAATATATATTCCACAAACACAATAACTGCGATATCAAATAAGAAATTCACTTTTTTTCAAGAATGTCTATAGTTAACCCACAAAAATATATAATTTGTACCAACAATGTACAAAGGGGTGTGAAACAATTAAAACCCTTCCTATATTACATGTGTCATGTACAATGGGTTTGCTTCTCCACCGCACCTAAAATAAATCATCTATATATCATATAAGCCTATGACCCTTTTGATAAATTCAACTATTTTTGTTTTTTTCTTACATTTCCTGCGGTTAGGTCTAGATGTGGACCACATATTACGTGACCAATATATGGATTTTTTTTTCGTTTCTGTGGGAATGATATATATGTTTAGCATATAAAAAATCAAAGTAAGAAAATTGAGGAACTATGCATTAAGTCAAAAGATTCTAAGATTGCATGTTATGGGATATGGTTGCATGGAAAGCATAAGAGCAAAATTCGTTACATATCACTAGCCTTCACCAGGAGTAACCTTGGTACATTGTCAAACATTTGAACTCTATAGGGACCCCCAGAAATTAATAATTGAATAAACAAGAAGTGAAGATATCAATTTTGAACTGCTTCTATGATAGGGTATATTTTAAGTGCTGATTGACGAAGGATCTGACGCAATAGGCTCTAGTATTCGTTATAAAAGGCCAAGAAGTCTTGTTGTTTGAACCATCCAAAGACGAAAGATGACTACTTCCAAATACTTCCTAGTGTTGCTCCTTGGAGTGGTGCTTCTAAGCACTACCTCACTTGCTGATCACCATGAGTCTCCCAAACATGAGCACAAACCTCCTAAGGGAGAAAAGCCACCCCCAAAACACAAGCCACCAACCTCACTCAATAAGGAAGAGAAGCCATTTCCAGAACACAAACCACCAACTCCAGGTAAGGGAGAGAAGCCACCACCACATGATCATCACCCTGGACACCTTCTATTGGAGTCTACTTCCATTGATGGCAAACATCCTCCAAAGGGAGAAAAGCCACCACCAAAACACAAGCCACCAACCCCACATGACAAGGAAGAGAAACCACTCCCAGAACACAAGCCACCAAAGGGCAAAGGAGAGAAGCCACCACCAGAGCACAAGCCACCCCACAAACCCCCAACTGCCAACTAAATGCATTGCTAAATCTTTAGAAATAAGAGCTACTGCTTATGTTAGCTATCTTCTCAGTCATTGTATTGAGCTATGTTCATGTTATGTACTCTACTCGTTTTAGTTTTTGTTGTAATTTGCTCAGTTGCTTATGAGTATTGACATGCATGCAGTTATGCTTCCTGGTACTTCTATTTCAATAAGTTACATCCTTCCTATATATAGATATAGAAGAACAAAAGATCACGTCTGCATTATTCTCGTAATGTTTCTAACTTTTTTTGGCATGTTTTCACATATCTCAATTGAGATCCTTGGTATATCAGATACAAGGAAATTAAGATCATTATTCTCATCAGAAAATATAAAAAAAATAATAATAATAATAATTTAAGGGCATTGGACTTGATATAATTATATTAAAATGAATTATTTGGTGGCACGTGGCCAAAACCAAAAATTCATTACAGTATAATTCCATGTGCTACTGGTGTCACTAAAAATAATTGAATTTTGAACTTGAGACCTCATTATTTCATGAAATTTTAAGAATCACTAGACCAATGTCTTATGATTGGAGCCATTATGTACTTATTAAGCGAAAGAGGAACTTGCAAGCTTGTTGCTAACACTGCGTAGCACAATGTCCTTCTAAAAGGTTGTTTTTAAATATTATTATTGTGGTGGCTCAGCCTAATGGGATGAAGGTTTTAGGCTGAGGTCCCCAATTTACTTGTATTGTAGATTAGAAATATCCAAAAATCGGAGGCTCTAAAAATGTGATGCAAGTTTTTATAGGAGACAAACGAAGGTCTTTCTTTTTGTTTGGCTTCCTTTCTCGTATTCCTACCCTCCTTGAGATGGTCACAATGTAACTGATCTCTCTTTACGAAATCCAGATTGGATTTCCTTCTCCCAGGGATATATATCTCCTCGCTACTCTCGTGCTTATCTCACTAATTTTCCCAATTTTCTCAACCTCTTGCCTCCTACCTATCAGTCTTTATTTATAGATTCCCCTTAGTGGGATCGTCATGTTGAGGGGGTTATTCTCCATGTTGGTAGGCCCTTCTGTGCTATATTCCTAACCAAATGGGACCTGCC
Organism: Quercus suber; assembly: GCF_002906115.3. Taxonomy (NCBI): domain Eukaryota; kingdom Viridiplantae; phylum Streptophyta; class Magnoliopsida; order Fagales; family Fagaceae; genus Quercus; species Quercus suber. The sequence goes on from NW_027069508.1 coordinate 324,744, forward strand.
ACTCGTGATTAATATGACCCTCTTCGGACTTGCATTAGGTGCCAATTGATGCTCGGCGGGTGGATTCCCCCAAGACATTATCTCCTAATCTCGTTATAATAGAAGATGTTTAATCAAGCTGTGATCTCGGACCAGTCCCATCTAAGAAATAGACTAGGTGCTTGGTTAGTAAGTAGGGCGAGATGAGTCCATTTAGGAAATGTGTCATGAGCTCGGTACAAGCCAATAGCTGTGGCCTGTACCATTATTATTATTTTAAGCAAGTAACAAGTTAGGCAGTATCAGCTATTCAAAATGTTTTAGAGGGTCCACTTAATTATTACCTAGATAACAATTATTCGGATTGATCGGCGCAATACCTTTCAATGGTTGAACTCAAAATAGAAAGCTAACTTTTAATCTTAGTAATCAAATTATTAAAAAAAAAAAAAAAAAAGTTAAACAGGAAAAAAAAAAGTTAAAAATTTAAAAAAAAAAGTTTAATATTTTTTGAGTGATTTAGAGGTATAACATGATGCAATAATCTAATTATTGTACTTGACATCCAATAGTCCAACACTAAGCAATATTTAATGAATTTAACTTCTGTATATGGACCAAAAGGCTAAAGCTAATTTTCAAGAATTTCATGAGCAAACTGCATACCTTTTTTTTCCATGTCCAAGAGTTCGTCCCACAAATTTACTGAAGTAGTATATATTTATGTCCATTCCACATCAATTAGTATTTCTGTATTCTATAAATGCCTATTCTCATGCATACACGTTTATTGGAACAAAAAAAAAGTAATTGCAATGTCATCAAAGTCATTGCAATAAGATGCTGTTGCAATGATTAAATAGTCGATGCGAGCTATTGAAATCAAATCGGTGGTAACAAGTTTGAGCAACAACCAAAAAAAAAAAAAAAAAAAATCATTGTAATAACTTTAGTCTCAATTGATGTTCATTCTAATTGTTCATAAAATCTAGACTGACCCAATATATGTCCAATTTGGGACTCAGCACATACCCGCATAATGCACACCCAACAAATCTAATTTAATATCCAATCAATTTAGACATCACAAAAAATCTGAAAAAGATCTAATGAAATGACATCATTTGTGTTTCCTAGTAGAAATTGCATGTGTGTTAGCCATGTTATACATCGCATAAAACAATTAAAAAAAAAAAAAAAAAAACACAATTTAGATATAGTACTTTATGTGTGCTTCCTCAGGTATCTCTTTTAAAATTGTAACACATATCTACTCAATCAAAACACTAAACAATGTGTAGTATAACTTACTTCACATTTTTTTTAAAAGTTACCATGCCTTTTGAGTAGAGTTGTAGTGTGTTTTTGTATTAAAATATTTTCCCTTTCTCTTATTTGTGTGTGTTTCTTAAAAAGAAAAGGGTACTTGTCCTACATTGCATAAGATAGTGTACATTGTGTGCAAAATAATTTGTTCCACCATTTTTTTAAAGTTATCATGACACTTTTGAGTGAAATTTGTGGTGTGCATTTATGTTAGAACTTCTCTCTCTCTCTCTCTCTCTCTCTCTCTCTCTCTCTGTGTGTTCTATTTGTTTCTTAAAAAAAAAAAAACTCGTGAGAAACTTCTAAATACCATATCTCTCTCTCTCTCTCTCTCTCTCTCTCTCTCTCTTGTGTGTCTATTTGTTTCTAAAAAAAAAAAAAAAACTCGTGAGAAACTTCTAAATACCATATTTGTGAGAAACTTCTAAATACCATACTCGTGAGAAACTTCTAAAAAAATATTTCTCTCTCTCTCTCTCTCTCTCTCTCCCTCTCTCTCTCGACGTTAACATATTCTGTTTCTCACCATCAATCTCAAACTTCTAAATACCATATGTTTCTTTCTTTTTTCTTCTTTTTCTCTTGTATGCGTTAAAACCTAGTTAGAAAACTCGTGAGAAACCACAAGATCCTAATCTCTCCAATTGGTCTGTTCTTACTCTTAATCTCAAACTTCTAAACTTTTGGAGAAATCAAGCTCTCTTTGTTCTTCTTTTTTCTCACACTCGTACTCTTAAATTTGTATCGGTATTTGAAGAAATCAAGATTTGCTTGTTGATTGTTAACACTCTAGAAACTAAAGAGTATGTTAGGTTTTTAGTTGAGTTACAATAGTAACTAAAGTGCCTATGTCTACTAGCACTAAATCTCTTGGATTCCAACACAACAAAAGTAAAAAAGGAAAATGCAACACAAAAAGAAGTATTGTGCTCAAACCCATAACTTTTATAAGAGGCATTGAACTTGCATCAGAGAACTGATTGAAGAAACTTATATTTAATGGGGAAAAATGATGTTTCTACAAAAGCCTTCCAATTTCGGTCCGTCAATGATTTCCAAAGATCGCCCCCTGTTGCATGAAACAGAGAGACAGAGAGAAGGAAAAAGTGTGAAATCCTCAGCATAGTTTTCAAACTCAAACAGAACCAAACCGAATGTTTTGACCGAATTAACCGAGAACTTGATTGAAATCCAGTTTTTTAGCATAGAGAACCGAGCATGCCTTCAAATCTGGTTCTGCATGAACCATGCGGTCCAACTTCGGTTCAAGCATGCCTGTTAAATAAGAAAAAACTAGAAAATGCGCTTATCAGGTTTAGAACCCAAGCACGGTCAAATATGTAGTTGGAGCCTAACCACTTAGCCAACCTTGCAAGTTGATGCTCAACAATAACAAAAAAAAAAAAATACTTGAAGTAAACTTAACACAATTTTTATTTTTATTTTATTTTTATAAAAACAATTTAATACAATTCTATTCTATTTAATTAAATTATCCATCTCTTACAAGGAATATAAAAAAATTATAATTAAAATCCTTCAAAGATATTCAACTTTACATCAAAAATTAATCATAAATTTTAATGTTTTCATGGTTATTATTTTATTTTATTAACTTTCTTATTTAATTATTAAATATATGCTTGAAAATCATTAAATTTCTCTTACATATATAGATATATTAGTCAATTTTGCTAGTTTTATAAATTTAATATTTATATTTAGGCTTTAATTAATTATGACATCATCACGATTTGACCCCGGTTGGACTTCAAAAACCTTGAACCTCTTCCTTTTACGGTTCAATAAATGGTCCGGGTTTCAAAACCATGATCCTTGGAGTTCCACCTACAATTTGAGATCCTATTAGAGAAACCCTACCATAAGGTGCTTAAGTCTTATTCAAGAGGGAATGCGTGCTTGATATACTACTAGCAAAGAGACAAGAGAAGGACTATAAAAGAAAGCATTTTCAGGTGAAGGAGAATGGTTTTTCTCCCGGAATTGGGTTTTTAATTCTCAAGATGAAATAGCAGTGCAGAGAGTGTTAACGTTGTTTAAAGTTTTGGTAAGTAGACAGGTGCCAGAATTTTAAGAATGGTATTTGAACGGAATTTAGACCCCTTAAACAACCAGATTGCGTAGCCTAGATTAATTAGCCAAGTTGTTACTTAGTCAAATTAAGCAATTCTAGGTTAAAACAATCCAAACAATCATATCAAGAATATAAAGCAGCGGAAAATAAATAACACAAGATATGATCACCCAGGAAACCACACGGTAAAAACCTGGGGAGGATTTGACCCACCGATCCTCAAGGCTAACCTGAATTCACTATGAAAGAATTGAAGTTCGTACAAAAGGACTACAAGCTCCCCGCTCGACTTCCTAATGCTACCCACCAGTAGAACTTCCTGACACGACCACGCGCAGGCTCCGAATCCACGGACTACTTCTTTCTTGAATTCTTCAATCAGCTACAAGCTCCCCGCTTGCTTTTCTTTTAAGTTCCAATGGTTGCAACAGTAATGATCTTCAAGATGTTGAAATAATCTCCACCATGAAAACCCTAAGTTTTGTGTAAAGGAAAGCTCCTCAAAGATCTCACACGAGATTCACACAAAACAGCAATGTATGAGCAACAATACAATATGGACAACCTTCAAAAACGTGGCTAGGGTTTTATTTATATACCTAGGGTAAAAACATAAAACCCTAAACGTTTAATGAAGTAGGGCTGAGTTGGAAATTCTGCAGAAAATTCAACCTGTGCGATTTTCGATCGATCGAGTCTATTCTTCGATCGATCGAGCCAGGCCGAGAGTCCCAAGTACTTCTGCAGCCACTCGATTCCAACTTTACAATATAAAACCAACTTTGAGCAAGTCTAAATAAGACTAAATACAATGTTTTGATCATGGTTTGCCAACATTACAAATTAGAGTTCTAAATACATAAAATCCTAAGACCTTAGAACCTAACAAACTCCCCCTTTGGCAATCCGTGACAAAACCCTAATTAACAGCTCAAAGTTTTACAAATAAAAAGCCCTTTACAAAGATAATGCTCATAAAATTCAATTCAGCCTAACTACTATCCATAGTTGCAAGTGTAGACAGCAGCTTAGTTGAATCAACCTGTATAATCCTGAAATACTCAACAAACGCATAAACGCATGTGTGACAGTAAAGAGTAAAACAACAGGTATAACATTCTTGTAAGATCCACACAACACAAAATAAAGACATATAAAAATGAACAAGTCATAAATATAAATCAATACGCAGTGAATCATAAAGCAACAAGAATCAATAAAAAATATCATGTATATCAATCAATGTTACTCCCCCTAACATGAATATCCCCAAAAATGATATACAAAGTGAAGCACATAGATACAATCTAAAAACTCCACAAGCTCCTCTAAAACAAAAAAAATCTCCCCCTAACAACAAAAACTCTACTACAAGTCAAAACTCCACTCCCCCTTTTTGTGACGGAATGCCAAAGGGCAATCACAAGTCGCCATCAAAAGGAGGTGGTGAGGGTGAATGAAGACGCGCAAGATCAGCTCGGAGAGCACGCATCTCATCCAGCAAGTCCACCAAAATCTGACCATGAGCCTGCTGAACAGTCATGACAGTCTCCAAAGTACGACGAACATCAAAGTCGGCCGAAGGAGGTGGAGGAACATCAGCAGCAGCATCATCATCACCAACAGGAATAGGAATATCCTCACCAGCCATACCTGCAGAAGAAGAAGGAGGAGGTGCACTACTAGAGGGCTCAGATCTAGGGTGTTTAGAACCAGCTCGAAGATGAGCGGCCCTCTGTCTAAGAAAAGACGCACCTAAAGGTCCTATCACATGGACGGGCTCAGAGGAAGGAAAGTCATCAAGACCAAGAAAGAGAAGAATCCTATGAATGAAAATAGGATGAACAAGAGCATGAGCAGTAGATGAACTCCTATAAACTTCATTCAAAGAACGAAGAAAAAGATGGGGAAAACTAATAGGAGCATCAGTAACAAGAGCGTACAGAAATACACACCTCTCAAGAGGAATGGTGTGAACATGGGAAATAGGCCAGATCGAATGACAAGCTATCCGAAAGAACAGATAGTGCAACCCAGAGAGCTCAGCAGAAGTGATCCGAGGATCAGAACCCCACTGGACAGTAGTACCAGTGACGTATGACAAAACATCGCTAATCTCGGGAGACTCATCATAAGGATAGACAGGATGCTGGACCAAAGGTACCCCTAGAGCATCAGCCACTACCCGAGGAGTAATGGTGTACTCTACGCCTCGTATCCAACTCTTAACTAGAGTGTTGGAATCATAGACGCGGATAGAGATGTTCGAATAGAACTCTCTAATCAAGGCAGAAGGTGGAGGAGGATCAGAAACATCCACCAAGGGTAACCAACCCCGACGCTCAAAATTTGCCCTAATGGCAGGATCAAGCTCATCTAATAGCACAGAACGCTCAGCCCAAATCTTTCTCTTAACGGTCAGTTTCTCAAAAGTCTCTTGGTTTTCCTCACTCGGAAACCTCTCACTATCAAAGGATGGAGGGGGTGAAGGAGAAGGTGAGGGAACACTCCTACGGGCTCTAGTTTTCCTAGGCATAGTGCTAAGGAAAGGACAGAGACACAAAGAGAAAAACACAAAGAAACAAGAGAAAACAAAACCAAGGGCAGACTGCAAATTAGCACAATAAATAATATAGAACAAAAATCTATATGATGCATGAACAATAAAATGTTGTGATGCATGATCTAAATGCAGTGACAAATTAAGTTTAATTGAGAGTAATTGGACAAAATTGGCTTGAACAAGGAATTTCTATCAAAAATCCCAAAAATTTGAAAAACCACTTGAAAATTTTGCAACAAATTGATGAATTAAGCATTACAAAACACAGCACATAGATTATAATGCTTAATTACACCAACACAACAAGCCAATTTCATCAAATTCTACCCAATTTAACAAAAGCCCCAATTCGGATCAAGAACAAACCCTAGAATTTTCAATTTTTCACAAAACACAAAATTGATCAAATTAACCACCAAGGATCATTAATATAATGTGTCCCCACAAAAACCCAATGATCAATTTCATAAAATAAGGTTTGAATCAACAGAAAATCCAAAAAGAATCAAGTCCGAAAATTACCCTTAAATGCATGGATTTATGCATGAAATAATGAAAATAACATCAAAAGGAAGGGCAAAAGAGTCTTACCGGCTTGAGGAAAGAGAGATTTTGCAAAAACAACGGAGGAAAACGACAAAAATCCTGAGGTGTGGAGCCTTGCCAACGCGGAGAGAGAGAAAAGTTTGAAAAAAATTTGAATAGAACCTTTGAAAAAGTCAGAACTGAACTTTTAAAAAGCTTTTCCACGATATTCGATCGATCGAAAATTACATTCGATCGATCGAAAAGCACAGTCATTTTAAGACAAATGAGAGCACTTTTTCGATTGATCGAAAAATAGGTTGGATCGATCGAAATGGGCAGAGGCTCACTAAATTTTGGAAAAATCACAGTTTTTGAAAGACACAAGCCGAATTTTGAAAATAACTCCTCAAAGCATTAAATTGAAGAAACAAAATGCATGAGTATGAGATGGAATGCTTTTTCAAAAACCCAAAATTTTGAACCCAATATTCTTAAACAAATTGCAATCAACCTCCCATTATATTTTCTCAAGCAACAAATATGTTGTGCATAAATCTCAAGATATTTTCAAACTTGGTTGGTCAGACCAAAAACACACACTAGCATGTACAGTGTTTAACAAAGAGTAACTTGTGTCGTGTGTGATACTAGCAAAAACTTGAGATACATGTGAGGTGATATGTGAATAGCAATCAATCACAAAGTCTACAAAATTCATCACATAGAATTCAAAAGAGACTATCACCTAAAGAGTTACATCCTATAACTCCCACATCTCCTAGAACAAAAGCTTGCAATCATGTAAGTTTCTTGTATTTTTGCCTCTTATTTGCATGAGATGGCATTCAGCCTAATAGTACACACCGGTTTGAATTAAGTGAATTGGCATCAAGCCTAATAGTACACACCAGTTTTAATTTATTTTGAGGCTACACCTTATGTTCTTTTTGTGCATGTGCTACACTTTCTCGAGCACAGAATCTTATGATATGCACTAAGGTGTTCATGATTGGCTAGTGAACAGTGGTGAGATGGTTATTTATGCCTTTCTCAAAAGGATCAAGTCCGACAGTCAAATAACATGTGACTTCAAGATTAAGACAAAGTGATAAACACCATAAACATCTTTCCCACACAACATGCACTACAAAGCTCAAACTAGTAAAGTGCAATAAAGTAAGCTCATCCAAGCTAAACAAGGTACATAAGACATGTTATGTGTAAATAAATTGACCAACCTTGTTTTTCAAAAATCAAGAACATTATGTTCAACATAAATTTTGCTTCCTTCTTTTCCTTTTTTTTTTTTTTTTTTTTTTTTTTTTTAAAGGAAAACAAATAAATCCTAGAATGAAATGCATGAATGTAATGCAATGCAAGTCCTAGAACAAAGAAAACACAAAAAAAAAAAAAAAAACAATGGTCACAAAAGAATAGAGCAATGAAGCACAAGGACCATGTCAGAAAGACTCAAGTATTTCGAGTCTTTTGCATCCAAAACTTTTTAGATGCACCATGAGCATTGGAGTTCTTATTCACATTTGAGTGATTCCCAACTCCATGATTGGAATAAAGGTTTAACACCTTTACCAATTCACCAATTAATGCCATAGGATCTTGTGCTTGAGGCACAGGCACTTTTGGTTTATTTGCTCTCTTATCAGCTTGAAGCTTGTAACAGTTAGGACGAATATGTCCAGACTTACCACAATAATGACAAACCCACGCAGGTTTACCATGCATCTTGTCCTTAGATTTGGTAGGCTCCTTAGGTTTAGATTCTCTTAAGTCTACCCTAGTCTTCTTAGGTGGTGAAACTTCTACAGGTTTAACTACCTCACTCACAGGTGGTTTGACAGTATCACTCACAACCTCACTCACAGAAGGTCCAGAAGAAGAAGAAGGAACAAAAGTAGTGGAATGTGGTCCAGTATCAAAGATGCTTTCAACATATCCTAACCCAGTTTTATCAGAAGGATACTTTTGAACATTCAGCATGTGATCAAGTTTAGAACTAGCAGATCTAGCAACAGATAAATCATGTTCCAAAGTTCTAACTTTATCAAGCAAAAGCATATTCTCAGATTTAACATTATTCAAAAGTTCATTTGCATCAAACAGTTTAACAAGCAAATTTCTCTTTTCAAGCTCAAGAGAATCAATTTTCTTTAGGCCAAGATCAACTTTCATAGCATCCTTTGCAGCAATTTTGCAAAGTTTGTTATAGGCCTCTTGAAGATCTGCATCTTCAGAGAGTTCCCCATCAGAAGGGTTCTCTTCAGCAGATATGCCTTCATTGACTATAGCAGTAGCCGTGAAAGCAATGAAGTTTCCATCCTCGTCACCACCGGACTCATCATCAGAAACCTCATTATCACTAAGGGTTACAGCCATAGCTTTACCCTTAGTCCTTAAGAATGTAGGACATTCAGATTTCACATGACCATACCCTTGACAGCCAAAACACTGAGGACCCAAAGAGTTATTAGAAGATTGACCAGAATTTTCTCTAGGTTTTTCAAAATTGTTAACCTTAGTGGGATCATTCTTCCTAAAATTTCTAGGTTCAGCAGTGTAAGTACCTCTTGCCTTTCTATTTGTATTCCTAAGAAAGTTCTTAAAGTTTTTGGCAAGATAGGCAATCTCTGTAGCAGAGAGCTCATCATCAAATCCACCACCATCAACATCATCAACTGACTTAAGAGCCATTGATTTGGATTTGTTCACTTTAGGTAGGTCAGACTCATAGGATTGAAGAGATCCTACAAGCTCATCAACAGGGATGGAGTCCACATCCTTGCTTTCAGTTATGGCAGTCACTTTGGGTCTAAAGTCTTCAGTTAAAGATCTAAGAATCTTCCTAACAATCTTAGGTTGATCATAGATTTCACCCAAATTAAAAGCAGAATTAACAATATCATTCAGTTTGGCATAAAATTCATCAAAGGATTCATCATCAGACATCCTAATGTTTTCAAACCTAGAAGTTAATTGCTGCAGTTTGTTTATCTTAACTGCCTTTGTGCCTTCATGCACAGTTTGGAGGATTTTCCAAGCAGTATGAGCAACCTCAACATTAGAGATTCTCTTAAATTCCTCCATAGAAACAGCATTAAAGATAGCATTCATAGCTTTGCTATTGAAGCTTGCTGCTTCTTTTTCAGAAGTTTGCCACTCACTCACAGGAGTAGCGGGCTTCTCCCATCCGTATTCAACGGAATTCCAAACCCTTTCATCAATGGATTTCAGGAATGCTTTCATCCTTACTTTCCAATAGGCATAGTTGTTCCCATCAAAATGAGGAGGAACAAACAGAGAGTGTCCATGCTCCATGACAACAGGGGTCAAGGATCAGCTCAGAGATTAAAAATCTCAAACAAAAAGAGCTACCAGCTCTGATACCACTTGAACGGTTTTAGACCCCTTAAACACACAGATTGCGTAGCCTAGATTAATTAGCCAAGTTGTTACTTAGTCAAATTAAGCAATTCTAGGTTAAAACAATCCAAACAATCATATCAAGATATAATGCAGCGGAAAATAAATAACACAAGATATGATCACCCAGGAAACCACACGGTAAAAACCTGGGGAGGATTTGACCCACCGATCCTCAAGGCTAACCTGAATTCACTATGAAAGAATTGAAGTTCGTACAAAAGGACTACAAGCTCCCCGCTCGACTTCCTAATGCTACCCACCAGTAGAACTTCCTGACACGACCACGCGCAGGCTCCGAATCCACGGACTACTTCTTTCTTGAATTCCTCAATCAGCTACAAGCTCCCCGCTTGCTTTTCTTTTAAGTTCCAATGGTTGCAACAGTAATGATCTTCAAGATGTTGAAATCATCTCCACCATGAAAACCCTAAGTTTTGTGTAAAGGAAAGCTCCTCAAAGATCTCACACGAGATTCACACAAAACAGCAATGTATGAGCAACAATACAATATGGACAACCTTCAAAAACGTGGCTAGGGTTTTATTTATATACCTAGGGTAAAAACATAAAACCCTAAACGTTTAATGAAGTAGGGCTGAGTTGGAAATTCTGCAGAAAATTCAACCTGTGCGATTTTCGATCGATCGAGTCTATTCTTCGATCGATCGAGCCAGGCCGAGAGTCCCAAGTACTTCTGCAGCCACTCGATTCCAACTTTACAATATTAAACCAACTTTGAGCAAGTCTAAATAAGACTAAATACAATGTTTTGATCATGGTTTGCCAACATTACAAATTAGAGTTCTAAATACATAAAATCCTAAGACCTTAGAACCTAACAGTATTTATTAAGAAACCACATCTAAAAGATTGTATCTAAATTTTTTCCTTAAAAAATTAAAAATGAAATATATATTTCTTTCAAGTAGATCATTAACTTGATACATAAATTAGGTTTAGCTATTTTCCTCACGTGTAAGATGAGAAAATTCAGATAAATGATAAGAGATTCATCAAAATTCAAAATTCCAATAGGTGAATGAATGGATAACTCACCATGAAAATCTGTCTTTTTTTATTATTCTTTATGAATATCCATGAGATGATTTCATATATCATTCAAGAACTTCCCTTACAACTTGCATTTTAATCTCTTGATCACATGGTAATTCATTTTCACGAATTCTAATAATATCCATACAACCCATGATAGGTTGTATTAATTGCATCCTCATCGTTGCATTTATTTTTCTTTCGATTTGTTGCCGTGTGACTTGATCTATTTTCTTTCTTTCCCTCTCGTTAATTTTAATCTTTCATTGTGAATGCACATTGGTGTTACTGTAATTTAATTGTTTGTTGGATGAGTAAATTTGTTTATATCGATCAGTATATATGTACTGTTAGGACATATATGTTTTAACTTGTTTAAGAACATATGTCACTTAGTTATGTAAATTGGCTAATCCTTTGACAAAACGCACTTTGCTTGTAATTAGGTAGTTCTAGGTGTTTTTAATACTTCAAGAAACAATGTTTCAAGGTCAAGTGTTGAAGTCATCAATTCTGTTCAAGAGAAAGCAAGTTGAAGTGCAGAATTTTTAAAGCTCGACACCTCTCGATAGCTACCTCGACACCTGTTATCTGTCGAGATTTAAAAAGTCAGATTTCCAATCTGATTTTCTTGGGATCCGTGAATATGTTTTTGGGCCTTCTTTTTTGTTAGGTTCTAAGGTTTTAGGATTTTATGTATTTAGAACTCTAATTTGTAATGTTGGCAAACCATGATCAAAACATTGTATTTAGTCTTATTTAGACTTGCTCAAAGTTGGTTTAATATTCTAAAGTTGGAATCGAGTGGCTGCAGAAGTACTTGGGACTTTCGGCCTGGCTCGATCGATCGAAGAATAGACTCGATCGATCGAAAATCGCACAGGTTGAATTTTCTGCAGAATTTCCAACTCAGCCCTACTTCATTAAACGTTTAGGGTTTTATGTTTTTACCCTAGGTATATAAACAAAACCCTAGCCACGTTTTTGGAGGTTGTCCATATTGTATTGTTGCTCATACATTGCTGTTTTGTGTGAATCTC
>NW_027069508.1:343450-370787 GCF_002906115.3 Quercus suber
ATCTCTGTTTAAGCAAATTGTGATCAACAGACGAAGTTCTTGACCTAGTTCATCTTCCATCAAGAAGTTGCTGTGTATTTGCACCATAGGGTTTTGTAACCAAGCATCTTCCTGCTATTCATCAGAAAGGATGATCTGAAGAACTTTGCAGCCAACCATTCTTCATCAGTTGGTGTTCTGAAGTCGCATACTTGGATCCGCGCATTGGTTAGTCACGTACTTGGGAGCCGTGCATCAAAGGTGGAGACTGTCACTACAGATCAAGTCCAATTGGGTATTGGGGTAAAGGTTCAACTGTAGGTTGGTAAGGTACTTGAGATTCCTTTACTTGTAACCGCTTGATTTGATAATAGTGGAGTTTCGGGAGTGGTGACCTGAAAATCACCCGGTGGGGTTTTTGCCATTAGGGTTTTCCCCATTCGTAAACAAATCACCGTATTATTTATTTTTCGCTGCATACTTAGTTGATTAGTGATTTGTTTGTGCTTCCATAAAATTGTATGATTAATTGATTAATTAATTACTTGTCTAAATTAATTAATTAGGGTTAATCACAAGGGGTCATTCATATTGTGACCTATCATGTACTCAGAGGACGGTTCTTAAACTAGGGGAGGTAGGTTCCTAATATCCTCTCACTATGTAATGTAGCCTCCAATCTTACCTTAGGGGATGGAGATAAGGTTTAACTATTTAATTTCCTCTCTCTATATATATATATATATATATTCATTCATTTGATTGTAAGTTGTAACCATGAAACAAAACTTTAAGCTTTCTTTTATTAGATTATACCTAGGACTAAAGCTTTGAAATATTCTTCTCCAAAATCCTTTTGTAATTTATTTCATTTATTAATAATTTATCTTTTCAAAAAATTTTTAATTTTCTTTTAAGTAAATTTGTAAATTAAATTAACAACTCCATATATGATGATCTACAAAACTACAATCTCTACCTTGAAGTTTGCCACAGGAAGGCTGTGAATAATCTTGTAATACCTTTGGGCCTCCATTATCACAAATATATATATATATATATATGCAATTATGATCCTTGTAACTCCTTCATGGTGTCATAACATCTGATGATCTTTGCGTGTGCGCGTGTGCACAGTCGCATTTGCACCATAATCTTCTTTTCTTTCTATTTTTTTGCTATTTACATTTTATGAATCTTGGATTACCTTTCGCAGTTTCTAATATTATTTTTTGTCATTTTTTTTAGAAATAATTATAACATACTGTTAACTCTGCAGCTTGAACTCTTTTCTCTCTAGACTTCCAAGCACTTTGTGCATGGAGATGTGCCAATTTAATTACAAAGCCTTTGGCAATATTATTTTTTGTCATTAGACGATGATTTTGATTTTTTTTTATTTTGGGTATTAATAATATTTTGTTTATTTGGATTTTGCATTAGCCAATCACTCCTTTTAAGTCCAGACAAAGGTCCTACCATGACTACAACATTCAGCTAATTTATTTTAGTTTTTTTGCCTTTTTCTCCACCGGCACCCATCAATGTCAAAATCTATATGGGAAGTCAAGAAACGCATATGCGTAATACATAATTTTCAACCATACATTATCTTAGTTTGGCAAGACACTGCAAAATCTTCGGAAAGGACAAATGTAGTGGTCCACCTTTTCAATTCCTAACAAAACAGAACGAAATTATTATTTTTTATTATAAAATTACCACCCACGGACTTTGATTAATCACACCAAGTTGCACCGACTCCAACCAAATAATAAAAATAAAAATAAAAATTGCACCAACCCTTTTAATTTCCCAAGATCATGCATTAAAAATGTATGGTCCATGTGCATGTTGAAATTTGCTAATACAGAGCAGTTTAACTTTTAAATATAACACATGATGAAAAACTGTTTGTAAGTCCAAAAGGAGATATTTTATAGGACCCGGCTTGTGTCTAGTGAAAATTTTCACTGGACACGTCCAATGTGTCCACTCTTGGACACGTGTCCAGTGAACATGGGCGACTCCATGACCAGCTTAGAGGGTTCAAATGAACCCCCTGACTTGGTCCCAAAAGAAACATTATATATTATTTTTAATTTTTTTTTATCTCTATAATAAAAATTTTGAACACCCTTACCTTATGTTAAGCCCAATTGAAAAAGCTTGAATATGATCCTTAATTTTTATGTTTTTTCAGTTTTTCTCTATGTCCAATCAAGTAGTTTGATAAGTGCTTTACACATTTTAAGTCCAAGAAATATTTTTCTACACTTCAAAAGCAAAACTTTATTACAAGAGTATTATTTTTCTTAGTTTCACGCTTACTCTCTATTAGAAGTATGTGTGGTTAAATCATTAAATTTACTGTATTCCAATAGCTTAAACTTTTGGGATAATTGGTAACTGAACACTCTCAACCATACTCCTAAGTGTGTTACTATTCTTATTTATTCTATATTTTTATTCAATTAATATAGCTTATGAATATAATAATTTATTATTAATTTGTTAAAAATGTATGATCAATTATTTAATTCTATTTGTTTATGTGTCCAATGATTATTATCTAAATGAACTTTAAACTGTTAGTCACTTCTTAGACTATTGTATATCATAGTTGTATTGTATATAACATGGAAGCTGTATATATAGAAAAACAAACAAAACAAAACAAAAAATTATTTATCTGATTTTTTATTCGTCTATCTCTTACCAACAAATTCCTGGCTCCGCCATTATTGACCTCCCTAGAAAAAAATTTTGGAACCGCCACTGCCAATAGAAACTTTCACCGAACACAAGCCACACCCTATTTTATATTCTTACAATGTTACTTTTTTTTTTTATTTTTTTATTTTTTATTTTGCTAGTTGTAAACTTCCACCGTAAAATTTGGGTATTTGCATTACTTCCTAAAGTTTTAAAATTTGAATTTTACCTTTTAAAGTTTTATTCTATTTGCATCAGAGGCTCCTTCGTCCATATTTTTCATTAAGTACTAAATAAACTTGTTACGCGTGTTTAGTTTGTCCAACAAAATAATGCTATATCATTTTTGTATCCTAAAAAAATTTAAAAATAAAAAAATGATGTAACATAATAAAAATAATATGACATATTTTTATTGGACAAACTAAACACGTTTTACAAGCTTATGAGACACTTAACAGAAAATATAGATAAAGACGCTATTGATGCAAATTGAATAGAACTTTAAATTGTAAAATTCAAACTATAAAAATTCAGTGTATATAATTCAAACACTTTTAACTTTAAGGGTGTAGTTTGAAATATATAAGACGATGAAAAACTGTTTAAAACTCCAAAGGCAATTAGTTATTATATTCTTACCTCTCAAAGCTTCTGTCCACTCTACCATATATATATATATATATATTTTTAATTTATTTATGAGAAAGTCACTCGACTTTAACCTCACTGTTTCAATTTACCATTTTCAAATCAAAGGGACCCAAAATGGACCCCTCGTCACCTAAAATCTGTAATACGTAACTTTTTTTCCAAACTTATGAAATTAATGGATGAAACTACTTGATACTGTGCTGCCGACGAGGGCCCACAATAGGCATTATAAAATGGCATCTACTCTTCTAGTTTTGAATCATCAGTAGCCAATATGTCTAGCACAAGCTTACTAGTGTTGTTTCTAGCAGTGGTGCTTCTCACCACTCCATCCAATGCTGATTATCCAAAGCCACCTCCATATGAGCACAAGCCCCCCACTCCAATTCAGAAACCTCCCCCAACTGAGAAGCCACCAACTCCTATTTACAAGTCTCCTCCGGTGAGCAATCCAACCCCTGAACATAAGCCACCAACCCCAGTTTACCAACCCCCCAAACCATCGGTGCCAATTCACAAGCCACCAACCCCAATTTCTAAACCTCCAGCTCTACCTCCCAAAGTAGAGAAACCACCAGTGTATAAGCCACCAACCCCAGTTCAGGCACCTCCTAAGGTAGAGAAGCCACCCACTAGTCTACCTCCCAAAGTAGAAACTCCAGCACCCCCAAAGCACTTGCCATCACCACCTTATGGTCACTATCCAGGACACCCACCAGTGGAGAAAGGTCAAGATCCTCACAAGCCACCCCGCAAGATTCTGCCTCCTCCAACACCATACAAGAAGCCACCTTCTTCTGCCTAGAGGCTTTCATCACCTATCCATTACATCTGNATTTATTTTTCGCTGCATACTTAGTTGATTAGTGATTTGTTTGTGCTTCCATAAAATTGTATGATTAATTGATTAATTAATTACTTGTCTAAATTAATTAATTAGGGTTAATCACAAGGGGTCATTCATATTGTGACCTATCATGTACTCAGAGGACGGTTCTTAAACTAGGGGAGGTAGGTTCCTAATATCCTCTCACTATGTAATGTAGCCTCCAATCTTACCTTAGGGGATGGAGATAAGGTTTAACTATTTAATTTCCTCTCTCTATATATATATATATATATTCATTCATTTGATTGTAAGTTGTAACCATGAAACAAAACTTTAAGCTTTCTTTTATTAGATTATACCTAGGACTAAAGCTTTGAAATATTCTTCTCCAAAATCCTTTTGTAATTTATTTCATTTATTAATAATTTATCTTTTCAAAAAATTTTTAATTTTCTTTTAAGTAAATTTGTAAATTAAATTAACAACTCCATATATGATGATCTACAAAACTACAATCTCTACCTTGAAGTTTGCCACAGGAAGGCTGTGAATAATCTTGTAATACCTTTGGGCCTCCATTATCACAAATATATATATATATATATATGCAATTATGATCCTTGTAACTCCTTCATGGTGTCATAACATCTGATGATCTTTGCGTGTGCGCGTGTGCACAGTCGCATTTGCACCATAATCTTCTTTTCTTTCTATTTTTTTGCTATTTACATTTTATGAATCTTGGATTACCTTTCGCAGTTTCTAATATTATTTTTTGTCATTTTTTTTAGAAATAATTATAACATGCTGTTAACTCTGCAGCTTGAACTCTTTTTTCTCTAGACTTCCAAGCACTTTGTGCATGAAGATGTGCCAATTTAATTACAAAGCCTTTGGCAATATTATTTTTTGTCATTAGACGATGATTTTGATTTTTTTTTTTATTTTGGGTATTAATAATATTTTGTTTATTTGGATTTTGCATTAGCCAATCACTCCTTTTAAGTCCAGACAAAGGTCCTACCATGACTACAACATTCAGCTAATTTATTTTAGTTTTTTTGCCTTTTTCTCCACCGGCACCCATCAATGTCAAAATCTATATGGGAAGTCAAGAAACGCATATGCGTAATACATAATTTTCAACCATACATTATCTTAGTTTGGCAAGACACTGCAAAATCTTCGGAAAGGACAAATGTAGTGGTCCACCTTTTCAATTCCTAACAAAACAGAACGAAATTATTATTTTTTATTATAAAATTACCACCCACGGACTTTGATTAATCACACCAAGTTGCACCGACTCCAACCAAATAATAAAAATAAAAATAAAAATTGCACCTACCCTTTTAATTTCCCAAGATCATGCATTAAAAATGTATGGTCCATGTGCATGTTGAAATTTGCTAATACAGAGCAGTTTAACTTTTAAATATAACACATGATGAAAAACTGTTTGTAAGTCCAAAAGGAGATATTTTATAGGACACGGCTTGTGTCTAGTGAAAAATTTCACTGGACACGTCCAATGTGTCCACTCTTGGACACGTGTCCAGTGAACATGGGCGACTCCATGACCAGCTTAGAGGGTTCAAATGAACCCCCTGACTTGGTCCCAAAAGAAACATTATATATTATTTTTAATTTTTTTTTATCTCTATAATAAAAATTTTGAACACCCTTACCTTATGTTAAGCCCAATTGAAAAAGCTTGAATATGATCCTTAATTTTTATGTTTTTTCAGTTTTTCTCTATGTCCAATCAAGTAGTTTGATAAGTGCTTTACACATTTTAAGTCCAAGAAATATTTTTCTACACTTCAAAAGCAAAACTTTATTACAAGAGTATTATTTTTCTTAGTTTCACGCTTACTCTCTATTAGAAGTATGTGTGGTTAAATCATTAAATTTACTGTATTCCAATAGCTTAAACTTTTGGGATAATTGGTAACTGAACACTCTCAACCATACTCCTAAGTGTGTTACTATTCTTATTTATTCTATATTTTTATTCAATTAATATAGCTTATGAATATAATAATTTATTATTAATTTGTTAAAAATGTATGATCAATTATTTAATTCTATTTGTTTATGTGTCCAATGATTATTATCTAAATGAACTTTAAACTGTTAGTCACTTCTTAGACTATTGTATATCATAGTTGTATTGTATATAACATGGAAGCTGTATATATAGAAAAACAAACAAAACAAAACAAAAAATTATTTATCTGATTTTTTATTCGTCTATCTCTTACCAACAAATTCCTGGCTCCGCCATTATTGACCTCCCTAGAAAAAAATTTTGGAACCGCCACTGCCAATAGAAACTTTCACCGAACACAAGCCACACCCTATTTTATATTCTTACCTCTCAAAACTTTCCTCTGCCCTACTTAACTTTTTTTTTCTCCCCTTTTTTTGATGTTGAACTCTACTTGACTTCACTGTTCCAATTTCCAATTTTCAAATCAAAGGGGCCCAAAATGGACCCATCGTCACCTAAAAGTATGTAATATGTTACTTTTTTTTTTTATTTTTTTATTTTTTATTTTGCTAGTTGTAAACTTCCACCGTAAAATTTGGGTATTTGCATTACTTCCTAAAGTTTTAAAATTTGAATTTTACCTTCTAAAGTTTTATTCTATTTGCATCAGAGGCTCCTTCGTCCATATTTTTCATTAAGTACTAAATAAACTTGTTACGCGTGTTTAGTTTGTCCAACAAAATAATGCTATATCATTTTTGTATCCTAAAAAAATTTAAAAATAAAAAAATGATGTAACATAATAAAAATAATATGACATATTTTTATTGGACAAACTAAACACGTTTTACAAGCTTATGAGACACTTAACAGAAAATATAGATAAAGACGCTATTGATGCAAATTGAATAGAACTTTAAATTGTAAAATTCAAACTATAAAAATTCAGTGTATATAATTCAAACACTTTTAACTTTAAGGGTGTAGTTTGAAATATATAAGACGATGAAAAACTGTTTAAAACTCCAAAGGCAATTAGTTATTATATTCTTACCTCTCAAAGCTTCTGTCCACTCTACCATATATATATATATATATATTTTTAATTTATTTATGAGAAAGTCACTCGACTTTAACCTCACTGTTTCAATTTACCATTTTCAAATCAAAGGGACCCAAAATGGACCCCTCGTCACCTAAAATCTGTAATACGTAACTTTTTTTCCAAACTTATGAAATTAATGGATGAAACTACTTGATACTGTGCTGCCGACGAGGGCCCACAATAGGCATTATAAAATGGCATCTACTCTTCTAGTTTTGAATCATCAGTAGCCAATATGTCTAGCACAAGCTTACTAGTGTTGTTTCTAGCAGTGGTGCTTCTCACCACTCCATCCAATGCTGATTATCCAAAGCCACCTCCATATGAGCACAAGCCCCCCACTCCAATTCAGAAACCTCCCCCAACTGAGAAGCCACCAACTCCTATTTACAAGTCTCCTCCGGTGAGCAATCCAACCCCTGAACATAAGCCACCAACCCCAGTTTACCAACCCCCCAAACCATCGGTGCCAATTCACAAGCCACCAACCCCAATTTCTAAACCTCCAGCTCTACCTCCCAAAGTAGAGAAACCACCAGTGTATAAGCCACCAACCCCAGTTCAGGCACCTCCTAAGGTAGAGAAGCCACCCACTAGTCTACCTCCCAAAGTAGAAACTCCAGCACCCCCAAAGCACTTGCCATCACCACCTTATGGTCACTATCCAGGACACCCACCAGTGGAGAAAGGTCAAGATCCTCACAAGCCACCCCGCAAGATTCTGCCTCCTCCAACACCATACAAGAAGCCACCTTCTTCTGCCTAGAGGCTTTCATCACCTATCCATTACATCTGAGATTTAGGGTGAACGTGGATAGATTAATCACTAGAAATAAGAGCTTAGCAGTACTCATATTATGATTCCTTGTGTGCGATGACCTGATGATTAAGAATAAGCTTACTTATATATGTCATTAGTCATTGCAGACTTGCAGTGTTGCTTTCTGTTTGTAACTGCAAAGCATGATATCAATTTTCTAATTTAAAGCAATGAGTTTCATCACCAATATTTTATAGCTATTGAGAACTTATAAATATATACATACATATATATATATATATATATATATCAATGTGTTTATGCTTTATACATACTAATTACTGGCTCATGACAATTCATTTTCTTTTTGCTTCGTGGAGATTTTGTTTAGTGGAAAGAGAACTCAGCAATGTCACATTCCGTACGTACTATAAATGATGACATAATAATAAGGAATCAAAAATACAAATGATATGCATATAACCTTATTTAGAAACAACTATGACAATGAATATGAGCAAGAAATATCAACAATATAATAAAGGAAATTCTACGGTACCCCCTAAAAAAAGTGGGGTATGTACCACCAGTAGATAACCTGCTATACCAGGTTACTTTTTTCTCATATTGACGGTTTCATCCTCACATGCAATGTGGCTTCTTCCATGGGTGATTTAGATCCCTATGCATCGGCCTAAACCTTCTGCATTGTGCTCCTTTGGAGAAACTATACCACATCTTTATATGTATTCTTCTTCTTTTTATATTCAATGGAAAAGGGAGGATGGTTCCACCATCCATCCCACCTCCATTATTCAAGGATGAGAATTTGACATTGTTTTCCTGTCTTTTGAGTTATAATTTGTCCCCATTTTTGAACTTTGTATGGTTTCCACTTTCCACCGTGTTTTTCCCATTCTAAATCATTTATTTATGCCAATACTTGTATTATAAATCAACAAATTCTTAACAAAACTAAACCAGCGTAGTTTTGATCCTTACCAGTAGATACAAACCCACAAAAATCAGAGACAAACCAAACAAAACTCACAGACAAATAAGAAAAAAATCAAACGAAACCCCAAAAAATCATAAACAAATCAAACAAAATCAACAGAAAAATCATAAACAAATCAAATGAAACCCACAGAGGCACAAATAAACCTAGACAATCCTATCAGTATTTTTTGATTCAGATCTACAATTGATGGAAGAGACAGAATCCATGGCATGCAAACAGATCACTAGGGTTTTTCCCTAACTTCAACAAATATAGAGGAAAAGGATTAAGAATCAAAATCCCTAAATGAATGCTATAAGAAATTTAGAGACTCTAGAATGTAAAGACACAGGATGCCAAAAAATAGATTCAGTGATTTACCTAAGAACATCAGCAATGAAAGTTGGAGAGAAGAGATGCCGAGATGCGAGAGAAGAACCTGCTTCAGTCAAGTCAGATGAGATGCGAGAGAAGAAGAAGCAGAACCAGAACCGAATGTTTTTTTTTTCTTTTTTGGTTTTATATGTTAACCTGACTGGCTGGTAACTGATATCCTATTAAAATTACATAAACGGCTAAGATTAAAATAAGTAAATCTAACGGCTAAAACTTATGTGGGTACCGTACCCCCTAAAAAAAAGAGGGGGTACAGGAGAATGACCCTATAATAAATAAATGTTAGAACTAATTTTTGTAATTGGTGAGTTGGTGATATATCAATTTGTAGCGTTATATGGTAAAATTTTTATTATCACTAGAATTTCGAATAAGTAATATCTATATTTTTTTGTAAGACCCTGCTAATTTAGAGGTATAAATTAGTGGCAACTTCAAAAGGTTTTTTTGGGTTGGTCATTATAAAACTTAAATTATATAAAATCTAATAAAAATAGAATTTCATATATTCACCAAAAAATAACAAAAAATACGCAAATACATTTACAATTTTCTTCTATAAGTTTTCTTATTCTGAAAATATTGCAAGATAGTCTCATTATCAATATGCTACAAGTTAGATCTCTTTCAAAATTTTAGTTCAATAAAAAATTTCTTGGCTTTTCCTTTCTATTCGTAAAGGTTTAATATATTGCTAATGACATCAAAGTTTGGCTACAAACTTAGTTGTAGTTTAAAATTACAACTCTCACTTAAAAAAATTAACATAGCTATATATTTTGAAAATCTAATGGTTAAATTGCATTTTTTTTTTATGATTTTAAAACACATGTCAAATTTCATGTGAATCAGATTTTATTTATTATTCAATTCATAAACTTATTTTATATATAATTTTAGACTACAAAAACTTATATTTTAAACGTTAGCTATTGATATTTTATTTTATTGATATTTTCCAAAGATGAATGATATAAGAAGAAAATTTAATTTAAAAGTGGATTTTTTAAATTTTACATTTAATAAAAAATATTAATTGGAGTTGTAGCTTAATCTACAACCAAGTTTGTTGTCAAATTTTGTCCAAAATTTATTTATGTTAGGTTTAGAAAAATTTAGGGTGGTCACAAATTTTTTTTTTAAGGTAACAAATCATAAAAATTTTAAAATTTATATATAATAATTATTTTTTCCCAAATCATGATGATCCTTTGACTACCCTAGTATCAATGTAGAACCACCCCTAAAATACATGAAAATCTAGTAAATTTGTCGTTGAGACTAATGACATGGAGGAAAAATAAGGGTGCTTCTGAAGTGGAATATATCCATTGTGGCCTACAAAGGTTGAAAACTTGAAATATACAAACTGCGGCAGCCTCAAAGATGTTAAAGCATTTAAATAAAAATCAACTAAGAAACTTAAGATGGAGATCATCACTGCGAAGCTCCCAACTCAACAACCCCCTATTGTGAATTTTTAAAGTACTCGCAAGTGTACATTTATGATTATTAAAGGATATATTTATGATTTTGGAATCTAAGAAAGGAATTAAGATTTTGGAATCCACCTTGTTAATTCATATCAGCATATATTTATGATTATTAATTTTTCCCAACCACTGCACGATAATCTAGAAATCAATCTTGCTATCATGGAAAATATTATCATTAAAACGTATGTTTTAAAATCTAAAGCATACTCTTCTTCGCTTTTTAGGTATAACATCAAATCATCAATTGTATCTATTGACAAATAAATCACAAGAGATGTCCAATTTTAAAATCAAGAAATAATAAACCAAGTATTCAATTAATTAAGATAAATCCTAAATCATGAGAAAAACATGATTAAAC
This sequence comes from Quercus suber, assembly GCF_002906115.3. Classification (NCBI taxonomy): domain Eukaryota; kingdom Viridiplantae; phylum Streptophyta; class Magnoliopsida; order Fagales; family Fagaceae; genus Quercus; species Quercus suber. The sequence continues at coordinate 354,739 of NW_027069508.1, forward strand.
TCATATCTAGAATCTTAAACTAGTCAATTAATATGAAGTAAGAACAATTTAAATCATTAAAGAACAATTTTTAGCTACTCATAATAACTGAAATAAGACACAAGAATAAAATACTAAGCATTAAACTAGAAAAATAAAATAGAGAAAGAAATAGTTATAATGCTAGAGAAAAACCACAAAGGAAGCCACATGCAGCTGCCAATGCTCTAGCCCTAATCGTCTACCAAGGTTTCTGTTTACTCATATTTATATCTACCTTTGAACACCGACCTAAAGCCTGAAACTTTAAAACCGTGGCCCAATTGTCCTATAACAATTCGTAATATGTATTTCCATGAAACTCTAGAGAACCCAAGTTGACAAGTAAGCAATTAGGACTCAAACCCATATATAGTTCTTTATCTCCACATCAAATTGGCTCTTAGCTCTTACTCCTCTTTAATTTTCTTTGTTTTCTTTTTTCCTTTCTTTTCATTTCACGCGCTGACTTCACTACCTCATGACTAAATGTTTCCTTGGCACTTTTACCTCATCAGATTGAATAACAAGTCTCACTTCTTATTCTTTAATTTTTGCTCTTCTCTTGAATTCACACCTAGCTGGATGTAAGTTGGCTTGAGTCAATTGGCCTAACCTCACTTTGTATGTAAAGTTCTTATTACCTGCAACACAAAGATATTATATAATCGGTCACAAAATAACATAAAAGTAAGGCTAAATATGTAGATATGAGATTACTTTATTGTATATATTTCATGCGCATCACCCCCTCCCCAGTCCCCACCCTCTTACCTTTTCAATGACTTATGGTTATGACTTGTGCAAAAAAGCTTTAGAAGCATTCCTAAAAATTTTTTTGAGCTTGAAGAAGATATCAGGAACAAATAATAAGAACAAAAATAAATTTAAAAGAAAAATAGACCCAATCATACCAAAAAAAACAAAAAAAACCAAAAAAAAAAAAAACCAAAAAAAAAAAAAAAAAAAAAAAAGAAGAAGAAAAAACCAATAACAAATAGCAAACCAAATTTGAGGTTATATTCAAGCCATGTCACAAATCTCCACCTAGGTTCTTGATTTAGATCAAACCCAACAAAGGAAATAACTCAATTTGCAAACACCAATCAATTTCAACTGTTGTTTGAACTAGTGTAAAGAAACTAACTTAGTCATAATGCTAACTGTGTTATCTACAATCCCAATCTTTTAAAGAACAATACCTCCCTCATCAACAATTTCCAAGAAAATATTCGAAGCAAACATCAATCCTCTTAGTTTGAGAGTGATGGACTTGATTTTACTCTAGATGAATATCACCCTAACTTTTATAAAGTACACAAATGTGCTCATGATGAATCCTCATGCCTTCAATGAACCCAAATGGAAAATAGCCTCCTTGATAGCTTTTGTCACAACCATTTATTTATTCTAAATTGTTAGGGTTATATTTGTTATATGTTGGCATATCCTTTAACAAAATACACTTTACGTGTAATTGGATAGATCTAAGATGTGTTTAGAATATCAAGAAGTGTATTAATAAGTCAAAACAAGTGATATCATTAAAGACATGAAGATTGAACCAAGAAATAAGTGAAGAAAAGTTGAAATATTGAAGCTCGACACTAGTCTCAACCCAAGCATCTATTGAGACTTAATGATGAATCTCAAAACTAGCACGACATTTCTCGATCTATCGAGCTATGCAGATCCAGAATTCTTAGTTCAAAACTTCAGCCCGTGACGACTAGGATTACTAGGGTTTCATTCACTAAACTCCTAGAGTGTGTAAAAGTTTTATTTTAAAGTCATCAAAAACATAGAGACTCAGATTAGAGAAATCATATATTCTTAGAGAAGCTACTGTGTTTTTATGCGCCTTAGGGTTTTGTAACTAAGTGGTTCAAAATCTTCAATGTGCTTTGAAGTAAAGAACTTTGCATCCAACAACAAACATTAGTTGCTGGGAAGTCAGACACATATTGGGATCCGTGTATATAAGAAGAAGTCTCTACAAGATCAAGTCTATTTGAGTATTAGAGCGAAGGTTCAATTATAGATTGGTATTTTGGGATAGGTTAGGGTAGTGGTAAAATTCCTTATACTTGTAACCTCTTAATTATTGATTAGTGGATTCTTGGGAGTAGTAAGCTGAAAATCACCCAATGTGATTTTTGCCTTGCAAGAGGTTTTTCCTATTTGTCAACAAATTATCATGTCAATTTAATTTCCGTTGCACTTTAGTTTAATTGGTGATTTGTCTGTACTTTCACGATTTACATGTAATTTGACCTAATTAATAAACTTGGGTAACTTAACTCCCAAAAAAAAAAAAAAAAACATTGAGTAATTGAATTAATTAACCGAGATCAAAATGTACCAGAAGTAAAAATGTACTAATAGAAATTATTGGAACCAACTTCAAAATCATGTAAAAATTGGTGATTTGTTGGGAATCATTGCAAGGATCAAAACTCGTTTGCCAAACAGAAGCTTTGACCCCTTAAAACAAAATGAAAAATCCCAAGAAACTTTTACAAATCTAAAATCCCAAACAAAACAAATTAGTAAACCCAAAAAATTAGCCTAACAACATAGACTAATAAAAAATCTAAAGAAATTTGAGCATAATTAGCCAATTTACCAAAACATTAGCCTAGCCTTTAAAAATGTTGAAACAAAACCAATCTAATCTCAAATCATTCCATCAAATTCACCCCCCCCCCCCCCNCCCAACCCCCCCCCCCCCCCCCCCCGGCCCAAAAAAAAAAGCCCCTAACCTAGAGAGAGACACTAGTATTGAGATGTGAGGCAGAGGGAGTGAAAGCTAAGACCAAAATGCTACAATACCACACAACACGTCAGTACCAAATTTGCTTCTGAGAGAGACCAAATCACTCTCTCATCTTTGCTGAGGTGGAGATAAAGCATATTTTCTCTTATTCACTCCCTGTAACTCTCTTTCTCTCTTTAACTTTATTTTTTGTGGTTGCTAAATGAATTCTCACTATTTCTATTACTTTAACTCTATTTTATTGTTCAGAGTTTGTACCTATGTACTAGGTGTTTTTTATTTTTATATTTTGTATGAACCACCCATGTGCTGATTGGGTGACTTTGTTTTTTATAACATATATGTGCTGCTTGGGTGATTTTTTATTTTTTTTTATTTTTTTTTTATTTTATATATAACATATGCCTGTATGAATAAAGGAGCAACAATATCAATAAAAATATTCTTTTACCGTCTATCATTCTAGCTATTTATATGAATTCTTGCAATACAAAACTATGTCAAATATAGATTTTTTAACTGAAAGTAACAAATGATACAATATAGATTAATAATTAAAGGTTTTGCTTGTCTTTTAGTTTTTTTATTTTTTTATTTTTTTTAAGTTGAGATGGTTTGAAATTTTAATAGTGAGTTGTTGATATTTAATAAATTTGGTTGAAATTAATTTTATGTTACAGAACAATTTTATGTATGAATTCAATTATAAATGATTTCTAAGATTTAAAAAACCATTGAGTCCCTTTTCATAGATGATTAAATTGTTAATACTAAATGAATGTTATTAGGAGTTTATAATGATTTTTTTTTCTATATTCCGTCCCCCCTAACTTGAACTCTTGCTTGTCTCTGGTGTCAAATGAATATTACTCTTCACTTTTTCCTGCTCAATCTCCATAATAAATATCTTCTTCTTCTCTCTAATGTCTTTCATTCCAAATTTTGAACTAAACCGAATCTTTAAATGATTAATTTCTACCTGTTTTTACATATGTGTGTTATTTAATTTATAAATTTAAAAATTATTGATATATTTAGTTTAGCCTTTATAAAAAATTTATGTTCAGCCATTTGTCTAGTTGAATATGGTTAGTCAATTACTTGGGTCTTACCTAGTCATCCAGAGCATTTCTAGGTATATCGCTACAAAAAGCAAAAGAATTCCGGTATTATGATATCAAGATTGGTTTAGGGCTTCCACATTTTAGAACTTACAGTTTTTTTTTTTTTTTTTTTGAGAAAAACCTTTTTTTTTTTTTTTGAGAAACAAACATGTTAGGTTCTAAGGTCTTAGGATTTCATGTATTTAGAACTCTAATTTGTAATGTTGGCAAACCATGATCAAAACAATGTATTTAGTCTTGTTTAGGCTTACTCAAAGTTGATTATTTGTGTAAAGTTGAGAATCAGCCCTACTTCATTAAACGTTTAGGGTTTTATGTTTTTACCCTAGGTATATAAACTAAACCCCAGCCACGTTTTTGAAGGTTGCTCCAATTGTATTGTTGCTCATACATTGCTATTTTGTGTAAATCTCTTGTGAGATCTTTGAGGAGCTTTCCTTTACACAAAGCTTAGGGTTTTCAAGTTGGAGATCTTATCTACATCTTGATGATCAACATGGTTGCTACCATTGAAGCTTAAAGATAATCAAGCGGGGGTGCTTGTAGCTGATTGAAGAATCCAAGAAAGAAGGAGTCCGTAGATTCGAAGCTTGCACGTGGTCGTGTCAGTAAGTTCTACTGGTGGGTAACATTAGGAAGTCAAGCGGGGAGCTTGTAGTCCTTCTGTATGAACTTCGATTCTTTCGCATAGTGGATTCAGGTTTACCTTGAGGATAGCTAGGTCAAATCCTCCCCAGGTTTTTACCGTGTGGTTTCTTGGGTCATCATATCTTGTGTTCATTTATTTTCCGCTGCTTTATATCTTGATATGATTATTTGATTGCTTTAACATAGAATTGCATAATTTGACTAAGTAACAACTTGGCTAATTAATCTAGGCTAACCAATCTGGTTGTTTTAAGGGGTCTAAAACCGTTCAAAACACACACACAAGGGAAAAGGAAAATGGTTCTAATACAAAGGCACACTACAACTCCACTTAAAAGTCATGGTACGAGAAAACTTATAGTTATTATTATGATACCGTCCTTATTATGATATCGATATATCAATGTTATTATACATCAAGCATATATGACACCTTAACAGTACTGAAAAATTGGTTGATTGATCAGTTTAAGATAGGCCAAGACTAACTTCACTATATCTTTGTCATAAATCAAGTGATCCCACCTTAATTCACGATCAAACCAGACCTGCATTTTCAAACCTTTGCACCACCGCCAATAGTCCAATTTTACGACTCAATGGGACCCAACGTTACCGATCACATTTTATGATTCATGAATGAGGGCTTTAGATGTACACCATCGTTGGAATTCTTTGCAATTCACGTATACTAGTGTGTAATCCGAGGCGGTATATCCTGTACCCGCCATATATGCCGGGTACAAAATATACAAAATCGTGTAATCCGAGCATATGTACAGGTACATTTAAAACCAATCAAATTAAACTTGGTTTAAGAATTACAACTTACACATTTTTTAAGCCATGAATTTCTAAAATATGTAATGATTTCTCATTTTATATATATATATATATATGATTTAGAATCTAAATAGATCTAGACTTTTTGGTTTTTGTACCCAATAATTTACTTGCCACAAAAATTAAAAAAATTAGATGGGATATATGGTACAAAAGTGAACTTCAATTAAAATTCAATTTAGAATCTAATTGAATTTAAACTCTTTGATTCAAACCAATCTTAGTCACATAATGTGTTTTAGAATCATCCAAATGTGGAGGTAATCCATAGTAGCAAAAGAAGGATTAATGGAAATAAATAAATATATCAGATTTGTTAATTTGATGGACCCAACTTACAAAAGCCAACAATCTTGAAGAAACAATCCATCTTTATTTACAATGTAATTTTCTAGAAAACTTCATGGCAATATGTACAAATTAAGAAAATGACATACAATAACTTAACAATACATTTAGTTTACTCTTCTTAAAAAAAAAAAAAAAAAAAAAAAAAAAAAAAAAACCTTAATGATACAATGAAATACGTTAAAGTTCATAGGATAATTTAGTACATCCATTTGTTTGTCTTGCTTGTAAGAGTATGTCATTTATAAATACATTGAGACGTTAGACTTCAAAGTTTTTTCTTCTTTGATGCAATTTGCTTAGTACCTTTTGATGTTTTTGAAGCATTTGGAGTGGCATACTTTTATCATCAGTTATAGCGGCAGTTATTTGAGGTCTTTCAATAGATATTTGTCCCATTTCTATTTTTTGATTGACAATGGACATTTCCTTCCTTGGTTTCCTTACAATTTCCTCTATTGTGTCCTACAAAAATTTGCACTTTTATTAAATGGTGTTTGAAAAAATGGAAGAATATATGCATGATGCTTAAAATTTAGAGTGCTTTCATTGTACTACATTGACTCTGATTGTATCATACAAAATTTTAAATCATATAGCAAGCAAAGTGAAGTGTGTATGCTTCAATTTCAATGAACAGTATATAAAACATATTGGAAGTACCATGTAAAGAGTAGTTATGAATCATATGGTACTTAGGTGAGATAAATATACTAGAAATAGATTTCAACTTTATTATTACCTAATGTCCTTCAACTTTATGTGAGATTTCCGTCTCCAAAATCTTTGAAACGATGTAATTTTCTTTTCCAAATTTCAAATTATATTCATCAAGATGCAGTTGGAAGAAATATTCATTGCTGATGATAATTTCTACAAAACAAATAGAGGGTCATTCATTATAATAATTACTTCAACTATTGTGAAAACTTACAAAGGTAATGAATGACTGAACCATTTATCAAGTACATAACGTTTGTGTATCAATAATCCTTATAAATTTTTACAACTTTTTTGTAGGTGACTATCAACTATCATCTACTTTTGCAACAAAGCTGTATGTCAATCTAGAACATTCTAGAAGTTGCAAAAATAAAGTCAAGTAACTACTGTTACTCTTTTTTTTTTTTGGGTGGCTACTTTGCGATACTTCTTAAATAATAGATAGTGTAAAATTGTGTACATGTTTGGAAGATAATACTTATAAATTGTGTCTATCTTTCTTGTTTCTTTTTACAATTTGTACAATTATGATAAAAAATTGAATATTCAGCAAACAAATATAAAATAATGTTAGCGTTGATGCATAGATTGAACACCGCAATGGTCATGATTTGCATTAACTAAAAAAAACCCACCATGTATGTAGAATAAATTTTTCTTACTGATGCAAAATGCTTTCATCAATAAAGCCTAATGTATTATATACATTAATCTAAGGTGACAACTTCAAGTAAATAAACAGGACTTCTAACTCATGCTAGAATTCTTTTTTATTTCTTAAATCTGTGTGTTGATGCTAAGTTGCTTACAATTTTGATTAAAATGTTAATTAGTTCTTTTATTTATTTTCTTAAAATTCCTAGGACCTATATGCAATTTTTGGAGATCTTAATTTGTATTTTTATTTGACCTATATGCAAAGTTCATTAATGTGCAATAATTGATACAATTGTTTAGTTTCCTTACAAAGAGACTAATTTTCCCACCAAGAAAAGGCTAAAAAGAAAAAAAGAGATTGACAAAGAAAAAAAAAAAAACCAGTATTTTTTGAATAAAACAATGTTGAAAACAAAAGCAACATTAAGGATACAATTTTACATACAACTTCATATTAAATTGGAAATCAGCCTCACTACACAAATCCACTTTTTGCTCTAATTTATCTTGTTGATCATACACTGTTCAATAAACACTACTGCCATATTTATCTATATTCTAGGCATTTAATTTACACAGAAGACTATAGCAACCACAATAGCTATCACTGTTGCTCAATGCTATGACAATCTTTTGACTCAAGCATTTTCCTTCTAGAATCTCATCTCTTTTTTTATATCTGCACGTTAATAGTGAGAAAATTTTTATGTTCCCAAAATCAAAGCTAATCTACAAAAATCTGTAAAACCCAATCAAACACATTTGATTCAAGCATCTCTTCTAAAACTTTGAATGGAATTAAGAAAAAAAAAAAGGGGAAAAACCAAAGTTCATAGTATTGAGACACTAAAGAAAATAATAATTTGTCATTATTAAAAAAAAAAGGGGGGGGGGGGAGGAAAAAAAAAGTTCATAGTANGATAAAAAATTGAATATTCAGCAAACAAATATAAAATAATGTTAGCGTTGATGCATAGATTGAACACCGCAATGGTCATGATTTGCATTAACTAAAAAAAACCCACCATGTATGTAGAATAAATTTTTCTTACTGATGCAAAATGCTTTCATCAATAAAGCCTAATGTATTATATACATTAATCTAAGGTGACAACTTCAAGTAAATAAACAGGACTTCTAACTCATGCTAGAATTCTTTTTTATTTCTTAAATCTGTGTGTTGATGCTAAGTTGCTTACAATTTTGATTAAAATGTTAATTAGTTCTTTTATTTATTTTCTTAAAATTCCTAGGACCTATATGCAATTTTTGGAGATCTTAATTTGTATTTTTATTTGACCTATATGCAAAGTTCATTAATGTGCAATAATTGATACAATTGTTTAGTTTCCTTACAAAGAGACTAATTTTCCCACCAAGAAAAGGCTAAAAAGAAAAAAAGAGATTGACAAAGAAAAAAAAAAAAACCAGTATTTTTTGAATAAAACAATGTTGAAAACAAAAGCAACATTAAGGATACAATTTTACATACAACTTCATATTAAATTGGAAATCAGCCTCACTACACAAATCCACTTTTTGCTCTAATTTATCTTGTTGATCATACACTGTTCAATAAACACTACTGCCATATTTATCTATATTCTAGGCATTTAATTTACACAGAAGACTATAGCAACCACAATAGCTATCACTGTTGCTCAATGCTATGACAATCTTTTGACTCAAGCATTTTCCTTCTAGAATCTCATCTCTTTTTTTATATCTGCACGTTAATAGTGAGAAAATTTTTATGTTCCCAAAATCAAAGCTAATCTACAAAAATCTGTAAAACCCAATCAAACACATTTGATTCAAGCATCTCTTCTAAAACTTTGAATGGAATTAAGAAAAAAAAAAAGGGGAAAAACCAAAGTTCATAGTATTGAGACACTAAAGAAAATAATAATTTGTCATTATTAAAAAAAAAAGGGGGGGGGGGAGGAAAAACAAAGTTCATAGTATTGAGGTACAGAAGAAAGTAATAATCTGCTATTAAAAAAAATGAACTAACTTCATAAGAAATGGAATTGGTTTATTTTGCTAATCTAAATTTGATTACTTAATAATTTATACTATTCTCAAAATTTGACATTTATAAATGAATGTTTAAGAAAATGATAATCATCATTAATAGGGCTCAAAATTTCTTTTTTAGGTAGTGTATAGAATATTTAATTCATTTGAGTAGAAATTGTTGCAGACTTTAAGGAGTTGGGGGCTTTGGTAGAGATGAAGAAGTTTGTAACATTAAATATTTTAATTGATTTAAGTAGATCCAATGGTAAAAATAAATAAAAAATAAAAAAAAACCCTCATTAATGCTAATATTCTAATTGATCTCATTTATTATCCCATATTTAATACATTTCATACTTATTTCTAAAAAGAAAAATAAAATCTCAGTAATAAACATTACTTTAGTTCTTTCTACATTCATAATGGCACCCCAAAAAAAAAATTTGCTTTAGTAATAATCATTTTTGTAGTAAAAAATTAATGAATCTAACTATGGGGCTGTTAGGCTTTGAAGAAAATTTGGTGGGAAGAACCATGTCTCAAAAACTATCTTATGGATCGGTTTGTGGATTTTCGAGATTTATGGACTGGGATTGCAGGTACAAACGAACACCAGTTGGCAGAGAGATTTGCTTTCGTGGCTTGGAGTATTTGGCATATCAGAAATGCTTCAAGATTGCAGAAACCATGTCTACCATTTTCAAGCATCTACCGCGACTCTTTGGAACGGTTTCTGGAATTCCACAAAGCTCGACGTCAAGGACAACCCGAGACACAAATGGTTTTGGACCTCAAACCACCGATAACAACTAGCTACTGGACACCTCCTCAAACATCACAGTTTAAAGCAAACTTTGACGGAGCTGTTTTCATGGATTCACAAATGGCAGGAATTGGAGTAGTGATTAGGGACTCGGGTGGCCATGTGACTAGTGCTTTATCGGAGAGGTTGTTTCTCCCCTCAACGGTGGACGATGTGGAGGCAGTTGCTTGCAGGAAAGCAATCAGTTTTGCTTTAAACCTCGGTCTTGACAATGTGGTTTTCGAAGGTGATTCAGAAACAGTTATAAAGGCCCTCAACTTTAATGTTAGGTGTCTTACTTCCTTTGGCCATCTTGTTGATGATGCCAAAGCCTTGGTTTTGAATTTTTGCAAATTCTTCTTTTTCGCATATAAAACGGACTGGGAATACTGTTGCTGATAAACTGGCTAAGCTAGCCAAGCAATTCCAATGTCCACAGATCCGGTATGATGACATCCCTAGTGATGTGCAGCACCTTGTATTGGCTGGTAGACGCCTTTCTTGATTTAAAATCAAGACTTGATTGGTTTCTCAAAAAATAAATAAATAAACCATTAAAGTATAATAACATGTGTGCTGCTCACAAAAAGACACCAACAAAAATGTCTAAAATATCGTTGAAAGAACTACGTTGCCATTATTATTGAGATTTTGTTTCATGAGACAAGTTCTGGAGTATTAATGTTGATGAGGCAAGGAGCATGGTGGTGAGATTGGAATTAAGAGAAAGGCAATGGAATTGAGTTGGAGAAAAGCAATGGAGGAGAAAGAGAGAGCAAAGAAAAATATGATTATGGAGGAGAGAGAGAGTCGTAGACTTTTTTTGGGGTTTAGAGATAAGTATGAAATATATTAAATAATGGATAATAAATGAGATCAATAAAATATTAATATTAATAAGAGTCTTTTTTTGACCTTTAGATCTACTTAATAAAAACTTAACTAACTATCTAATTTATTATGCATATGCAAAATACCTTTTTTTCTTTTCAGCATAAAATTTATACTAAGGCGACCAATATTTATTCACTTAAGGTACATAGCAATGAGCAAATAGACTTGTGAAGTCTATATTCCACTTTAAAAAATTTTATGTGATCATTTAGACCCCACAGGGAGAAAAAGAAAATAAAAATTATATCTTTTAGATGCAAACCCTTGGCTTAAGCCTTCAAATATCTCTGAAATTATCCTTCTTGCAAGTTCAAGCAAAGCTAAAACACCAACATAGAAAACATAAATAGTCATAAATTTTGTGTGTCAAATAATTTGGTTAAGAATTACAACACAACAATTGATTTATGGAAAAGAAATTTTGAAATATGGATCTATAATATTGCAGAAAAAAAATAAAATAAAGCTTTTTCTAGTCCTCTTAACTACCAAAGTTTTGAACCAAAAATTAACATTCCATAAAGTACATCACTTTCCTCTACCTTAGAGCATAAGAACTTGTGTCATAAACATGTAAAAAAGAAGGAAAATACATAAAAATGTTTATATCTTATGGAGAGAGAGAAAAAAATTAAACCTTCCAAATGTAAATTATGTTGCTATTTGGCTTGAGGTATCTCTAAAATTAACATTTCTTGTAACCTTATAAAAGCCTGAAATAGAAATTTAGAAAAATTTAGTAGCTATAATTATCATGAATCAAATATTGTTAAAAGCATAAATGGATAACAAACCAATTCCAGTTTTTCAAATTGTTTAAAGCTATATGCGATAAGTTGTAGCCCTGTAATAGATAAGATTTTGGTGAGAATCAATTCAAAGACATCAAATGTTTTGTCATTTGATGGGAGACTTCAACTTATCCAAACATCCAGTAAGTGTTGTATTGTTGTTTGGTATTCACGTATATTGCACCAACATGTTTGTTCTACCTAAAAAGATAATCAAGTAGAGTGAGAGCTAGTTCAACAGGTTTTTGTGAAAAAGTACTGATTCCTCGGCTTTTGATGCTAAGTATTTTTAGGAAGTATCTAATTAGATTAATCAATAATTTTACCAAGGTAAAAACAGATTATTCCCATCTGCCTTTACTGGGTGCTAGAGCCAATCATTATTTCTCTCATAAACCATGATAGGGCAGCACACCAACAATAATGCATGTATAGTAATATAGACATTAAAAATGCCTTTAAGCTAAGTTTGTATTGATGTCAAGATGGCCAAAAAATACCAACTAAAGGACTTATAGAGTTATTTTATTCTAAAACCACAACTGCTAACCTTGAGGTAAAAATGCCTAAAATACCAACTAAAGGTCTTATAGAGTCATTTTATTTCAAAAAACCTCAGTTGCTAACCTTAAGATCAACATTGACAACACATATTGAAAGAGACAAATATATTGAAGAATGGAACAACAATCTAAATGTAGGAAGAAACAATAGCAATAGCAATACCTTCCTTCATCTATTCCTTGCACTTGCATCACCTTCGACTAAGTTGAAAACCCATCCTTCAAGACTTGAAGTGTCCCATCTTCTAAACCTTGGTTGCTTCAAGACGATTTAATTTGAAACAAAGCAGTGTCAGAGTTATTGACAACTATAATCAAACACATTGAAGGCAATCCATTAATAAACAACTAAAACAACACTTTTTGATGACTACAAGAGGCTTTCTGTGGGTATTTAACACTATGGGCTTTTGGGACTTAGGGGTCAAATTTATGATACTTATACTGTCTCTTTCCCTATATTTTTTTTTTCCCTAGAGCCTAAGCCACTACATTGGCTTGTATCATGTCCTACAAGAACCCGTGTTATACTTTTCATACTTCTTTTTTTGATGATAACAGAATTTTTGTCTTTTCTGTTAGGTTTCAAAGATTTAGGTTTAAATATTTAGAATCATATTTTTATGGTGTTGGCAAACCAAGAACAAATATGTCTAGTCTAAGTGTTAGAAATGCTTAAAAGTGTTGGTTTTAAGTTTCAAGTTCAACTAACCGTAGAAAAAGGAAGAAAATTTCTATCAAGCTTGACCGATCGAGAATTAGGCTCAACTGATAAAAAATTGCAGGCACAAAAATTCTGCAGATTTTAAATTAGGCCCAAACCTATGAAAATGTTTAGGGTCTCATTCCAACTTCTCTACATATAAAAGGAAAACCCTAGCTATGTTTTGCAGATTTTTAGAAGACTTATGTGTTACTCTTAGTGAGATCTAAGAGATTTTGTACCTTCTAACTATACCAAAATCTACTGGAGCAAGATCTACAATCAAGCATTAGTAGAACATAGTTGCTGCATCAAGATCATTACTGATGGTGATCTGAAACCTTTGAGTGGGATCTCAAAGTCACAAGTAATGGTGCTTATGTTGGTGTAAATTCAAGAAGAGAAGGAGTCCGTGGATTCGGAGTTTGCACGTGGTTGTGTCAATAAGTTACAACTGGAGATAACAATAGATTTAGGGTTAAATCTGATTGTAACAACTTCAATTCTCTTATTTTGGATTTACTTTATCATGAGGATAGCTATATCAAATCATCTCCAGGTTTTTACCTTGAAACAGTTTGTTTCATCAGTTTTCCTGGGTCATTATATCGTTGTATTATTTACTTTTCCACTTTTATGCATGCTATGATATATGTTTGTTTAACCTAGATCTGATTAATAAACCTAATAATCCACTTGGTTAATTAATTAGGTTAAACAATCTGGTTTAAGGGGTCTAAATGAACAAACATTTTCAATCTAAAATAGTAATAAGCAATCGAAACAGAATTCAACTCCAACTGTTGAACCAAATTTGGTTTACCAAATAGAGAGAATCAATCACCCTACTAAACATGTGGCATAGTATTCTTAAATTTCACTTCTGATTTGCAAGTTGTAAAATCTACAATACTAATTAATGAAATTAAATAAATAAAGAATCAAACCCAAAAGGAAAAGAGAAATGAATTGATCAAACTAACCAGAATCCTAGCGATAAGTGACTGAGGGAGTTGAGGGCTGATGGAGGGGTGGAGTAATAGAAGAGGTTGCGTTAGGGTCTAGAAAGCAAAGTGAGTGAAAGAATGAGAGTAAGAGAAATAGATTCAAAAGAAGCATATCTGAAAAAGAGTTCAATCCAACCAAATTTCTCAAAACTAATTCATATTTCATACCCAAAACTAAGAAAGAATGAGGAAAAAAAAAAAAAAAACCATTATTGGCGGTAATTCTCTCTATGTCCGTGTCTCAAATCCTGCATGCACCTTAGGGTTACCAGTGCTGGTTCTAGTGGTCTAAGTTTGGCAAGGGAACGGGTGGTGGTGGGAAAATGATGGTGATAGTTGGCCGTATGAACTCTGTCTCCTTCTCATCTCTGTATCACAAGCCTTTTTTATTTTATTTTTTCTCATTCTCTATCTTTGTATCACAAGCCTAATTGTATTTTAACTGGGTTTTTTTTTTTTTTTTTTTTTTTAATTTAGTTTTTACTTATATACTAAGAAACTATCAAATGGTGTTAAGATTGTAAAACAATATTGCTTGTTAATTGTGAATGTGGTAGATTTTTAGATAAACATTTTTTCCTACGTGGCAACACCGTCTTAATCACTGGAAAAGACTTCTGTTATTATATATAGTATATGATATGATATCCATGAAACAAAAGAACCATGTTAATTTTGACACCTGTTACAGCCAATAATGGATCAAATCACTATAAAAATGGTGCCCATGCTTCTTATTTTACACCATCGTCCATCAAAATGTCTTCCCTATATTGTCCACTGCTGTTCCTAAGCATGGTGGCCGTTCTCACCAATCCAGCTTTTGCTGAATTCCACAAGCCACCAGCTCCTATTTACCATCAGCCTCCATTTGAAAAGCCACCACCGGAGTACAAGCCACCTACACCTGTTCACAAACCACTGGAAGTAGAGAAGCCAAAACCACCAACTCTACCTCCTAGAGTAGTGAGACCACCACCAAAGGACAAGCCATTACCTCCTATAGTAGTGAAACCACCACCACAGCACAAGCCATCACCTCCATATGGACACTACCCAGGACACCCTCCATTGGACAATGTCGAAATCCCATACAAGCCGTACCCAAAAGTGATACCTCCTCCGAGTCCGAAACCATATAAGAAGCCACCTACCCCACACAAGCCACCCTACAACAGGCCCCCATCACCAATCCATAATTAAGTTTATATGAAATAAGAGCGGTTTCCAACTCATGTTATGTATTCAAAAAAAAATTAATCGAGTACTTTTTGCTTGCAAGAGAAAGGCTCTTGCCCATGAGATCAGGGATGGAACCAGGATTCAAACTTAAGGGGGCCGAAGTTCTTTATTCAAAAATTTTAAAAAATTGGAATATCAATACTAGAGGTTGACGAAGTTGCTGTAGGGACCCAGTTTGGATTGACCCAGAGTGATGGGTTTTCAGCCCAACAAGCCCAAACAATACATTTCTAGAGTATGGGTCCAAGAACTAGTACTGTTTTTCAGGAAGGGTTCTACTCATCAATCAATAAGGGATACTTTCGGTTCGCTCTCTGAGGAAAATTATTCTCGGCTCTCTTTCAATTGGTCTCTCTCTTTCTTTTTCTCCCCCCCTCCTTTTTTCGTCTCCTCTCATTCCTATATTATATACTCCGATCTCCCCCTGTTTCCATCATACACGTGTAGTTCTTATCCTGGGGGCTCCTTTCTGTCCCATCCAGTACCTACCGGAACCTTCAGCTTAGTGGCCATAAAGCTGCTTAGTTACTGTTCAGGTATCACCTCCACATTAATGCGGCCAGACTGTTAGCTGGAAAGCATTTAATGTGGAGGTGATTCTGAGGAAAATTATTCTCGACTCTCTTTCAATTGGTCTCTCTCTTTCTTTTTCTCCCCCCCCCCTCCTTTTTTCATCTCCTCTCATTCCTATATTATATACTCTGATCTCCCCCTGTTTCCATCATACACGTGTAGTTCTTATCCTGGGGGCTCCTTTCTGTCCCATCCAGTACCTACCGGAACCTTCAGCTTAGTGGCCATAAAGCTGCTTAGTTACTGTTCAGGTATCACCTCCACATTAATGCGGCCAGACTGTTAGCTGGAAAGCATTTAATGTGGAGGTGATGGCCT
>NW_027069508.1:377104-388123 GCF_002906115.3 Quercus suber
GCTCCTTTCTGTCCCATCCAGTACCTACCGGAACCTTCAGCTTAGTGGCCATAAAGCTGCTTAGTTACTGTTCAGGTATCACCTCCACATTAATGCGGCCAGACTGTTAGCTGGAAAGCATTTAATGTGGAGGTGATTGCTTCAAAAGATATTTGCTACCTTCCCCGACGCCTCCTAAGCTATATCCAATTTCCAGTTCAGATACAACTTGGTGGGGTCTTTCCGCTAACATGAAGGTTACCTTGACCTCGGACTTTGTTGTCCTCGGACGTGTGTTAGGCCGCTGTATATAATATCTACTCGTTTCTTTCACACCACCCATCTGACAAAATAAAACTTTCTAGGCTGTCCTCGGATTACTACGTGTTCTCGGATTGGGCCTTTGGGCCCCGAGCACATTTCTGAGGATTACTATACATTTTTAACTAACAGGCCCCACAATAGCCCCTTAAAATCTCGCTTTTTGCCACCTCGGGAAAAAGGAGATTTTGATATCCAACCCCATTTACTTCGTAGGTTTTCCCCCGATTTTCGAATGTCTTTTTGTTTGCCCAAGGCATGCTCCTGACGCTTCGGCGTCATGGGCACGCATTATTAAATGGTAACTGCTCCACTGTCCCACACGTTAACGGCCTGATGCAAATCTAATGGTGGGGGATCCTTTGCATTTATGGCGGGGTTTTTCCCGCTCCTACTTTCTGTGCCCTTGTAAAGTGCCTTTCAAATCAAGTCTTTTTTCAGTTACGAATCGATCTCTCTCAGTACGTATTCATTGAATCTGTCTTTCTCTCATTAATCCTACGCTCTCATAAATACCAAGAGTCCGTCCGAGGAGCTTGTCTTCCACATTTGTAAGTTTCCTTAACCCTCCCTAGTTTTCCATCTTCTGTATCAATTCGTTCTCTGCTATTGCTAGAAAATGGGTAGATTCAAACATCTAGTTGATTCTGAGGAGCAAATGGAATCATTTAGGATTAAGTATAGGATTCCCTCAACAGTGGGTATGAGGTACGCTTCCTCCCAAACCTGGTCGCATGACAGGAAAAACGGGGAAGTAGTCATTCCCATGGTAGCTTCATACACGTGTAGTTCTTATCCTGGGGGCTCCTTTCTGTCCCATCCAGTACCTACCGGAACCTTCAGCTTAGTGGCCATAAAGCTGCTTAGTTACTGTTCAGGTATCACCTCCACATTAATGCGGCCAGACTGTTAGCTGGAAAGCATTTAATGTGGAGGTGATGGCCTCAAAAGATATTTGCTACCTTCCCCGACGCCTCCTAAGCTATATCCAATTTCCAGTTCAGATACAACTTGGTGGGGTCTTTCCGCTAACATGAAGGTTACCTTGACCTCGGACTTTGTTGTCCTCGGACGTGTGTTAGGCCGCTGTATATAATATCTACTCGTTTCTTTCACACCACCCATCTGACAAAAATAAAACTTTCTAGGCTGTCCTCGGATTACTACGTGTTCTCGGATTGGGCCTTTGGGCCCCGAGCACATTTCTGAGGATTACTATACATTTTTAACTAACAGGCCCCACAGTTGCATATTAGCATTAATTTATTAATTATTATTTGTATTTTTTTCTTTTTAAAAAAATTTAATAATAGGATTTTATAATTAAGAATTTTGCAAGTCAATTGAGACGTTTTAATATTTTTGAGATCTAACTAATGTGTAGATGAAGCGATCAATATGTGGCATAGGAGTTGTCTCTATGGCTATGAGGGTGGAGTCATTTGAGAGGGGCATAAAGCTGTCAAGCAAGAGGAAGAAATTTGGTAAAAGCTATTGGGTTTTTATGAATTTTTTTTTTTTTTTGTTAGGATTTGTAATTTATTTGTTATTATTATTTTTGCTTAGACCGGATTTATGATTTGTCAAAAGATTTTTTTATTATATGGATATATGCATTTTTTTAGTTTTTTCTTATTATCTATTTGTTGGATTTCTTGGATCAGTTTGTAAATTTTTAAGAGAAGGGAGGGCCAAGCATATAAATTTAAGAGCAAGAATTAAAATTCTTTTTGTTAATATATATACTAGTATTTTTTTTTCAAAGGTTTTGGTGGGGGGTGGGGCGCATGGCCCCCCTCTGCCCTTGAGTAGTTTCGTCCCTGCATGAGACTATGAAATTCCTCCAGTATAAAGCAGTACTAGTTTCTCCAGCAGTATCTTTTTTCTTTTTCTTTTTTAATGTGCCATTCTTGCTTTCTAAACTGACCTTAACGTCAAGAACTTTCTGTTTTCTCCGCATGGAAAATGTGTTGACAAAGAGCCAACAGGACAAGTAAATACGTTTAAACCAAGTCAGATTTATAATGAGTGACTACGTGGTGTGTTCATGCTCGATCTACATGTACAATTTAGGCTTAAAAGATAAATATACTTATGAACGAATATAAAAATTAATTTAACAAGGTGCGTTGTTGTGATATTAGTCTACCCGTTGCTTGAGCAAAGCCTAGCATTAAAAACTTCTTAACGTACTAATCATTTTTATTGAGAAATAAACATTGTAATTCATGTAACATTGATCATAAGTGTTGCAGAAGGAAATGGATTCTGGATATTGTCATTTTATACAACATGAAATATATAACTTATTTAATTGATGATACCACATAATCACCTAATACATAAATTTCTTAATTATTGTTTTTGTTTGCATTTTTTAAAAAAAAAATCACTTTTTTCTCACTAGTCCAAAATTTGGCCGACACACCAAAGTGGGAAATGTCAGCCATCGTAGAAGACCTCTCTTTGACAGTCTCTTCCTTCAACCATTTTTTCCCCTCTCATATAATTAGAGGTGCCAATTCTGTGGCCTGAGATGTCGGCAATTTTGACATCTAAGGCCCTGTTTGTAACCGATCGATCAGGGTCATAATAATATCTCCATTTCCAGCACTATCCTTAATAATATCATTATTCATAAGGGAAACTAAACATGCAACATACAAATTTTTTCTCAAATTTGCACCATATATCCATTTTTCTATTTGCAGATATTCAGAACCAGTTCCATTTTTCTAGTCGTTTTGCCTATTTAGATGCAAAATTATTAATTAAATTTTTATATTCAAATTATCTAACATCGCTTTTTAAATTGATAATATAATTAATTCACTTAAGATATTATTATATTTATTAACTATTAATTACATATGTATTTATTTGATTTATTTGATTTTTGATTTGTTTAACATCTATAGCAACGTTTTATTAGTTTTTTGCGACGTTTTATAAACGCGGCCTAACTCGAAATTTTTATAGTGACAAGGTTCACTTAGAGCCAAACTTGTGTGGGCCGGAGGCTTTTTAGTACCTTAAGCATTCTTCAATGGATTTTGATTATCTTATAGTCTCTTCAATTATAATCTCTAAGTAAATATTATGTTTTTGTTAAAGGTGGGCATTCTAAAAAAAAATGTGTACATCTCATATAAAATTTTGGATATTATGTGTTATCAAAGAATGGGAAACAACAATTTTCTATCAAAAAAAAAAAAAAGAATGAGAAACAACAATTTCCCTTTTTAATTAGCTTTGCTCAAAAACCGGACAGAGTATATCACAACGCATAGTTTCTAAGTATTTTTTTACATCCTCGAAACTCGAAAGTATATATCGATTAAGCCTAAATTATACACGTACAGCATGCAAACGGCCACGTACTCACTCACTCCTTAAATAGTGAATGTTCTTGAGATTAGAGGCAGTTTAGCAAGCAAGAATGAATTAAAAAGACAGAAATCTAAAATATAATATAGAGGAATTAAAGAGGACAACTAGTGTCAAACATGAGCTTTTAATAATATCATTAATTAATCTTTTTAAAGGCCTTAACATAATTTAAATTTCTAAAATCTAAAACAATATTGAAAAATCCAAAAATATTAGTACAACAACAAAAATCAATAGTAAAGCCAAAAAAAAAAAAAAAACTCAATTAACCAATTTTATCCAAAACAAAAAAAAAACAATTTTGCCCTTACCTAGCAACATATGCACACATCAAAGACACAGAAAAATCCTAAGCGGCTAAACCTAACTAAGAAAGGAGAGATTCAGTTTAAAAAACTAAGAAAAGAGAGCGAGAAATTACTAAGCAAGTATTTTCAATTATGAATATCATCAAAACCAAAATATGAGTTTTTTTTATGGACGCTATGATATTATTTATAGAAATGAATTGACATAGCTGCGATAATTAATTCATATTCAATCACAGCTGATTTTGAAATTTTTTTAAGAAATACCAAGTTTCTTATTTCGTAAATAACTGCAATAAGAAATAATGATTTTAAGTATTTGTCTTTGTATAGATAGTTTAATAATACTAAATGGATGGTTGTTTGTTCAGAAAAAAGAAAAAAAAATTGGATATATATATATATATATATACATTAATGAGCATGCACACCTCTGAACGTCCTTGTGAGTTGAGACTAGTGCGGTTTGGCAATAAGCAAGAATGACAAGTATTAAAAAGACAGAAATATATATATATATATATATATTATAACATATAATAAAACATTATTGCTGGTGACACTTAACAGTACTGCATTACATTAGAGGAATTAAAAGAAGGATAAACTAGTGTCAAAGTCCGAGAAACGGCATGGGCTTTTCTCACTACCTAGAACTAGGAGTACTCCATTAATTCGCTCTGGATGTATAACATGAGTTGGAAACTGCCCTTATTTCTAGCATACAATACATAAACTCTTTTGATATAAAATAACTTAGAATGGTGATGGGGGCTTGTGTGGTGGCTTGTAGTGTGGGGGAGGTGGCTTCTTATATGGTTTCGGACTCGGAGGAGGTGTCACTTTTTGGGGCGGCTTGTATGGGTTTTCCAATGGAGGGTGTCCTGGGTAGTATCCATATGGAGGTGGTGGCTTGTGCAGTGGTGGTGGTCTCACTACTATAGGAGGAAGTGGCTTGACCTTTGGTGGTGGTGGTCTCACTATTCTAGGAGGTAGAATTGGTGGTTTTGGCTTCTCTACTTCAGGAGGTTTGTGAACAGGTGTAGGTGGCTTGTAAAGAGGAGCTAGTGGCTTGCGGAATTCAGCAAAAGCTGGACTGGCGAGAACAAAAATTCCGAGGAACAACAGTGGCCAGTATAAGGAAGACATTTCTGATGGAGGATGGTGCAAAATAAGAAGAAATGGGCATCATTTTTATACTTGATTTAAGCCATTATTGGCTGTAACAGGTGTCGAAATTAACGTCGTTCATTGTGATTCAGCACCTAAATTGTAAGAGAAGTCCAACGAGGGTATGGCGTGTCATTTATAATTCATAAATGCGATAGACATAGTTGGGTCCCATTGAGTCGTAAAATTGGACTACTGGGACAAAAGGTTTGAAAGTGCAGGTCTGGTTTGCTCGTGAATTAAGGTGGGATTCCTCGATTTAAGATTACATATTGTTTTTAGGATAAGCTTAGCGAAGTTAGTCTTTGCCGATCTTACACTTCAATCAATTACTTCCTTCTCTTATCCAATTTTTCAGTACTGTTAATTACTTATGGTGTCATATTATGGTTGATGTATAATACTACCTCCGTCCCATATTTTTTGTCCTCTATTCAGTCGAAATTAACGTCGTTCATTGTGATTCAGCACCTAAATTGTAAGAGAAGTCCAACGAGGGTATGGCGTGTCATTTATAATTCATAAATGCGATAGACATAGTTGGGTCCCATTGAGTCGTAAAATTGGACTACTGGGACAAAAGGTTTGAAAGTGCAGGTCTGGTTTGCTCGTGAATTAAGGTGGGATTCCTCGATTTAAGATTACATATTGTTTTTAGGATAAGCTTAGCGAAGTTAGTCTTTGCCGATCTTACACTTCAATCAATTACTTCCTTCTCTTATCCAATTTTTCAGTACTGTTAATTACTTATGGTGTCATATTATGGTTGATGTATAATACTACCTCCGTCCCATATTTTTTGTCCTCTATTCCATTTTGAGATGTCCCAAAATATTGTCCTGTTTCTAAAAATAAAAGTCATTAATTTACTAATGTTCCTATTATACCCCTATTAATTTACTAATTCAATTTTTTGATAAATGTTTTTAAGGGTAGTTTTGGAAACTTATACATTTTTAAATGATAAACAAGATAATAAATGATGTTCCCTTAAAAAGTTTGACTTTTCAAACAGGACAAAAAAAAATGAGACGGAGGGAGTAATAGAAATGATAATAATTTTAAAGATGTAGAAGCTCTAAATTCTAAACCATGCAATGATATATATTAAGTTTAAAATTTACCGTGTAAAACAAAGACGAACAAAAATCATAATTACATTAAATTGATTAAAACGTCCAATATATATAACAATGCCTCAATCTATAAGTGGATGGGCCCAATATACAACAACAATACCAGGTCAAGTTCATATACAGTACCAATACCAGGATAAGCTCTGGATGAGTAGGTCAAGCTCAAATGCGAATGAAATATATATTTTTTTAAATTCTTTCATCAAGACAATTTTATATAATTCATGACAACTATATTCTCTTTAATTAAATCAAATATAATTATCTTTTAAATTATGTTAATCATAATTGTGTGAAATAAATTAAAGATGGGAAATGCTAACGAGTGCCCTTAGGGCACTCGTTAACAATCAATTTTAAGAAAGTTTTGACATTACTTTTATTAAAAATGAAAAAAGCTTTCAGGATATCAATTACTTTTTTTTTTTTTCTCATTAAAACTTTCCTTCACTGGATTATTAACCAGTACCCTAAGGGTACTCGTTAGCATAACTCATTAAAGATCATACAATTTGTTATAATAATGGTTTAGAAAACATTAAATGTATCTAAATCAATTAATTAAAAAAAAAAAAAAAGAGGTTGCATGAAATAGAGTGAAGGGTATTATTATTAATTTGACTCATTTTTTTATTTTTTTATTAATGTGCTAAAGTGTTTTGGTGTGGATTCCAATACTAAGCATGTGAGGAGTCCAATCTTCTATCTCATCAATTGTGCTCCACTTCATACTCCATCAATAAAACTTGGACAACTAGCCTGTCTCATTAAATGAGATAACTCTAATTTTAATAAGAGAGGCTAGCTGTCTCATTTAATGAGATATCTCATTTAATGAAAAATGTTAGTTGTCCAAATTTTATTGGTGGAGCATGAAGTAGAGCACAATTGATGAGACAGAAGATTTGGACTAGCATGTGAGTACTCATTTAGTCCCTCGCTTTAATTAGGCCGGCCCTAAGCCTAGACTATTTAGTCCATTCCCTAGGGCCTCCTATTAGAGAAAGGCCCCCAAATTTTGGGGCACGATTGATATATATATATATTTTTTTTTTTTTGGAGATATAAAAAAAATATATAGTTTACATTTTTCTTCTATTTTTAAAAAATCCCAAAGAATTGAGTATTGTTAGGGATAATTAAAATATATATATATAATTTTTTTTTTTTTGGAGATATAAAAAAAATATATAGTTTACATTTTTCTTCTATTTTTAAAAAATCCCAAAGAATTGAGTATTGTTAGGGATAATTAAAATATATATATATATATATGTTTACAAATATGTGTCATTATACACAATAAATAATTAAGATGGGAAAATGTTACTATAAATTTACTTCAAAGCCTTTATAAATTGATGTGATAATTAATATGATTTGTAAAAGTCAACAACTTATTAAATGCATTTTTTAATTACTTTTATAATCAATGGTACATCTTTTTAAGTTTCGTGTTATAAAATTTATGAGGGCAAAGGATTTAATGTCGGCACTTTATTATCCCTGTGCACTAATAAGGAGAGCTAATACATGGCACATGTATCCTATGCAAGATTTTTTTGGTAGATTTATGAATGCGATTGTATATAATTGGCCTAAGATTTCATTGACTATCAGTATGATTATTCATTCTATGCATTAATTATTTGAGGAGAGATTATCATTGGCAAGTTGCTGAATGGATCTTTAGATACATTTGGAAAGTGTTGATTTAGGTTTGAATTTTGAGAGAGATGAATATGTCGGAATACACTTACCTTGATGTGTCAATACATATAGACTATATATTCATGGTGATCTAGATAAGCGTTTTTCTTGAAGCAATAGTGAGTAGGATATTGGTACTACAATACATTATTGCATTATCAACGAATAGGCTAAATACATTGATGTGATAGAAAGCATTAAGGATGCTATTTCCTAAATGGTTTAATTGAAGACTTAGGATTAAGGGAGTTAATCTCGTACCGGAGGCTGTACCAGTTTGACCAGTGGAACGATATATTTCAATATCGATCAATACCGGTGTATCATATCGGGTTTACAGTTATTTTTTATATTTATATAAAATATGTGTATATACATGTGTGTGTGTGTGTGTGTGTGTATTATAATAAATATAAAATTTTACCATAAAACATTATCTCAGTTCAGAACAAATTATTCATGGTTTTAGACTTTAGCATTAATTAAAAGAAAAAAATAAAACACAATATAGAAAATAAAAACCTTAATTGTTCATTGCATATTAAGAAAACAAATAATACTAATAAGTTAATGCAAATAAGTTACTATTCTACCCTTACAAAAATTCAAAATTTACAAAACTAAAAAATAAACAAATACTCCCTCCGTCCCAAATTTTTTGTCCTGTTTGAAAAGTAAAACTTTTTAAGGGAACATCATTTATTGTCTTGTCTACCTTTTAAAAATGTATAAGTTTCCAAAATTATCCTTAAAAAAATTTATTAAAAAATTGAATTAATAAATTAATAGGGGTATAATAGGAACATTAGTAAATTAATTACTTTTATTTTTAGAAACGGGACAATATTTTGGGACATCTCAAAATGGAATAGAGGACAAAAAAATGGGACGGAGGGAGTAAATAAAAGCGTTTTTCAGTACGGCCAGTATTGCCTGAAATTGGCCAGTACATCCAGTATTTAAACTGGTACAAAATATTGGCATTTCGTTACTAGAATGGCTGGTACCGGTATGGTATAGACTACATTGCTTGGGATTCATCAAGAGCACATTTGTGTCTTTTACTCCCTCCATCTCACTTTTTTTGTCCTGTTTGAAAAGTCAAACTTTTTAAGGAAACATCATTTATTGTCATGTCTACCTCTTAAAAATGTATAAGTTTCCAAAATTACCCTTAAAAAATTTTATCAAAAAATTGAATTAGTAAATTAATGACTTTTACTTTTAGAAACAGGACAATATTTTGAGACATCTCAAAATGGAATTGAGGACAAAAAAAGTGAGACGGAGGGAGTATATGATAGTCAGAGTGATATACATCTGGAGTAAAACCAATTCTATCACTCTCAAACTAGGAAATTAACGTTCACTGTCACTTTGTTCAAAAAATTGTTGATTAGAGAGATATTATTCTTAGTAGATTAAGAATGTAGGTAATCCAATTGAGATGCTTGACGACTAAATCAACTCCTTTGCACAAGTTCAGGTACTACTTGAATTTGATTGGTGTTTATAGTTTGAGTTAACCCTCAAGGGCTTTGGTGAAAGTGTAAATAGAAGTTTTGTTTGTGATGCTCAATCTAATTCAAGGGTCAAGGTAGAGATTTTTGACATGGCTTGAACATAACCTCAAAGTCGTTGCTTAATTGTTATTAGTTTGGATTCTTTTAATTTTTCAGTGTGCGACGGTATTAAGTTTGGTGTGTTCGAGTGGTATTTGATTACCAATTTGCCATGCCTAGGTTTTATATTTGCCCTCTCTTCTTTGTATTTGGTACATGTCTCTATACTATTTTTTACTTGTATTTTTATTCCTATTTTTTATTTTTTAGATCCTTCTCAAGTTTATAATTATTTTATAATTTGTAAAAGCTCTTTTGCACATAAGGTAGAACCGTTGAAGTCATAGTCAAAGTTTAGCTTATTGAAAGAGGGGTAGCTTAATGATGATCTCCCTCTTAAGTTTCTTCTTGGTTGACGTTTGAACAACTAGAAAAGGCCTAAATTTCCTCCGTTTTTTTTTTTTTTTTTTTTTTTTTTTTTTTTCCTTATGTGTCATGTTCTATGGGTTGATCATTAGGAATGAGCTTACTCGTGTCATTAGTTATTGCAGTGTTGCTTTCTGTGTAACTGCTAAGCATGATATCATTTTTCTAATTTAAAGCAGTGAGCTATCTAAAATATATATTCCCCTTTACCGATGTGTTTGCTCTTTAAAAACATTAACAACGGGCTCAAGATAATTCATTGTTTTTTTGCTTCGTGGAGATTTGCTCAAGATAATTCACATTCCGTACTACAATGATGACATAATAATCGATCTTCATCCATCCTGTTTACCAAATCTCAACAGGGTTCGACCTAGACAAAACAAAACATTATAAAAAAATGACAAGATTGGTTGATAGTAATACTTGGCGTCAGTATCACTTTAAACAAACAGAGCCTGGATTCCACCTAAAAGATTTATAATATATGGTTATTTATGAATCTAGTAAAGCACATGCCCTAGTTTGTTGTCAACGTTAAAGCAAAATCAAGAGATTGCCCAACTTCTATCAAGCCTCTCGTAGGGGTGGGTGCATCAAATGATCACCGTGAACTAGTTTAGTGAAAACAAGAGTTACGTTTCTAGCAGATAACTTCAAACATATTGGATATGGTTAAATTAAGAATTCTATTTCAAATAACCAGAAAAATGATTGAAATATGAAAAAGTTAATTATTACAAATTTTACTTTATAGTCACTTTAAACTAATATAACAATGAATGTTATTAATTGATATCAACAACATAATTTTCTTTTTAACCAAAAAATGAAAGATATCAACAACATAATAAAAGAATGTCATAATTACTTTTTTTTTTTAATCGTTAATGAGTCGATGAGACATCATGTAAAAGTTATGTACTAAAAGTGCTAGTGTCACTAGTATTACTCAAACCAAATATCTATTTATATATGTTGTAGTACCTTGCTAAAAGAGAAAAAAAAAAAAATCTC